>NC_090444.1:1682260259-1682570533 GCF_031143425.1 Pleurodeles waltl | reverse complement strand
CCAAAGCGCAACGTGGACACATCCAATTTTTTGAAAGAAAACAGAGCTGTTTTTTGCAAAGTGCCTACCTGTAGATTTTGGCCTCTAGCTCAGCCGGCACCTAGGGAAACCTACCAAACCTGTGCATTTCTGAAAACTAGAGACCTAGGGGTATCCAATATGGGCTGACTTGTGGGGCTCGGACCAGGTTCTGTTATCCAGAATCCTTTTCAAACCTCAAAATTTGGCTAAAAAAACACATGTTCCTGACATTTCTGTGTCAGAAAGTTCTGGAATCTGAGAGGAGCCCCAAATTTCCTTCCACCCAGCGTTCCCCCAAGTCTCCCGATAAAAATTATACGTCACTTGTGTGGGTAGGCCTAGCGCCCGCAACAGGAAATGCCCCAAAGCGCAACGTGGACACATCCAGTTTTTTGAAAGAAAACAGAGCTGTTTTTTGCAAAGTGCCTACCTGTAGATTTTGGCCTCTAGCTCAGCCGGCACCTAGGGAAACCTACCACACCTCTGCATTTCTGAAAACTAGAGACCTAGGGGAATCCAAGATGGGGTGACTTGTGGGCTCGGACCAGGTTCTGTTATCCAGAATCCTTTTCAAACCTCAAAATATGGCTAAAAAAACACATGTTCCTCACATTTCTGTGGCAGAAAGTTCTGGAATCTGAGAGGAGCCCCAAATTTCCTTCCACCCAGCGTTCCCCCAAGTCTCCCGATAAAAATTATACCTCACTTGTGTGGGTAGGCCTAACGCCCGTGACAGGAAATGCCCCAAAGCACAACGTCGACACATCGAGTTTTTTTAAAGAAAACAGAGCTGTTTTTTGCAAAGTGCCTACCTGTAGATTTTGGCCTCTAGCTCAGCCGGCACCTAGGGAAACCTACCAAACCTGTGCATTTTTTAAAACTAGAGACCTAGGGGAATCCAAGATGGGCTGACTTGGGGGCTGTGACCAGGTTCTGTTACCCAGAATCCTTTGCAAACCTCAAAATTTGGCTAAAAAATCACATGTTCCTCACATTTCTGTGGCAGAAAGTTCTGGAATCTGAGAGGAGCCACAAATTTCCTTCACCCCAGCGTTCCCCCAAGTCTCCCGATAAAAATGATACCTCACTTGTGTGGGTAGGTCTAGCGCCTGCGACAGGAAACGCCCCAAAGCGCAACGTGGACACATCAAATTTTTTGAAAGAAAACAGAGGTGATTTTTGCGAAGTGCCTACCTGTAGATTTTGGCCTCTAGCTCAGCCGGCACCTAGGGAAACCTACCAAACCTGTGCATTTCTGAAAACTAGAGACCTAAGGGAATCCAAGATGGGGTGACTTGTTGGGCTCGGACCAGGTTCTGTTATCCAGAATCCTTTTCAAACCTCAAAATATGGCTAAAAAAACACATGTTCCTCACATTTCTGTGGCAGAAAGTTCTGGAATCTGAGAGGAGCCCCAAATTTCCTTCCACCCAGCGTTCCCCCAAGTCTCCCGATAAAAATTATACCTCACTTGTGTGGGTAGGCCTAACGCCCGTGACAGGAAATGCCCCAAAGCGCAACGTCGACACATCGAGTTTTTTGAAAGAAAACAGAGCTGTTTTTTGGAAAGTGCCTACCTGTAGATTTTGGCCTCTAGCTCAGCCGGCACCTAGGGAAACCTACCAAACCTGTGCATTTCTGAAAACTAGAGACCTAGGGGAATCCAAGATGGGGTGACTTGTGGGGCTCGGACCAGGTTCTGTTACCCAGAATCCTTTCCAAACCTCAAAATTTGGCTAAAAAAACAGATGTTCCTCACATTTCTGTGGCAGAAAGTTCTGGAATCTGAGAGGAGCCACAAATTTCCTTCCACCCAGTGTTCCCCCAAGTCTCCCGATAAAAATGATACCTCACTTGTGTGGGTAGGCCTAGCGCCCGCGACAGGAAATGCCCCAAAGCGCAACGTGGACACATCCAATTTTTTGAAAGAAAACAGAGCTGTTTTTTGCAAAGTGCCTACCTGTAGATTTTGGCCTCTAGCTCAGCCGGCACCTAGGGAAACCTACCAAACCTGTGCATTTCTGAAAACTAGAGACCTAGGGGAATCCAATATGGGCTGACTTGTGGGGCTCGGACCAGGTTCTGTTATCCAGAATCCTTTTCAAACCTCAAAATTTGGCTAAAAAAACACATGTTCCTGACATTTCTGTGTCAGAAAGTTCTGGAATCTGAGAGGAGCCCCAAATTTCCTTCCACCCAGCGTTCCCCCAAGTCTCCCGATAAAAATTATACGTCACTTGTGTGGGTAGGCCTAGCGCCCGCAACAGGAAATGCCCCAAAGCGCAACGTGGACACATCCAGTTTTTTGAAAGAAAACAGAGCTGTTTTTTGCAAAGTGCCTACCTGTAGATTTTGGCCTCTAGCTCAGCCGGCACCTAGGGAAACCTACCACACCTCTGCATTTCTGAAAACTAGAGACCTAGGGGAATCCAAGATGGGGTGACTTGTGGGCTCGGACCAGGTTCTGTTATCCAGAATCCTTTTCAAACCTCAAAATATGGCTAAAAAAACACATGTTCCTCACATTTCTGTGGCAGAAAGTTCTGGAATCTGAGAGGAGCCCCAAATTTCCTTCCACCCAGCGTTCCCCCAAGTCTCCCGATAAAAATTATACCTCACTTGTGTGGGTAGGCCTAACGCCCGTGACAGGAAATGCCCCAAAGCACAACGTCGACACATCGAGTTTTTTGAAAGAAAACAGAGCTGTTTTTTGCAAAGTGCCTACCTGTAGATTTTGGCCTCTAGCTCAGCCGGCACCTAGGGAAACCTACCAAACCTGTGCATTTTTTAAAACTAGAGACCTAGGGGAATCCAAGATGGGCTGACTTGGGGGCTCTGACCAGGTTCTGTTACCCAGAATCCTTTGCAAACCTCAAAATTTGGCTAAAAAATCACATGTTCCTCACATTTCTGTGGCAGAAAGTTCTGGAATCTGAGAGGAGCCACAAATTTCCTTCACCCCAGCGTTCCCCCAAGTCTCCCGATAAAAATGATACCTCACTTGTGTGGGTAGGTCTAGCGCCTGCGACAGGAAACGCCCCAAAGCGCAACGTGGACACATCAAATTTTTTGAAAGAAAACAGAGGTGATTTTTGCGAAGTGCCTACCTGTAGATTTTGGCCTCTAGCTCAGCCGGCACCTAGGGAAACCTACCAAACCTGTGCATTTCTGAAAACTAGAGACCTAAGGGAATCCAAGATGGGGTGACTTGTGGGGCTCGGACCAGGTTCTGTTATCCAGAATCCTTTTCAAACCTCAAAATATGGCTAAAAAAACACATGTTCCTCACATTTCTGTGGCAGAAAGTTCTGGAATCTGAGAGGAGCCCCAAATTTCCTTCCACCCAGCGTACCCCCAAGTCTCCCGATAAAAATTATACCTCACTTGTGTGGGTAGGCCTAACGCCCGTGACAGGAAATGCCCCAAAGCGCAACGTCGACACATCAAGTTTTTTTAAAGAAAACAGAGCTGTTTTTTGCAAAGTGCCTACCTGTAGATTTTGGCCTCTAGCTCAGCCGGCACCTAGGGAAACCTACCAAACCTGTGCATTTCTGAAAACTAGAGACCTAGGGGAATCCAAGATGGGGTGACTTGTGGGGCTCGGCCCAGGTTCTGTTACCCAGAATCCTTTCCAAACCTCAAACTTTGGCTAAAAAATCACATGTTCCTCACATTTCTGTGGCAGAAAGTTCTGGAATCTGAGAGGAGCCACAAATTTCCTTCCACCCAGTGTTCCCCCAAGTCTCCCGATAAAAATCATACCTCACTTGTGTGGGTAGGCCTAGCGCCCGCGACAGGAAATGCCCCAAAGCGCAACGTGGACACATCCAATTTTTTGAAAGAAAACAGAGCTGTTTTTTGCAAAGTGCCTACCTGTAGATTTTGGCCTCTAGCTCAGCCGGCACCTAGGGAAACCTACCAAACCTGTGCATTTCTGAAAACTAGAGACCTAGGGGAATCCAATATGGGCTGACTTGTGGGGCTCGGACCAGGTTCTGTTATCCAGAATCCTTTTCAAACCTCAAAATTTGGCTAAAAAAACACATTTTCCTGACATTTCTGTGGCAGAAAGTTCTGGAATCTGAGAGGAGCCCCAAATTTCCTTCCACCCAGCGTTCCCCCAAGTCTCCCGATAAAAATTATACCTCACTTGTGTGGGTAGGCCTAGCGCCCGCAACAGGAAATGCCCCAAAGCGCAACGAGGACACATCCAGTTTTTTGAAAGAAAACAGAGCTGTTTTTTGCAAAGTGCCTACCTGTAGATTTTGGCCTCTAGCTCAGCCGGCACCTAGGGAAACCTACCAAACCTGTGCATTTCTGAAAACTAGAGACCTAGGGGAATCCAAGATGGGGTGACTTGTGGGGCTCGGAACAGGTTCTTTTATCCAGAATCCTTTTCAAACCTCAAAATATGGCTAAAAAAACACATGTTCCTCACATTTCTGTGGCAGAAAGTTCTGGAATCTGAGAGGAGCCCCAAATTTCCTTCCACCCAGCGTTCCCCCAAGTCTCCCGATAAAAATTATACCTCACTTGTGTGGGTAGGCCTAACGCCCGTGACAGGAAATGCCCCAAAGCGCAACGTCGACACATCGAGTTTTTTGAAAGAAAACAGAGCTGTTTTTTGCAAAGTGCCTACCTGTAGATTTTGGCCTCTAGCTCAGCCGGCACCTAGGGAAACCTACCAAACCTGTGCATTTCTGAAAACTAGAGACCTAGGGGAATCCAAGATGGGGTGACTTGTGGGGCTCGGCCCAGGTTCTGTTACCCAGAATCCTTTCCAAACCTCAAACTTTGGCTAAAAAAACACATGTTCCTCACATTTCTGTGTCAGAAAGTTCTGGAATCTGAGAGGAGCCACAAATTTCCTTCCACCCAGTGTTCCCCCAAGTCTCCCGATAAAAATCATACCTCACTTGTGTGGGTAGGCCTAGCGCCCGCGACAGGAAATGCCCCAAAGCGCAACGTGGACACATCCAATTTTTTGAAAGAAAACAGAGCTGTTTTTTGCAAAGTGCCTACCTGTAGATTTTGGCCTCTAGCTCAGCCGGCACCTAGGGAAACCTACCAAACCTCTGCATTTCTGAAAACTAGAGACCTAGGGGAATCCAAGATGGGCTGACTTGTGGGGCTCGGACCAGGTTCTGTTATCCAGAATCCTTTTCAAACCTCAAAATTTGGCTAAAAAAACACATTTTCCTGACATTTCTGTGGCAGAAAGTTCTGGAATCTGAGAGGAGCCCCAAATTTCCTTCCACCCAGCGTTCCCCCAAGTCTCCCGATAAAAATTATACCTCACTTGTGTGGGTAGGCCTAGCGCCCGCAACAGGAAATGCCCCAAAGCGCAACGAGGACACATCCAGTTTTTTGAAAGAAAACAGAGCTGTTTTTTGCAAAGTGCCTACCTGTAGATTTTGGCCTCTAGCTCAGCCGGCACCTAGGGAAACCTACCAAACCTGTGCATTTCTGAAAACTAGAGACCTAGGGGAATCCAAGATGGGGTGACTTGTGGGGCTCGGAACAGGTTCTTTTATCCAGAATCCTTTTCAAACCTCAAAATATGGCTAAAAAAACACATGTTCCTCACATTTCTGTGGCAGAAAGTTCTGGAATCTGAGAGGAGCCCCAAATTTCCTTCCACCCAGCGTTCCCCCAAGTCTCCCGATAAAAATTATACCTCACTTGTGTGGGTAGGCCTAACGCCCGTGACAGGAAATGCCCCAAAGCGCAACGTCGACACATCGAGTTTTTTGAAAGAAAACAGAGCTGTTTTTTGCAAAGTGCCTACCTGTAGATTTTGGCCTCTAGCTCAGCCGGCACCTAGGGAAACCTACCAAACCTGTGCATTTCTGAAAACTAGAGACCTAGGGGAATCC
This sequence comes from Pleurodeles waltl, assembly GCF_031143425.1. Taxonomy (NCBI): domain Eukaryota; kingdom Metazoa; phylum Chordata; class Amphibia; order Caudata; family Salamandridae; genus Pleurodeles; species Pleurodeles waltl. Next base: position 1,682,564,636 of record NC_090444.1, on the reverse strand, counting down.
AAGATGGGGTGACTTGTGGGGCTCGGACCAGGTTCTTTTATCCAGAATCCTTTTCAAACCTCAAAATATGGCTAAAAAAACACATGTTCCTCACATTTCTGTGGCAGAAAGTTCTGGAATCTGAGAGGAGCCCCAAATTTCCTTCCACCCAGCGTTCCCCCAAGTCTCCCGATAAAAATTATACCTCACTTGTGTGGGTAGGCCTAACGCCCGTGACAGGAAATGCCCCAAAGCGCAACGTCGACACATCGAGTTTTTTTAAAGAAAACAGAGCTGTTTTTCGCAAAGTGCCTACCTGTAGATTTTGGCCTCTAGCTCAGCCGGCACCTAGGGAAACCTACCAAACCTGTGCATTTCTGAAAACTAGAGACCTAGGGGAATCCTAGATGGGGTGACTTGTGGGGCTCGGACCAGGTTCTGTTACCCAGAATCCTTTCCAAACCTCAAAATTTGGCTAAAAAAACACATGTTCCTCACATTTCTGTGGCAGAAAGTTCTGGAATCTGAGAGGAGCCCCAAATTTCCTTCCACCCAGCGTTCCCCCAAGTCTCCCGATAAAAATGATACCTCACTTGTGTGGGTAGGCCTAGCGCCAGCGACAGGAAATGCCCCAAAGCCCAACGTCGACACATCGAGTTTTTTGAAAGAAAACAGAGCTGTTTTTTGCAAAGTGCCTACCTGTAGATTTTGGCCTCTAGCTCAGCCGGCACCTAGGGAAACCTACCAAACCTGTGCATTTCTGAAAACTAGAGACCTAGGGGAATCCAAGATGGGGTGACTTGTGGGGCTCGGACTAGGTTCTGTTACCCAGAATCCTTTCCAAACCTCAAAATTTGGCTAAAAAAACACATGTTCCTCACATTTCTGTGGCAGAAAGTTCTGGAATCTGAGAGGAGCCCCAAATTTCCTTCCACCCAGCGTTCCCCCAAGTCTCCCGATAAAAATTATACCTCACTTGTGTGGGTAGGCCTAGCGCCCGCGACAGGAAATGCCCCAAAGCGCAACGTGGACACATCCAGTTTTTTGAAAGAAAACAGAGCTGTTTTCTGCAAAGTGCCTACCTGTAGATTTTGGCCTCTAGCTCAGCCGGCACCTAGGGAAACCTACCAAACCTGTGCATTTCTGAAAACTAGAGACCTAGGGGAATCCAAGATGGGCTGACTTGTGGGGCTCGGACCAGGTTCTGTTACCCAGAATCCTTTCCAAACCTCAAAATTTGGCTAAAAAAACACATGTTCCTCACATTTCAGTGGCATAAAGTTCTGGAATCTGAGAGGAGCCCCAAATTTCCTTCCACCCAGCGTTCCCCCAAGTCTCCCGATAAAAATTATACCTCACTTGTGTGGGTAGGCCTAGCGCCCGCGACAGGAAATGCCCCAAAGCGCAACGTGGACACATCCAGTTTTTTGAAAGAAAACAGAGCTGTTTTCTGCAAAGTGCCTACCTGTAGATTTTGGCCTCTAGCTCAGCCGGCACCTAGGGAAACCTACCAAACCTGTGCATTTCTGAAAACTAGAGACCTAGGGGAATCCAAGATGGGCTGACTTGTGGGGCTCGGACCAGGTTCTGTTACCCAGATTCCTTTTCAAACCTCAAAATTTGGCTAAAAAAACACATGTTCCTCACATTTCTGTGGCAGAAAGTTCTGGAATCTGAGAGGAGCCCCAAATTTCCTTCCACCCAGCGTTCCCCCAAGTCTCCCGATAAAAATTATACCTCACTTGTGTGGGTAGGCCTAGCGCCCGCAACAGGAAATGCCCCATAGCGCAACGTGGACACATCCACTTTTTTGAAAGAAAACAGAGCTGTTTTTTGCAAAGTGCCTACCTGTAGATTTTGGCCTCTAGCTCAGCCGGCACCAAGGGAAACCTACCAAACCTGTGCATTTCTGAAAACTAGAGACCTAGGGGAATCCAAGATGGGCTGACTTGTGGGGCTCGGACCAGGTTCTGTTACCCAGAATCCTTTCCAAACCTCAAAATTTGGCTAAAAAAACACATGTTCCTCACATTTCTGTGGCAGAAAGTTCTGGAATCTGAGAGGAGCCACAAATTTCCTTCCACCCAGTGTTCCCCCAAGTCTCCCGATAAAAATGATACCTCACTTGTGTGGGTAGGCCTAGCGCCCGCGACAGGAAATGCCCCAAAGCACGAGGTGGACACATCCAATTTTTTGAAAGAAAACAGAGCTGTTTTTTGCAAAGTGCCTACCTGTAGATTTTGGCCTCTAGCTCAGCCGGCACCTAGGGAAACCTACCAAACCTCTGCATTTCTGAAAACTAGAGACCTAGGGGAATCCAAGATGGGCTGACTTGTGGGGCTCGGACCAGGTTCTGTTATCCAGAATCCTTTTCAAACCTCAAAATTTGGCTAAAAAAACACATGTTCCTCACATTTCTGTGGCAGAAAGTTCTGGAATCTGAGAGGAGCCCCAAATTTCCTTCCACCCAGCGTTCCCCCAAGTCTCCCGATAAAAATTATTCCTCACTTGTGTGGGTAGGCCTAGCGCCCGCGACAGGAAATGCCCCAAAGCGCAACGTGGACACATCCAGTTTTTTGAAAGAAAACAGAGCTGTTTTTTGCAAAGTGCCTACCTGTAGATTTTGGCCTCTAGCGCAGCCGGCACCTAGGGAAACCTACCAAACCTGTGCATTTCTGAAAACTAGAGACCTAGGGGAATCCAAGATGGGGTGACTTGTGGGGCTCGGACCAGGTTCTGTTACCCAGAATCCTTTCCAAACCTCAAAATTTGGCTAAAAAAACACATGTTCCTCACATTTCTGTGGCAGAAAGTTCTGGAATCTGAGAGGAGCCACAAATTTCCTTCCACCCAGTGTTCCCCCAAGTCTCCCGATAAAAATGATACCTCACTTGTGTGGGTAGGCCTAGCGCCCGCGACAGGAAATGCCCCAAAGCGCAACGTGGACACATCCAATTTTTTGAAAGAAAACAGAGCTGTTTTTTGCAAAGTGCCTACCTGTAGATTTTGGCCTCTAGCTCAGCCGGCACCTAGGGAAACCTACCAAACCTGTGCATTTTTTAAAACTAGAGACCTAGGGGAATCCAACATGGGCTGACTTGTGGGGCTCTGACCAGGTTCTGTTACCCAGAATCCTTTGCAAACCTCAAAATTTGGCTAAAAAATCACATGTTCCTCACATTTCTGTGGCAGAAAGTTCTGGAATCTGAGAGGAGCCACAAATTTCCTTCACCCCAGCGTTCCCCCAAGTCTCCCGATAAAAATGATACCTCACTTGTGTGGGTAGGTCTAGCGCCTGCGACAGGAAACGCCCCAAAGCGGAACGTGGACACATCAAATTTTTTGAAAGAAAACAGAGGTGATTTTTGCGAAGTGCCTACCTGTAGATTTTGGCCTCTAGCTCAGCCGGCACCTAGGGAAACCTACCAAACCTGTGCATTTCTGAAAACTAGTGACCTAGGGGAATCCAAGATGGGGTGACTTGTGGGGCTCGGACCAGGTTCTGTTATCCAGAATCCTTTTCAAACCTCAAAATATGGCTAAAAAAACACATGTTCCTCACATTTCTGTGGCAGAAAGTTCTGGAATCTGAGAGGAGCCCCAAATTTCCTTCCACCCAGCGTTCCCCCAAGTCTCCCGATAAAAATTATACCTCACTTGTGTGGGTAGGCCTAACGCCCGTGACAGGAAATGCCCCAAAGCGCAACGTCGACACATCGAGTTTTTTGAAAGAAAACAGAGCTGTTTTTTGCAAAGTGCCTACCTGTAGATTTTGGCCTCTAGCTCAGCCGGCACCTAGGGAAACCTACCAAACCTGTGCATTTCTGAAAACTAGAGACCTAGGGGAATCCAAGATGGGGTGACTTGTGGGGCTCGGACTAGGTTCTGTTACCCAGAATCCTTTCCAAACCTCAAAATTTGGCTAAAAAAACACATGTTCCTCACATTTCTGTGGCAGAAAGTTCTGGAATCTGAGAGGAGCCCCAAATTTCCTTCCACCCAGCGTTCCCCCAAGTCTCCCGATAAAAATTATACCTCACTTGTGTGGGTAGGCCTAGCGCCCGCGACAGGAAATGCCCCAAAGCGCAACGTGGACACATCCAGTTTTTTGAAAGAAAACAGAGCTGTTTTCTGCAAAGTGCCTACCTGTAGATTTTGGCCTCTAGCTCAGCCGGCACCTAGGGAAACCTACCAAACCTGTGCATTTCTGAAAACTAGAGACCTAGGGGAATCCAAGATGGGCTGACTTGTGGGGCTCGGACCAGGTTCTGTTACCCAGAATCCTTTCCAAACCTCAAAATTTGGCTAAAAAAACACATGTTCCTCACATTTCAGTGGCATAAAGTTCTGGAATCTGAGAAGAGCCCCAAATTTCCTTCCACCCAGCGTTCCCCCAAGTCTCCCGATAAAAATTATACCTCACTTGTGTGGGTAGGCCTAGCGCCCGCGACAGGAAATGCCCCAAAGCGCAACGTCGACACATCGAGTTTTTTGAAAGAAAACAGAGCTGTTTTTTGCAAAGTGCCTACCTGTAGATTTTGGCCTCTAGCTCAGCCGGCACCTAGGAAAACCTACCAAACCTGTGCATTTTTTAAAACTAGAGACCTAGGGGAATCCAAGATGGGCTGACTTGTGGGGCTCGGACCAGGTTCTGTTATCCAGAATCCTTTTCAAACCTCAAAATTTGGCTAAAAAATCACATGTTCCTCACATTTCTGTGGCAGAAAGTTCTGGAATCTGAGAGGAGCCCCAAATTTCCTTCCACCCAGCGTTCCCCCAAGTCTCCCGATAAAAATTATTCCTCACTTGTGTGGGTAAGCCTAGCGCCCGTGACAGGAAATGCCCCAAAGCGCAACGTGGACACATCCAATTTTTTGAAAGAAAACAGAGCTGTTTTTTGCAAAGTGCCTACCTGTAGATTTTGGCCTCTAGCGCAGCCGGCACCTAGGGAAACCTACCAAACCTGTGCATTTCTGAAAACTAGAGACCTAGGGGAATCCAAGATGGGGTGACTTGTGGGGCTCGGACCAGGTTCTGTTACCCAGAATCCTTTCCAAACCTCAAAATTTGGCTAAAAAAACACATGTTCCTCACATTTCTGTGGCAGAAAGTTCTGTAATCTGAGAGGAGCCACAAATTTCCTTCCACCCAGTGTTCCCCCAAGTCTCCCGATAAAAATGATACCTCACTTGTGTGGGTAGGCCAAGCACCCGCGACAGGAAATGCCCCAAAGCGCAACGTGGACACATCCAATTTTTTGAAAGAAAACAGAGCTGTTTTTTGCAAAGTGCCTACCTGTAGATTTTGGCCTCTAGCTCAGCCGGCACCTAGGAAAACCTACCAAACCTGTGCATTTATTAAAACTAGAGACCTAGGGGAATCCAAGATGGGCTGACTTGTGGGGCTCGGACCAGGTTCTGTTATCCAGAATCCTTTTCAAACCTCAAAATTTGGCTAAAAAATCACATGTTCCTCACATTTCTGTGGCAGAAAGTTCTGGAATCTGAGAGGAGCCCCAAATTTCCTTCCACCCAGCGTTCCCCCAAGTCTCCCGATAAAAATTATTCCTCACTTGTGTGGGTAAGCCTAGCGCCCGTGACAGGAAATGCCCCAAAGCGCAACGTGGACACATCCAATTTTTTGAAAGAAAACAGAGCTGTTTTTTGCAAAGTGCCTACCTGTAGATTTTGGCCTCTAGCGCAGCCGGCACCTAGGGAAACCTACCAAACCTGTGCATTTCTGAAAACTAGAGACCTAGGGGAATCCAAGATGGGGTGACTTGTGGGGCTCGGACCAGGTTCTGTTACCCAGAATCCTTTCCAAACCTCAAAATTTGGCTAAAAAAACACATGTTCCTCACATTTCTGTGGCAGAAAGTTCTGGAATCTGAGAGGAGCCACAAATTTCCTTCCACCCAGTGTTCCCCCAAGTCTCCCGATAAAAATGATACCTCACTTGTGTGGGTAGGCCAAGCACCCGCGACAGGAAATGCCCCAAAGCGCAACGTGGACACATCCAATTTTTTGAAAGAAAACAGAGCTGTTTTTTGCAAAGTGCCTACCTGTAGATTTTGGCCTCTAGCTCAGCCGGCACCTAGGGAAACCTACCAAACCTGTGCATTTTTTAAAACTAGAGACCTAGGGGAATCCAAGATGGGCTGACTTGTGGGGCTCTGACCAGGTTCTGTTACCCAGAATCCTTTGCAAACCTCAAAATTTGGCTAAAAAATCACATGTTCCTCACATTTCTGTGGCAGAAAGTTCTGGAATCTGAGAGGAGCCACAAATTTCCTTCACCCCAGCGTTCCCCCAAGTCTCCCGATAAAAATGATACCTCACTTGTGTGGGTAGGTCTAGCACCTGCGACAGGAAACGCCCCAAAGCGCAACGTGGACACATCAATTTTTTTGAAAGAAAACAGAGGTGATTTTTGCGAAGTGCCTACCTCTAGATTTTGGCCTCTAGCTCAGCCGGCACCTAGGGAAACCTACCAAACCTGTGCATTTCTGAAAATTAGAGACCTAGGGGAATCCAAGATGGGGTGACTTGTGGGGCTCGGACCAGGTTCTGTTATCCAGAATCCTTTTCAAACCTCAAAATATGGCTAAAAAAACACATGTTCCTCACATTTCTGTGGCAGAAAGTTCTGGAATCTGAGAGGAGCCCCAAATTTCCTTCCACCCAGCGTTCCCCCAAGTCTCCCGATAAAAATTATACCTCACTTGTGTGGGTAGGCCTAGCGCCCGCGACAGGAAATGCCCCAAAGCGCAACGTGGACACATCCAATTTTTTTAAAGAAAACAGAGCTGTTTTTTGCAAAGTGCCTACCTGTAGATTTTGGCCTCTAGCTCAGCCGGCACCTAGGGAAACCTACCAAACCTGTGCATTTCTGAAAACTAGAGACCTAGGGGAATCCAATATGGGCTGACTTGTGGGGCTCGGACCAGGTTCTGTTATCCAGAATCCTTTTCAAACCTCAAAATATGGCTAAAAAAACACATGTTCCTCACATTTCTGTGGCAGAAAGTTCTGGAATCTGAGAGGAGCCCCAAATTTCCTTCCACCCAGCGTTCCCCCAAGTCTCCCGATAAAAATTATACCTCACTTGTGTGGGTAGGCCTAACGCCCGTGACAGGAAATGCCCCAAAGCGCAACGTCGACACATCGAGTTTTTTGAAAGAAAACAGAGCTGTTTTTTGCAAAGTGCCTACCTGTAGATTTTGGCCTCTAGCTCAGCCGGCACCTAGGGAAACCTACCAAACCTGTGCATTTCTGAAAACTAGAGACCTAGGGGAATCCAAGATGGGGTGACTTGTGGGGCTCGGACTAGGTTCTGTTACCCAGAATCCTTTCCAAACCTCAAAATTTGGCTAAAAAAACACATGTTCCTCACTTTTCTGTGGCAGAAAGTTCTGGAATCTGAGAGGAGCCCCAAATTTCCTTCCACCCAGCGTTCCCCCAAGTCTCCCGATAAAAATTATACCTCACTTGTGTGGGTAGGCCTAGCGCCCGCGACAGGAAATGCCCCAAAGCGCAACGTGGACACATCCAGTTTTTTGAAAGAAAACAGAGCTGTTTTCTGCAAAGTGCCTACCTGTAGATTTTGGCCTCTAGCTCAGCCGGCACCTAGGGAAACCTACCAAACCTGTGCATTTCTGAAAACTAGAGACCTAGGGGAATCCAAGATGGGCTGACTTGTGGGGCTCGGACCAGGTTCTGTTACCCAGAATCCTTTCCAAACCTCAAAATTTGGCTAAAAAAACACATGTTTCTCACATTTCAGTGGCATAAAGTTCTGGAATCTGAGAGGAGCCCCAAATTTCCTTCCACCCAGCGTTCCCCCAAGTCTCCCGATAAAAATTATACCTCACTTGTGTGGGTAGGCCTAGCGCCCGCGACAGGAAATGCCCCAAAGCGCAACATCGACACATCGAGTTTTTTGAAAGAAAACAGAGCTGTTTTTTGCAAAGTGCCTACCTGTAGATTTTGGCCTCTAGCTCAGCCGGCACCTAGGGAAACCTACCAAACCTGTGCATTTTTTAAAACTAGAGACCTAGGGGAATCCAAGATGGGCTGACTTGTGGGGCTCGGACCAGGTTCTGTTATCCAGAATCCTTTTCAAACCTCAAAATTTGGCTAAAAAATCACATGTTCCTCACATTTCTGTGGCAGAAAGTTCTGGAATCTGAGAGGAGCCCCAAATTTCCTTCCACCCAGCGTTCCCCCAAGTCTCCCGATAAAAATTATTCCTCACTTGTGTGGGTAAGCCTAGCGCCCGTGACAGGAAATGCCCCAAAGCGCAACGTGGACACATCCAATTTTTTGAAAGAAAACAGAGCTGTTTTTTGCAAAGTGCCTACCTGTAGATTTTGGCCTCTAGCTCAGCCGGCACCTAGGGAAACCTACCAAACCTGTGCATTTTTTAAAACTAGAGACCTAGGGGAATCCAAGATGGGCTGACTTGTGGGGCTCTGACCAGGTTCTGTTACCCAGAATCCTTTGCAAACCTCAAAATTTGGCTAAAAAATCACATGTTCCTCACATTTCTGTGGCAGAAAGTTCTGGAATCTGAGAGGAGCCACAAATTTCCTTCACCCCAGCGTTCCCCCAAGTCTCCCGATAAAAATGATACCTCACTTGTGTGGGTAGGTCTAGCACCTGCGACAGGAAACGCCCCAAAGCGCAACGTGGACACATCAAATTTTTTGAAAGAAAACAGAGGTGATTTTTGCGAAGTGCCTACCTCTAGATTTTGGCCTCTAGCTCAGCCGGCACCTAGGGAAACCTACCAAACCTGTGCATTTCTGAAAACTAGAGACCTAGGGGAATCCAAGATGGGGTGACTTGTGGGGCTCGGACCAGGTTCTGTTATCCAGAATCCTTTTCAAACCTCAAAATATGGCTAAAAAAACACATGTTCCTCACATTTCTGTGGCAGAAAGTTCTGGAATCTGAGAGGAGCCCCAAATTTCCTTCCACCCAGCGTTCCCCCAAGTCTCCCGATAAAAATTATACCTCACTTGTGTGGGTAGGCCTAACGCCCGTGACAGGAAATGCCCCAAAGCGCAACGTCGACACATCGAGTTTTTTTAAAGAAAACAGAGCTGTTTTTTGCAAAGTGCCTACCTGTAGATTTTGGCCTCTAGCTCAGCCGGCACCTAGGGAAACCTACCAAACCTGTGCATTTCTGAAAACTAGAGACCTAGGGGAATCCAAGATGGGGTGACTTGTGGGGCTGGGACCAGGTTCTGTTACCCAGAATCCTTTCCAAACCTCAAAATTTGGCTAAAAAAACACATGTTCCTCACATTTCTGTGGCAGAAAGTTCTGGAATCTGAGAGGAGCCACAAATTTCCTTCCACCCAGTGTTCCCCCAAGTCTCCCGATAAAAATGATACCTCACTTGTGTGGGTAGGCCTAGCGCCCGCGACAGGAAATGCCCCAAAGCGCAACGTGGACACATCCAATTTTTTGAAAGAAAACAGAGCTGTTTTTTGCAAAGTGCCTACCTGTAGATTTTGGCCTCTAGCTCAGCCGGCACCTAGGGAAACCTACCAAACCTGTGCATTTCTGAAAACTAGAGACCTAGGGGAATCCAATATGGGCTGACTTGTGGGGCTCGGACCAGGTTCTGTTATCCAGAATCCTTTTCAAACCTCAAAATTTGGCTAAAAAAACACATGTTCCTGACATTTCTGTGTCAGAAAGTTCTGGAATCTGAGAGGAGCCCCAAATTTCCTTCCACCCAGCGTTCCCCCAAGTCTCCCGATAAAAATTATACGTCACTTGTGTGGGTAGGCCTAGCGCCCGCAACAGGAAATGCCCCAAAGCGCAAAGTGGACACATCCAGTTTTTTGAAAGAAAACAGAGCTGTTTTTTGCAAAGTGCCTACCTGTAGATTTTGGCCTCTAGCACAGCCGGCACCTAGGGAAACCTACCAAACCTGTGCATTTCTGAAAACTAGAGACCTAGGGGAATCCAAGATGGGGTGACTTGTGGGCTCGGACCAGGTTCTGTTATCCAGAATCCTTTTCAAACCTCAAAATATGGCTAAAAAAACACATGTTCCTCACATTTCTGTGGCAGAAAGTTCTGGAATCTGAGAGGAGCCCCAAATTTCCTTCCACCCAGCGTTCCCCCAAGTCTCCCGATAAAAATTATACCTCACTTGTGTGGGTAGGCCTAACGCCCGTGACAGGAAATGCCCCAAAGCACAACGTCGACACATCGAGTTTTTTGAAAGAAAACAGAGCTGTTTTTTGCAAAGTGCCTACCTGTAGATTTTGGCCTCTAGCTCAGCCGGCACCTAGGGAAACCTACCAAACCTGTGCATTTTTTAAAACTAGAGACCTAGGGGAATCCAAGATGGGCTGACTTGTGGGGCTCTGACCAGGTTCTGTTACCCAGAATCCTTTGCAAACCTCAAAATTTGGCTAAAAAATCACATGTTCCTCACATTTCTGTGGCAGAAAGTTCTGGAATCTGAGAGGAGCCACAAATTTCCTTCACCCCAGCGTTCCCCCAAGTCTCCCGATAAAAATGATACCTCACTTGTGTGGGTAGGTCTAGCGCCTGCGACAGGAAACGCCCCAAAGCGCAACGTGGACACATCAAATTTTTTGAAAGAAAACAGAGGTGATTTTTGCGAAGTGCCTACCTGTAGATTTTGGCCTCTAGCTCAGCCGGCACCTAGGGAAACCTACCAAACCTGTGCATTTCTGAAAACTAGAGACCTAAGGGAATCCAAGATGGGGTGACTTGTGGGGCTCGGACCAGGTTCTGTTATCCAGAATCCTTTTCAAACCTCAAAATATGGCTAAAAAAACACATGTTCCTCACATTTCTGTGGCAGAAAGTTCTGGAATCTGAGAGGAGCCTCAAATTTCCTTCCACCCAGCGTTCCCCCAAGTCTCCCGATAAAAATTATACCTCACTTGTGTGGGTAGGCCTAACGCCCGTGACAGGAAATGCCCCAAAGCGCAACGTCGACACATCGAGTTTTTTGAAAGAAAACAGAGCTGTTTTTTACAAAGTGCCTACCTGTAGATTTTGGCCTCTAGCTCAGCCGGCACCTAGGGAAACCTACCAAACCTGTGCATTTCTGAAAACTAGAGACCTAGGGGAATCCAAGATGGGGTGACTTGTGGGGCTCGGCCCAGGTTCTGTTACCCAGAATCCTTTCCAAACCTCAAACTTTGGCTAAAAAATCACATGTTCCTCACATTTCTGTGGCAGAAAGTTCTGGAATCTGAGAGGAGCCACAAATTTCCTTCCACCCAGTGTTCCCCCAAGTCTCCCGATAAAAATCATACCTCACTTGTGTGGGTAGGCCTAGCGCCCGCGACAGGAAATGCCCCAAAGCGCAACGTGGACACATCCAATTTTTTGAAAGAAAACAGAGCTGTTTTTTGCAAAGTGCCTACCTGTAGATTTTGGCCTCTAGCTCAGCCGGCACCTAGGGAAACCTACCAAACCTGTGCATTTCTGAAAACTAGAGACCTAGGGGAATCCAATATGGGCTGACTTGTGGGGCTCGGACCAGGTTCTGTTATCCAGAATCCTTTTCAAACCTCAAAATTTGGCTAAAAAAACACATTTTCCTGACATTTCTGTGGCAGAAAGTTCTGGAATCTGAGAGGAGCCCCAAATTTCCTTCCACCCAGCGTTCCCCCAAGTCTCCCGATAAAAATGATACCTCACTTGTGTGGGTAGGCCTAGCGCCCGCAACAGGAAATGCCCCAAAGCGCAACGTGGACACATCCAGTTTTTTGAAAGAAAACAGAGCTGTTTTTTGCAAAGTGCCTACCTGTAGATTTTGGCCTCTAGCTCAGCCGGCACCTAGGGAAACCTACCAAACCTGTGCATTTCTGAAAACTAGAGACCTAGGGGAATCCAAGATGGGGTGACTTGTGGGGCTCGGACCAGGTTCTTTTATCCAGAATCCTTTTCAAACCTCAAAATATGGCTAAAAAAACACATGTTCCTCACATTTCTGTGGCAGAAAGTTCTGGAATGTGAGAGGAGCCCCAAATTTCCTTCCACCCAGCGTTCCCCCAAGTCTCCCGATAAAAATTATACCTCACTTGTGTGGGTAGGCCTAACGCCCGTGACAGGAAATGCCCCAAAGCGCAACGTCGACACATCGAGTTTTTTGAAAGAAAACAGAGCTGTTTTTTGCAAAGTGCCTACCTGTAGATTTTGGCCTCTAGCTCAGCCGGCACCTAGGGAAACCTACCAAACCTGTGCATTTCTGAAAACTAGAGACCTAGGGGAATCCAAGATGGGGTGACTTGTGGGGCTCGGCCCAGGTTCTGTTACCCAGAATCCTTTCCAAACCTCAAACTTTGGCTAAAAAAACACATGTTCCTCACATTTCTGTGGCAGAAAGTTCTGGAATCTGAGAGGAGCCACAAATTTCCTTCCACCCAGTGTTCCCCCAAGTCTCCCGATAAAAATCATACCTCACTTGTGTGGGTAGGCCTAGCGCCCGCGACAGGAAATGCCCCAAAGCGCAACGTGGACACATCCAATTTTTTGAAAGAAAACAGAGCTGTTTTTTGCAAAGTGCCTACCTGTAGATTTTGGCCTCTAGCTCAGCCGGCACCTAGGGAAACCTACCAAACCTGTGCATTTCTGAAAACTAGAGACCTAGGGGAATCCAATATGGGCTGACTTGTGGGGCTCGGACCAGGTTCTGTTATCCAGAATCCTTTTCAAACCTCAAAATTTGGCTAAAAAAACACATTTTCCTGACATTTCTGTGGCAGAAAGTTCTGGAATCTGAGAGGAGCCCCAAATTTCCTTCCACCCAGCGTTCCCCCAAGTCTCCCGATAAAAATTATACCTCACTTGTGTGGGTAGGCCTAGCGCCCGCAACAGGAAATGCCCCAAAGCGCAACGTGGACACATCCAGTTTTTTGAAAGAAAACAGAGCTGTTTTTTGCAAAGTGCCTACCTGTAGATTTTGGCCTCTAGCTCAGCCGGCACCTAGGGAAACCTACCAAACCTGTGCATTTCTGAAAACTAGAGACCTAGGGGAATCCAAGATGGGGTGACTTGTGGGGCTCGGACCAGGTTCTTTTATCCAGAATCCTTTTCAAACCTCAAAATATGGCTAAAAAAACACATGTTCCTCACATTTCTGTGGCAGAAAGTTCTGGAATCTGAGAGGAGCCCCAAATTTCCTTCCACCCAGCGTACCCCCAAGTCTCCCGATAAAAATTATACCTCACTTGTGTGGGTAGGCCTAACGCCCGTGACAGGAAATGCCCCAAAGCGCAACGTCGACACATCGAGTTTTTTGAAAGAAAACAGAGCTGTTTTTTGCAAAGTGCCTACCTGTAGATTTTGGCCTCTAGCTCAGCCGGCACCTAGGGAAACCTACCAAATCTGTGCATTTCTGAAAACTAGAGACCTAGGGGAATCCAAGATGGGGTGACTTGTGGGGCTCGGACCAGGTTCTGTTACCCAGAATCCTTTCCAAACCTCAAAATTTGGCTAAAAAAACACATGTTCCTCACATTTCTGTGGCAGGAAGTTCTGGAATCTGAGAGGAGCCACAAATTTCCTTCCACCCAGTGTTCCCCCAAGTCTCCCGATAAAAATGATACCTCACTTGTGTGGGTAGGCCTAGCGCCCGCAACAGGAAATGCCCCAAAGCGCAACGTGGACACATCCAATTTTTTGAAAGAAAACAGAGCTGTTTTTTGCAAAGTGCCTACCTGTAGATTTTGGCATCTAGCTCAGCCTGCACCTAGGGAAACCTACCAAACCTGTGCATTTCTGAAAACTAGAGACCTAGGGGAATCCAAGATGGGCTGACTTGTGGGGCTCGGACCAGGTTCTGTTACCCAGAATCCTTTCCAAACCTCAAAATTTGGCTAAGAAAACACATGTTCCTCACATTTCTGTGGCAGAAAGTTCTGGAATCTGAGAGGAGCCCCAAATTTCCTTCCACCCAGGGTTCCCCCAAGTCTCCCGATAAAAATTATACCTCACTTGTGTGGGTAGGCCTAGCGCCCGCAACAGGAAATGCCCCAAAGCGCAACGTCGACACATCGAGTTTTTTGAAAGAAAACAGAGCTGTTTTTTGCAAAGTGCCTACCTGTAGATTTTGGCCTCTAGCTCAGCCGGCACCTAGGGAAACCTACCAAACCTGTGCATTTTTTAAAACTAGAGACCTAGGGGAATCCAAGATGGGCTGACTTGTGGGGCTCTGACCAGGTTCTGTTACCCAGAATCCTTTGCAAACCTCAAAATTTGGCTAAAAAATCACATGTTCCTCACATTTCTGTGGCAGAAAGTTCTGGAATCTGAGAGGAGCCACAAATTTCCTTCACCCCAGCGTTCCCCCAAGTCTCCCGATAAAAATGATACCTCACTTGTGTGGGTACGTCTAGCGCCCGCGACAGGAAACGCCCCAAAGCGCAACGTGGACACATCAAATTTTTTGAAAGAAAACAGAGGTGATTTTTGCGAAGAGCCTACCTGTAGATTTTGGCCTCTAGCTCAGCCGGCACCTAGGGAAACCTACCAAACCTGTGCATTTCTGAAAACTAGTGACCTAGGGGAATCCAAGATGGGGTGACTTGTGGGGCTCGGACCAGGTTCTGTTATCCAGAATCCTTTTCAAACCTCAAAATATGGCTAAAAAAACACATGTTCCTCACATTTCTGTGGCAGAAAGTTCTGGAATCTGAGAGGAGCCCCAAATTTCCTTCCACCCAGCGTTCCCCCAAGTCTCCCGATAAAAATTATACCTCACTTGTGTGGGTAGGCCTAACGCCCGTGACAGGAAATGCCCCAAAGCGCAACGTCGACACATCGAGTTTTTTGAAAGAAAACAGAGCTGTTTTTTGCAAAGTGCCTACCTGTAGATTTTGGCCTCTAGCTCAGTCGGCACCTAGGGAAACCTACCAAACCTGTGCATTTCTGAAAACTAGAGACCTAGGGGAATCCAAGATGGGGTGACTTGTGGGGCTCGGACCAGGTTCTGTTACCCAGAATCCTTTCCAAACCTCAAAATTTGGCTAAAAAAACACATGTTCCTCACATTTCTGTGGCAGAAAGTTCTGGAATCTGAGAGGAGCCCCAAATTTCCTTCCACCCAGCGTTCCCCCAAGTCTCCCGATAAAAATTATACCTCACTTGTGTGGGTAGGCCTAGCGCCCGCGACAGGAAATGCCCCAAAGCGCAACGTGGACACATCCAGTTTTTTTAAAGAAAACAGAGCTGTTTTCTGCAAAGTGCCTACCTGTAGATTTTGGCCTCTAGCTCAGCCGGCACCTAGGGAAACCTACCAAACCTGTGCATTTCTGAAAACTAGAGACCTAGGGGAATCCAAGATGGGCTGACTTGTGGGGCTCGGACCAGGTTCTGTTACCCAGAATCCTTTCCAAACCTCAAAATTTGGCTAAAAAAACACATGTTCCTCACATTTCTGTGGCAGAAAGTTCTGGAATCTGAGAGGAGCCCCAAATTTCCTTCCACCCAGCGTTCCCCCAAGTCTCCCGATAAAAATGATACCTCACTTGTGTGGGTAGGCCTAGCGCCCGCGACAGGAAATGCCCCAACACGCAACGTCGACACATCGAGTTTTTTGAAAGAAAACAGAGCTGTTTTTTGCAAAGTGCCTACCTGTAGATTTTGGCCTCTAGCTCAGCCGGCACCTAGGGAAACCTACCAAACCTGTGCATTTTTTAAAACTAGAGACCTAGGGGAATCCAAGATGGGCTGACTTGTGGGGCTCGGACCAGGTTCTGTTATACAGATTCCTTTTCAAACCTCAAAATTTGGCTAAAAAAACACATGTTCCTCACATTTCTGTGGCAGAAAGTTCTGGAATCTGAGAGGAGCCCCAAATTTCCTTCCACCCAGCGTTCCCCCAAGTCTCCCGATAAAAATTATACCTCACTTGTGTGGGTAGGCCTAGCGCCCGCAACAGGAAATGCCCCATAGCGCAACGTGGACACATCCACTTTTTTGAAAGAAAACAGAGCTGTTTTTTGCAAAGTGCCTACCTGTAGATTTTGGCCTCTAGCTCAGCCGGCACCTAGGGAAACCTACCAAACCTGTGCATTTCTGAAAACTAGAGACCTAGGGGAATCCAAGATGGGGTGACTTGTGGGGCTCGGACCAGGTTCTGTTACCCAGAATCCTTTCCAAACCTCAAAATTTGGCTAAAAAAACACATTTTCCTCACATTTCTGTGGCAGAAAGTTCTGGAATCTGAGAGGAGCCACAAATTTCCTTCCACCCAGTGTTCCCCCAAGTCTCCCGATAAAAATGATACCTCACTTGTGTGGGTAGGCCTAGCGCCCGCGACAGGAAATGCCCCAAAGAGCAATGTGGACACATCCAATTTTTTGAAAGAAAACAGAGCTGTTTTTTGCAAAGGGCCTACCTGTAGATTTTGGCCTCTAGCTCAGCCGGCACCTAGGGAAACCTACCAAACCTCTGCATTTCTGAAAACTAGAGAGCTAGGGGAATCCAAGATGGGCTGACTTGTGGGGCTCGGACCAGGTTCTGTTATCCAGAATCCTTTTCAAACCTCAAAATTTGGCTAAAAAATCACATGTTCCTCACATTTCTGTGGCAGAAAGTTCTGGAATCTGAGAGGAGCCCCAAATTTCCTTCCACCCAGCGTTCCCCCAAGTCTCCCGATAAAAATTATTCCTCACTTGTGTGGGTAGGCCTAGCGCCCGCGACAGGAAATGCCCCAAAGCGCAACGTGGACACATCCAATTTTTTTAAAGAAAACAGAGCTGTTTTTTGCAAAGTGCCTACCTGTAGATTTTGGCCTCTAGCGCAGCCGGCACCTAGGGAAACCTACCAAACCTGTGCATTTCTGAAAACTAGAGACCTAGGGGAATCCAAGATGGGGTGACTTGTGGGGCTCGGACCAGGTTCTGTTACCCAGAATCCTTTCCAAACCTCAAAATTTGGCTAAAAAAACACATGTTCCTCACATTTCTGTGGCAGAAAGTTCTGGAATCTGAGAGGAGCCACAAATTTCCTTCCACCCAGTGTTCCCCCAAGTCTCCCGATAAAAATGATACCTCACTTGTGTGGGTAGGCCTAGCGCCCGCGACAGGAAATGCCCCAAAGCACGAGGTGGACACATCCAATTTTTTGAAAGAAAACAGAGCTGTTTTTTGCAAAGTGCCTACCTGTAGATTTTGGCCTCTAGCTCAGCCGGCACCTAGGGAAACCTACCAAACCTCTGCATTTCTGAAAACTAGAGACCTAGGGGAATCCAAGATGGGCTGACTTGTGGGGCTCGGACCAGGTTCTGTTATCCAGAATCCTTTTCAAACCTCAAAATTTGGCTAAAAAAACACATGTTCCTCACATTTCTGTGGCAGAAAGTTCTGGAATCTGAGAGGAGCCCCAAATTTCCTTCCACCCAGCGTTCCCCCAAGTCTCCCGATAAAAATTATTCCTCACTTGTGTGGGTAGGCCTAGCGCCCGCGACAGGAAATGCCCCAAAGCGCAACGTGGACACATCCAGTTTTTTTAAAGAAAACAGAGCTGTTTTTTGCAAAGTGCCTACCTGTAGATTTTGGCCTCTAGCGCAGCCGGCACCTAGGGAAACCTACCAAACCTGTGCATTTCTGAAAACTAGAGACCTAGGGGAATCCAAGATGGGGTGACTTGTGGGGCTCGGACCAGGTTCTGTTACCCAGAATCCTTTCCAAACCTCAAAATTTGGCTAAAAAAACACATTTTCCTCACATTTCTGTGGCAGAAAGTTCTGGAATCTGAGAGGAGCCACAAATTTCCTTCCACCCAGTGTTCCCCCAAGTCTCCCGATAAAAATGATACCTCACTTGTGTGGGTAGGCCTAGCGCCCGCGACAGGAAATGCCCCAAAGCGCAACGTGGACACATCCAATTTTTTGAAAGAAAACAGAGCTGTTTTTTGCAAAGTGCCTACCTGTAGATTTTGGCCTCTAGCTCAGCCGGCACCTAGGGAAACCTACCAAACCTGTGCATTTTTTAAAACTAGAGACCTAGGGGAATCCAACATGGGCTGACTTGTGGGGCTCTGACCAGGTTCTGTTACCCAGAATCCTTTGCAAACCTCAAAATTTGGCTAAAAAATCACATGTTCCTCACATTTCTGTGGCAGAAAGTTCTGGAATCTGAGAGGAGCCACAAATTTCCTTCACCCCACCGTTCCCCCAAGTCTCCCGATAAAAATGATACCTCACTTGTGTGGGTAGGTCTAGCGCCTGCGACAGGAAACGCCCCAAAGCGGAACGTGGACACATCAAATTTTTTGAAAGAAAACAGAGGTGATTTTTGCGAAGTGCCTACCTGTAGATTTTGGCATCTAGCTCAGCCGGCACCTAGGGAAACCTACCAAACCTGTGCATTTCTGAAAACTAGTGACCTAGGGGAATCCAAGATGGGGTGACTTGTGGGGCTCGGACCAGGTTCTGTTATCCAGAATCCTTTTCAAACCTCAAAATATGGCTAAAAAAACACATGTTCCTCACATTTCTGTGGCAGAAAGTTCTGGAATCTGAGAGGAGCCCCAAATTTCCTTCCACCCAGCGTTCCCCTAAGTCTCCCGATAAAAATTATACCTCACTTGTGTGGGTAGGCCTAACGCCCGTGACAGGAAATGCCCCAAAGCGCAACGTCGACACATCGAGTTTTTTGAAAGAAAACAGAGCTGTTTTTTGCAAAGTGCCTACCTGTAGATTTTGGCCTCTAGCTCAGCCGGCACCTAGGGAAACCTACCAAACCTGTGCATTTCTGAAAACTAGAGACCTAGGGGAATCCAAGATGGGGTGACTTGTGGGGCTCGGACCAGGTTCTGTTACCCAGAATCCTTTCCAAACCTCAAAATTTGGCTAAAAAAACACATGTTCCTCACATTTCTGTGGCAGAAAGTTCTGGAATCTGAGAGGAGCCCCAAATTTCCTTCCACCCAGCGTTCCCCCAAGTCTCCCGATAAAAATTATACCTCACTTGTGTGGGTAGGCCAAGCGCCCGCGACAGGAAATGCCCCAAAGCGCAACGTGGACACATCCAGTTTTTTGAAAGAAAACAGAGCTGTTTTCTGCAAAGTGCCTACCTGTAGATTTTGGCCTCTAGCTCAGCCGGCACCTAGGGAAACCTACCAAACCTGTGCATTTCTGAAAACTAGAGACCTAGGGGAATCCAAGATGGGCTGACTTGTGGGGCTCGGACCAGGTTCTGTTACCCAGAATCCTTTCCAAACCTCAAAATTTGGCTAAAAAAACACATGTTCCTCACATTTCAGTGGCATAAAGTTCTGGAATCTGAGAGGAGCCCCAAATTTCCTTCCACCCAGCGTTCCCCCAAGTCTCCCGATAAAAATTATACCTCACTTGTGTGGGTAGGCCTAGCACCCGCGACAGGAAATGCCCCAAAGCGCAACGTCGACACATCGAGTTTTTTGAAAGAAAACAGAGCTGTTTTTTGCAAAGTGCCTACCTGTAGATTTTGGCCTCTAGCTCAGCCGGCACCTAGGGAAACCTACCAAACCTGTGCATTTTTTAAAACTAGAGACCTAGGGGAATCCAAGATGGGCTGACTTGTGGGGCTCGGACCAGGTTCTGTTATCCAGAATCCTTTTCAAACCTTAAAATTTGGCTAAAAAATCACATGTTCCTCACATTTCTGTGGCAGAAAGTTCTGGAATCTGAGAGGAGCCCCAAATTTCCTTCCACCCAGCGTTCCCCCAAGTCTCCCGATAAAAATTATTCCTCACTTGTGTGGGTAGGCCTAGCGCCCGCGACAGGAAATGCCCCAAAGCGCAACGTGGACACATCCAATTTTTTGAAAGAAAACAGAGCTGTTTTTTGCAAAGTGCCTACCTGTAGATTTTGGCCTCTAGCGCAGCCGGCACCTAGGGAAACCTACCAAACCTGTGCATTTCTGAAAACTAGAGACCTAGGGGAATCCAAGATGGGGTGACTTGTGGGGCTCGGACCAGGTTCTGTTACCCAGAATCCTTTCCAAACCTCAAAATTTGGCTAAAAAAACACATGTTCCTCACATTTCTGTGGCAGAAAGTTCTGGAATCTGAGAGGAGCCACAAATTTCCTTCCACCCAGTGTTCCCCCAAGTCTCCCGATAAAAATGATACCTCACTTGTGTGGGTAGGCCAAGCGCCCGCGACAGGAAATGCCCCAAAGCGCAACGTGGACACATCCAATTTTTTTAAAGAAAACAGAGCTGTTTTTTGCAAAGTGCCTACCTGTAGATTTTGGCCTCTAGCTCAGCCGGCACCTAGGGAAACCTACCAAACCTGTGCATTTCTGAAAACTAGTGACCTAGGGGAATCCAAGATGGGGTGACTTGTGGGGCTCGGACCAGGTTCTGTTATCCAGAATCCTTTTCAAACCTCAAAATATGGCTAAAAAAACACATGTTCCTCACATTTCTGTGGCAGAAAGTTCTGGAATCTGAGAGGAGCCCCAAATTTCCTTCCACCCAGCGTTCCCCCAAGTCTCCCGATAAAAATTATACCTCACTTGTGTGGGTAGGCCTAACGCCCGTGACAGGAAATGCCCCAAAGCGCAACGTCGACACATCGAGTTTTTTGAAAGAAAACAGAGCTGTTTTTTGCAAAGTGCCTACCTGTAGATTTTGGCCTCTAGCTCAGCCGGCACCTAGGGAAACCTACCAAACCTGTGCATTTCTGAAAACTAGAGACCTAGGGGAATCCAAGATGGGGTGACTTGTGGGGCTCGGACCAGGTTCTGTTACCCAGAATCCTTTCCAAACCTCAAAATTTGGCTAAAAAAACACATGTTCCTCACATTTCTGTGGCAGAAAGTTCTGGAATCTGAGAGGAGCCCCAAATTTCCTTCCACCCAGCGTTCCCCCAAGTCTCCCGATAAAAATTATACCTCACTTGTGTGGGTAGGCCTAGCGCCCGCGACAGGAAATGCCCCAAAGCGCAACGTGGACACATCCAGTTTTTGAAAGAAAACAGAGCTGTTTTCTGCAAAGTGCCTACCTGTAGATTTTGGCCTCTAGCTCAGCCGGCACCTAGGGAAACCTACCAAACCTGTGCATTTCTGAAAACTAGAGACCTAGGGGAATCCAAGATGGGCTGACTTGTGGGGCTCGGACCAGGTTCTGTTACCCAGAATCCTTTCCAAACCTCAAAATTTGGCTAAAAAAACACATGTTCCTCACATTTCAGTGGCATAAAGTTCTGGAATCTGAGAGGAGCCCCAAATTTCCTTCCACCCAGCGTTCCCCCAAGTCTCCCGATAAAAATTATACCTCACTTGTGTGGGTAGGCCTAGCACCCGCGACAGGAAATGCCCCAAAGCGCAAAGTCGACACATCGAGTTTTTTGAAAGAAAACAGAGCTGTTTTTTGCAAAGTGCCTACCTGTAGATTTTGGCCTCTAGCTCAGCCGGCACCTAGGGAAACCTACCAAACCTGTGCATTTTTTAAAACTAGAGACCTAGGGGAATCCAAGATGGGCTGACTTGTGGGGCTCGGACCAGGTTCTGTTATCCAGAATCCTTTTCAAACCTCAAAATTTGGCTAAAAAATCACATGTTCCTCACATTTCTGTGGCAGAAAGTTCTGGAATCTGAGAGGAGCCCCAAATTTCCTTCCACCCAGCGTTCCCCCAAGTCTCCCGATAAAAATTATTCCTCACTTGTGTGGGTAGGCCTAGCGCCCGCGACAGGAAATGCCCCAAAGCGCAACGTGGACACATCCAATTTTTTGAAAGAAAACAGAGCTGTTTTTTGCAAAGTGCCTACCTGTAGATTTTGGCCTCTAGCGCAGCCGGCACCTAGGGAAACCTACCAAACCTGTGCATTTCTGAAAACTAGAGACCTAGGGGAATCCAAGATGGGGTGACTTGTGGGGCTCGGACCAGGTTCTGTTACCCAGAATCCTTTCCAAACCTCAAAATTTGGCTAAAAAAACACATGTTCCTCACATTTCTGTGGCAGAAAGTTCTGGAATCTGAGAGGAGCCACAAATTTCCTTCCACCCAGTGTTCCCCCAAGTCTCCCGATAAAAATGATACCTCACTTGTGTGGGTAGGCCAAGCGCCCGCGACAGGAAATGCCCCAAAGCGCAACGTGGACACATCCAATTTTTTTAAAGAAAACAGAGCTGTTTTTTGCAAAGTGCCTACCTGTAGATTTTGGCCTCTAGCTCAGCCGGCACCTAGGGAAACCTACCAAACCTGTGCATTTCTGAAAACTAGAGACCTAGGGGAATCCAATATGGGCTGACTTGTGGGGCTCTGACCAGGTTCTGTTACCCAGAATCCTTTGCAAACCTCAAAATTTGGCTAAAAAGTCACATGTTCCTCACATTTCTGTGGCAGAAAGTTCTGGAATCTGAGAGGAGCCACAAATTTCCTTCACCCCAGCGTTCCCCCAAGTCTCCCGATAAAAATGATACCTCACTTGTGTGGGTAGGTCTAGCACCTGCGACAGGAAATGCCCCAAAGCGCAACGTGGACACATCAAATTTTTTGAAAGAAAACAGAGGTGATTTTTGCGAAGTGCCTACCTCTAGATTTTGGCCTCTAGCTCAGCCGGCACCTAGGGAA
Source organism: Pleurodeles waltl (assembly GCF_031143425.1). Taxonomy (NCBI): domain Eukaryota; kingdom Metazoa; phylum Chordata; class Amphibia; order Caudata; family Salamandridae; genus Pleurodeles; species Pleurodeles waltl. Next base: position 1,682,542,089 of record NC_090444.1, on the reverse strand, counting down.
ACCTACCAAACCTGTGCATTTCTGAAAACTAGAGACCTAGGGGAATCCAAGATGGGGTGACTTGTGGGGCTCGGACCAGGTTCTGTTATCCAGAATCCTTTTCAAACCTCAAAATATGGCTAAAAAAACACATGTTCCTCACATTTCTGAGCAGAAAGTTCTGGAATCTGAGAGGAGCCCCAAATTTCCTTCCACCCAGCGTTCCCCCAAGTCTCCCGATAAAAATTATACCTCACTTGTGTGGGTAGGCCTAACGCCCGTGACAGGATATGCCCCAAAGCGCAACGTCGACACATCGAGTTTTTTGAAAGAAAACAGAGCTGTTTTTTGCAAAGTGCCTACCTGTAGATTTTGGCCTCTAGCTCAGCCGGCACCTAGGGAAACCTACCAAACCTGTGCATTTCTGAAAACTAGAGACCTAGGGGAATCCAAGATGGGGTGACTTGTGGGGCTCGGACCAGGTTCTGTTACCCAGAATCCTTTCCAAACCTCAAAATTTGGCTAAAAAAACACATGTTCCTCACATTTCTGTGGCAGAAAGTTCTGGAATCTGAGAGGAGCCACAAATTTCCTTCCACCCAATGTTCCCCCAAGTCTCCCGATAAAAATGATACCTCACTTGTGTGGGTAGGCCTAGCGCCCGCAACAGGAAATGCCCCAAAGCGCAACGTGGACACATCCAATTTTTTGAAAGAAAACAGAGCTGTTTTTTGCAAAGTGCCTACCTGTAGATTTTGGCCTCTAGCTCAGCCGGCACCTAGGGAAACCTACCAAACCTGTGCATTTCTGAAAACTAGAGACCTAGGGGAATCCAATATGGGCTGACTTGTGGGGCTCGGACCAGGTTCTGTTATCCAGAATCCTTTTCAAACCTCAAAATTTGGCTAAAAAAACACATGTTCCTGACATTTCTGTGTCAGAAAGTTCTGGAATCTGAGAGGAGCCCCAAATTTCCTTCCACCCAGCGTTCCCCCAAGTCTCCCGATAAAAATTATACCTCACTTGTGTGGGTAGGCCTAACGCCCGTGACAGGAAATGCCCCAAAGCACAACGTCGACACATCGAGTTTTTTGAAAGAAAACAGAGCTGTTTTTTGCAAAGTGCCTACCTGTAGATTTTGGCCTCTAGCTCAGCCGGCACCTAGGGAAACCTACCAAACCTGTGCATTTTTTAAAACTAGAGACCTAGGGGAATCCAAGATGGGCTGACTTGTGGGGCTCTGACCAGGTTCTGTTACCCAGAATCCTTTGCAAACCTCAAAATTTGGCTAAAAAATCACATGTTCCTCACATTTCTGTGGCAGAAAGTTCTGGAATCTGAGAGGAGCCACAAATTTCCTTCACCCCAGCGTTCCCCCAAGTCTCCCGATAAAAATGATACCTCACTTGTGTGGGTAGGTCTAGCGCCTGCGACAGGAAACGCCCCAAAGCGCAACGTGGACACATCAAATTTTTTGAAAGAAAACAGAGGTGATTTTTGCGAAGTGCCTACCTGTAGATTTTGGCCTCTAGCTCAGCCGGCACCTAGGGAAACCTACCAAACCTGTGCATTTCTGAAAACTAGAGACCTAAGGGAATCCAAGATGGGGTGACTTGTGGGGCTCGGACCAGGTTCTGTTATCCAGAATCCTTTTCAAACCTCAAAATATGGCTAAAAAAACACATGTTCCTCACATTTCTGTGGCAGAAAGTTCTGGAATCTGAGAGGAGCCCCAAATTTCCTTCCACCCAGCGTTCCCCCAAGTCTCCCGATAAAAATTATACCTCACTTGTGTGGGTAGGCCTAACGCCCGTGACAGGAAATGCCCCAAAGCGCAACGTCGACACATCGAGTTTTTTGAAAGAAAACAGAGCTGTTTTTTGCAAAGTGCCTACCTGTAGATTTTGGCCTCTAGCTCAGCCGGCACCTAGGGAAACCTACCAAACCTGTGCATTTCTGAAAACTAGAGACCTAGGGGAATCCAAGATGGGGTGACTTGTGGGGCTCGGCCCAGGTTCTGTTACCCAGAATCCTTTCCAAACCTCAAACTTTGGCTAAAAAAACACATGTTCCTCACATTTCTGTGGCAGAAAGTTCTGGAATCTGAGAAGAGCCACAAATTTCCTTCCACCCAGTGTTCCCCCAAGTCTCCCGATAAAAATCATACCTCACTTGTGTGGGTAGGCCTAGCGCCCGCGACAGGAAATGCCCCAAAGCGCAACGTGGACACATCCAATTTTTTGAAAGAAAACAGAGCTGTTTTTTGCAAAGTGCCTACCTGTAGATTTTGGCCTCTAGCTCAGCCGGCACCTAGGGAAACCTACCAAACCTGTGCATTTCTGAAAACTAGAGACCTAGGGGAATCCAATATGGGCTGACTTGTGGGGCTCGGACCAGGTTCTGTTATCCAGACTCCTTTTCAAACCTCAAAATTTGGCTAAAAAAACACATTTTCCTGACATTTCTGTGGCAGAAAGTTCTGGAATCTGAGAGGAGCCCCAAATTTCCTTCCACCCAGCGTTCCCCCAAGTCTCCCGATAAAAATTATACCTCACTTGTGTGGGTAGGCCTAGCGCCCGCAACAGGAAATGCCCCAAAGCGCAACGTGGACACATCCAGTTTTTTGAAAGAAAACAGAGCTGTTTTTTGCAAAGTGCCTACCTGTAGATTTTGGCCTCTAGCTCAGCCGGCACCTAGGGAAACCTACCAAACCTGTGCATTTCTGAAAACTAGAGACCTAGGGGAATCCAAGATGGGGTGACTTGTGGGGCTCGGACCAGGTTCTTTTATCCAGAATCCTTTTCAAACCTCAAAATATGGCTAAAAAAACACATGTTCCTCACATTTCTGTGGCAGAAAGTTCTGGAATCTGAGAGGAGCCCCAAATTTCCTTCCACCCAGCGTTCCCCCAAGTCTCCCGATAAAAATTATACCTCACTTGTGTGGGTAGGCCTAACGCCCGTGACAGGAAATGCCCCAAAGCGCAACGTCGACACATCGAGTTTTTTGAAAGAAAACAGAGCTGTTTTTTGCAAAGTGCCTACCTGTAGATTTTGGCCTCTAGCTCAGCCGGCACCTAGGGAAACCTACCAAACCTGTGCATTTCTGAAAACTAGAGACCTAGGGGAATCCAAGATGGGGTGACTTGTGGGGCTCGGCCCAGGTTCTGTTACCCAGAATCCTTTCCAAACCTCAAACTTTGGCTAAAAAAACACATGTTCCTCACATTTCTGTGGCAGAAAGTTCTGGAATCTGAGAGGAGCCACAAATTTCCTTCCACCCAGTGTTCCCCCAAGTCTCCCGATAAAAATCATACCTCACTTGTGTGGGTAGGCCTAGCGCCCGTGACAGGAAATGCCCCAAAGCGCAACGTGGACACATCCAATTTTTTGAAAGAAAACAGAGCTGTTTTTTGCAAAGTGCCTACCTGTAGATTTTGGCCTCTAGCTCAGCCGGCACCTAGGGAAACCTACCAAACCTGTGCATTTCTGAAAACTAGAGACCTAGGGGAATCCAATATGGGCTGACTTGTGGGGCTCGGACCAGGTTCTGTTATCCAGACTCCTTTTCAAACCTCAAAATTTGGCTAAAAAAACACATTTTCCTGACATTTCTGTGGCAGAAAGTTCTGGAATCTGAGAGGAGCCCCAAATTTCCTTCCACCCAGCGTTCCCCCAAGTCTCCCGATAAAAATTATACCTCACCTGTGTGGGTAGGCCTAGCGCCCGCAACAGGAAATGCCCCAAAGCGCAACGTGGACACATCCAGTTTTTTGAAAGAAAACAGAGCTGTTTTTTGCAAAGTGCCTACCTGTAGATTTTGGCCTCTAGCTCAGCCGGCACCTAGGGAAACCTACCAAACCTGTGCATTTCTGAAAACTAGAGACCTAGGGGAATCCAAGATGGGGTGACTTGTGGGGCTCGGACCAGGTTCTTTTATCCAGAATCCTTTTCAAACCTCAAAATATGGCTAAAAAAACACATGTTCCTCACATTTCTGTGGCAGAAAGTTCTGGAATCTGAGAGGAGCCCCAAATTTCCTTCCACCCAGCGTTCCCCCAAGTCTCCCGATAAAAATTATACCTCACTTGTGTGGGTAGGCCTAACGCCCGTGACAGGAAATGCCCCAAAGCGCAACGTCGACACATCGAGTTTTTTTAAAGAAAACAGAGCTGTTTTTCGCAAAGTGCCTACCTGTAGATTTTGGCCTCTAGCTCAGCCGGCACCTAGGGAAACCTACCAAACCTGTGCATTTCTGAAAACTAGAGACCTAGGGGAATCCAAGATGGGGTGACTTGTGGGGCTCGGACCAGGTTCTGTTACCCAGAATCCTTTCCAAACCTCAAAATTTGGCTAAAAAAACAAATGTTCCTCACATTTCTGTGGCAGAAAGTTCTGGAATCTGAGAGGAGCCACAAATTTCCTTCCACCCAGTGTTCCCCCAAGTCTCCCGATAAAAATGATACCTCACTTGTGTGGGTAGGCCTAGCGCCAGCGACAGGAAATGCCCCAAAGCGCAACGTGGACACATCCAATTTTTTGAAAGAAAACAGAGCTGTTTTTTGCAAAGTGCCTACCTGTAGATTTTGGCCTCTAGCTCAGCCGGCACCTAGGGAAACCTACCAAACCTGTGCATTTCTGAAAACTAGAGACCTAGGGGAATCCAATATGGGCTGACTTGTGGGGCTCGGACCAGGTTCTGTTATCCAGAATCCTTTTCAAACCTCAAAATTTGGCTAAAAAAACACATGTTCCTCACATTTCTGTGGCAGAAAGTTCTGGAATCTGAGAGGAGCCCCAAATTTCCTTCCACCCAGCGTTCCCCCAAGTCTCCCGATAAAAATTATACCTCACTTGTGTGGGTAGGCCTAGCGCCCGCGACAGGAAATGCCCCAAAGAGCAACGTGGACACATCCATTTTTTTGAAAGAAAACAGAGCTGTTTTTTGCAAAGTGCCTACCTGTAGATTTTGGCCTCTAGCTCAGCCGGCACCTAGGGAAACCTACCAAACCTGTGCATTTCTGAAAACTAGAGACCTAGGGGAATCCAAGATGGGGTGACTTGTGGGGCTCGGACCAGGTTCTTTTATCCAGAATCCTTTTCAAACCTCAAAATATGGCTAAAAAAAACACATGTTCCTCACATTTCTGTGGCAGAAAGTTCAGGAATCTGAGAGGAGCCCCAAATTTCCTTCCACCCAGCGTTCCCCCAAGTCTCCCGATAAAAATTATACCTCACTTGTGTGGGTAGGCCTAACGCCCGTGACAGGAAATGCCCCAAAGCGCAACGTCGACACATCGAGTTTTTTGAAAGAAAACAGAGCTGTTTTTCGCAAAGTGCCTACCTGTAGATTTTGGCCTCTAGCTCAGCCGGCACCTAGGGAAACCTACCAAACCTGTGCATTTCTGAAAACTAGAGACCTAGGGGAATCCAAGATGGGGTGACTTGTGGGGCTCGGACCAGGTTCTGTTACCCAGAATCCTTTCCAAACCTCAAAATTTGGCTAAAAAAACACATGTTCCTCACATTTCTGTGGCAGAAAGTTCTGGAATCTGAGAGGAGCCACAAATTTCCTTCCACCCAGTGTTCCCCCAAGTCTCCCGATAAAAATGATACCTCACTTGTGTGGGTAGGCCTAGCGCCCGCAACAGGAAATGCCCCAAAGCGCAACGTGGACACATCCAATTTTTTGAAAGAAAACAGAGCTGTTTTTTGCAAAGTGCCTACCTGTAGATTTTGGCCTCTAGCTCAGCCGGCACCTAGGGAAACCTACCAAACCTGTGCATTTCTGAAAACTAGAGACCTAGAGGAATCCAATATGGGCTGACTTGTGGTGCTCGGACCAGGTTCTGTTATCCAGAATCCTTTTCAAACCTCAAAATTTGGCTAAAAAAACACATGTTCCTCACATTTCTGTGGCAGAAAGTTCTGGAATCTGAGAGGAGCCCCAAATTTCCTTCCACCCAGCGTTCCCCCAAGTCTCCTGATAAAAATTATACCTCACTTGTGTGGGTAGGCCTAGCGCCCGCGACAGGAAATGCCCCAAAGCGCAACGTGGACACATCCAGTTTTTTGAAAGAAAACAGAGCTGTTTTCTGCAAAGTGCCTACCTGTAGATTTTGGCCTCTAGCTCAGCCGGCACCTAGGGAAACCTACCAAACCTGTGCATTTCTGAAAACTAGAGACCTAGGGGAATCCAAGATGGGCTGACTTGTGGGGCTCGGACCAGGTTCTGTTACCCAGAATCCTTTCCAAACCTCAAAATTTGGCTAAGAAAACACATGTTCCTCACATTTCTGTGGCAGAAAGTTCTGGAATCTGAGAGGAGCCCCAAATTTCCTTCCACCCAGCGTTCCCCCAAGTCTCCCGATAAAAATTATACCTCACTTGTGTGGGTAGGCCTAGCGCCCGCAACAGGAAATGCCCCAAAGCGCAACGTCGACACATGGAGTTTTTTGAAAGAAAACAGAGCTGTTTTTTGCAAAGTGCCTACCTGTAGATTTTGGCCTCTAGCTCAGCCGGCACCTAGGGAAACCTAACAAACCTGTGCATTTCTGAAAACTAGAGACCTAGGGGAATCCAAGATGGGCTGACTTGTGGGGCTCGGACCAGGTTCTGTTATCCAGAATCCTTTTCAAACCTCAAAATTTGGCTAAAAAAACACATGTTCCTCACATTTCTGTGGCAGAAAGTTCTGGAATCTGAGAGGATCCCCAAATTTCCTTCCACCCAGCGTTCCCCCAAGTCTCCCGATAAAAATTATACCTCACTTGTGTGGGTAGGCCTAGCGCCTGCGACAGGAAATGCCCCAAAGCGCAACGTGGACACATCCAGTTTTTTTAAAGAAAACAGAGCTGTTTTTTGCAAAGTGCCTACCTGTAGAGTTTGGCCTCTAGCTCAGCCGGCACCTAGGGAAACCTACCAAACCTGTGCATTTCTGAAAACTAGAGACCTAGGGGAATCCAAGATGGGGTGACTTGTGGGGCTCGGACCAGGTTCTTTTATCCAGAATCCTTTTCAAACCTCAAAATATGGCTAAAAAAACACATGTTCCTCACATTTCTGTGGCAGAAAGTTCTGGAATCTGAGAGGAGCCCCAAATTTCCTTCCACCCAGCGTTCCCCCAAGTCTCCCGATAAAAATTATACCTCACTTGTGTGGGTAGGCCTAACGCCCGTGACAGGAAATGCCCCAAAGCGCAACGTCGACACATCGAGTTTTTTGAAAGAAAACAGAGCTGTTTTTCGCAAAGTGCCTACCTGTAGATTTTGGCCTCTAGCTCAGCCGGCACCTAGGGAAACCTACCAAACCTGTGCATTTCTGAAAACTAGAGACCTAGGGGAATCCAAGATGGGGTGACTTGTGGGGCTCGGACCAGGTTATGTTACCCAGAATCCTTTCCAAACCTCAAAATTTGGCTAAAAAAACACATGTTCCTCACATTTCTGTGGCAGAAAGTTCTGGAATCTGAGAGGAGCCACAAATTTCCTTCCACCCAGTGTTCCCCCAAGTCTCCCGATAAAAATGATACCTCACTTGTGTGGGTAGGCCTAGCGCCCGCAACAGGAAATGCCCCAAAGCGCAACGTGGACACATCCAATTTTTTGAAAGAAAACAGAGCTGTTTTTTGCAAAGTGCCTACCTGTAGATTTTGGCCTCTAGCTCAGCCGGCACCTAGGGAAACTTACCAAACCTGTGCATTTCTGAAAACTAGAGACCTAGAGGAATCCAATATGGGCTGACTTGTGGGGCTCGGACCAGGTTCTGTTATCCAGAATCCTTTTCAAACCTCAAAATTTGGCTAAAAAAACACATGTTCCTCACATTTCTGTGGCAGAAAGTTCTGGAATCTGAGAGGAGCCCCAAATTTCCTTCCACCCATCGTTCCCCCAAGTCTCCCGATAAAAATTATACCTCACTTGTGTGGGTAGGCCTAGCGCCCGCGACAGGAAATGCCCCAAAGCGCAACGTGGACACATCCAGTTTTTTTAAAGAAAACAGAGCTGTTTTCTGCAAAGTGCCTACCTGTAGATTTTGGCCTCTAGCTCAGCCGGCACCTAGGGAAACCTACCAAACCTGTGCATTTCTGAAAACTAGAGACCTAGGGGAATCCAAGATGGGCTGACTTGTGGGGCTCGGACCAGGTTCTGTTACCCAGAATCCTTTCCAAACCTCAAAATTTGGCTAAGAAAACACATGTTCCTCACATTTCTGTGGCAGAAAGTTCTGGAATCTGAGAGGAGCCCCAAATTTCCTTCCACCCAGCGTTCCCCCAAGTCTCCCGATAAAAATTATACCTCACTTGTGTGGGTAGGCCTAGCGCCCGCAACAGGAAATGCCCCAAAGCGCAACGTCGACACATCGAGTTTTTTGAAAGAAAACAGAGCTGTTTTTTGCAAAGTGCCTACCTGTAGATTTTGGCCTCTAGCTCAGCCGGCACCTAGGGAAACCTACCAAACCTGTGCATTTTTTAAAACTAGAGACCTAGGGGAATCCAAGATGGGCTGACTTGTGGGGCTCTGACCAGGTTCTGTTACCCAGAATCCTTTGCAAACCTCAAAATTTGGCTAAAAAATCACATGTTCCTCACATTTCTGTGGCAGAAAGTTCTGGAATCTGAGAGGAGCCACAAATTTCCTTCACCCCAGCGTTCCCCCAAGTCTCCCGATAAAAATGATACCTCACTTGTGTGGGTAGGTCTAGCGCCCGCGACAGGAAACGCCCCAAAGCGCAACGTGGACACATCCAATTTTTTTAAAGAAAACAGAGGTGATTTTTGTGAAGTGCCTACCTGTAGATTTTGGCCTCTAGCTCAGCCGGCACCTAGGGAAACCTACCAAACCTCTGCCTTTCTGAAAACTAGAGACCTAGGGGAATCCAAGATGGGCTGACTTGTGGGGCTCGGACCAGGTTCTGTTATCCAGAATCCTTTTCAAACCTCAAAATATGGCTAAAAAAACACATGTTCCTCACATTTCTGTGGCAGAAAGTTCTGGAATCTGAGAGGAGCCCCAAATTTCCTTCCACCCAGCGTTCCCCCAAGTCTCCCGATAAAAATTATACCTCACTTGTGTGGGTAGGCCTAACGCCCGTGACAGGAAATGCCCCAAAGCGCAACGTCGACACATCGAGTTTTTTGAAAGAAAACAGAGCTGTTTTTCGCAAAGTGCCTACCTGTAGATTTTGGCCTCTAGCTCAGCCGGCACCTAGGGAAACCTACCAAACCTGTGCATTTCTGAAAACTAGAGACCTAGGGGAATCCAAGATGGGGTGACTTGTGGGGCTCGGACCAGGTTCTGTTACCCAGAATCCTTTCCAAACCTCAAAATTTGGCTAAAAAAACACATGTTCCTCACATTTCTGTGGCAGAAAGTTCTGGAATCTGAGAGGAGCCACAAATTTCCTTCCACCCAGTGTTCCCCCAAGTCTCCCGATAAAAATGATACCTCACTTGTGTGGGTAGGCCTAGCGCCCGCAACAGGAAATGCCCCAAAGCGCAACGTGGACACATCCAATTTTTTGAAAGAAAACAGAGCTGTTTTTTGCAAAGTGCCTACCTGTAGATTTTGGCCTCTAGCTCAGCCGGCACCTAGGGAAACTTACCAAACCTGTGCATTTCTGAAAACTAGAGACCTAGAGGAATCCAATATGGGCTGACTTGTGGGGCTCGGACCAGGTTCTGTTATCCAGAATCCTTTTCAAACCTCAAAATATGGCTAAAAAAACACATGTTCCTCACATTTCTGTGGCAGAAAGTTCTGGAATCTGAGAGGAGCCCCAAATTTCCTTCCACCCAGCGTTCCCCCAAGTCTCCCGATAAAAATTATACCTCACTTGTGTGGGTAGGCCTAACGCCCGTGACAGGAAATGCCCCAAAGCGCAACGTCGACACATCGAGTTTTTTGAAAGAAAACCGAGCTGTTTTTCGCAAAGTGCCTACCTGTAGATTTTGGCCTCTAGCTCAGCCGGCACCTAGGGAAACCTACCAAACCTGTGCATTTCTGAAAACTAGAGACCTAGGGGAATCCAAGATGGGGTGACTTGTGGGGCTCGGACCAGGTTCTGTTACCCAGAATCCTTTCCAAACCTCAAAATTTGGCTAAAAAAACACATGTTCCTCACATTTCTGTGGCAGAAAGTTCTGGAATCTGAGAGGAGCCACAAATTTCCTTCCACCCAGTGTTCCCCCAAGTCTCCCGATAAAAATGATACCTCACTTGTGTGGGTAGGCCTAGCGCCCGCAACAGGAAATGCCCCAAAGCGCAACGTGGACACATCCAATTTTTTGAAAGAAAACAGAGCTGTTTTTTGCAAAGTGCCTACCTGTAGATTTTGGCCTCTAGCTCAGCCGGCACCTAGGGAAACTTACCAAACCTGTGCATTTCTGAAAACTAGAGACCTAGAGGAATCCAATATGGGCTGACTTGTGGGGCTCGGACCAGGTTCTGTTATCCAGAATCCTTTTCAAACCTCAAAATTTGGCTAAAAAAACACATGTTCCTCACATTTCTGTGGCAGAAAGTTCTGGAATCTGAGAGGAGCCCCAAATTTCCTTCCACCCATCGTTCCCCCAAGTCTCCCGATAAAAATTATACCTCACTTGTGTGGGTAGGCCTAGCGCCCGCGACAGGAAATGCCCCAAAGCGCAACGTGGACACATCCAGTTTTTTTAAAGAAAACAGAGCTGTTTTCTGCAAAGTGCCTACCTGTAGATTTTGGCCTCTAGCTCAGCCGGCACCTAGGGAAACCTACCAAACCTGTGCATTTCTGAAAACTAGAGACCTAGGGGAATCCAAGATGGGCTGACTTGTGGGGCTCGGACCAGGTTCTGTTACCCAGATTCCTTTCCAAACCTCAAAATTTGGCTAAGAAAACACATGTTCCTCACATTTCTGTGGCAGAAAGTTCTGGAATCTGAGAGGAGCCCCAAATTTCCTTCCACCCAGCGTTCCCCCAAGTCTCCCGATAAAAATTATACCTCACTTGTGTGGGTAGGCCTAGCGCCCGCAACAGGAAATGCCCCAAAGCGCAACGTCGACACATCGAGTTTTTTGAAAGAAAACAGAGCTGTTTTTTGCAAAGTGCCTACCTGTAGATTTTGGCCTCTAGCTCAGCCGGCACCTAGGGAAACCTACCAAACCTGTGCATTTTTTAAAACTAGAGACCTAGGGGAATCCAAGATGGGCTGACTTGTGGGGCTCTGACCAGGTTCTGTTACCCAGAATCCTTTGCAAACCTCAAAATTTGGCTAAAAAATCACATGTTCTTCACATTTCTGTGGCAGAAAGTTCTGGAATCTGAGAGGAGCCACAAATTTCCTTCACCCCAGCGTTCCCCCAAGTCTCCCGATAAAAATGATACCTCACTTGTGTGGGTAGGTCTAGCGCCCGCGACAGGAAACGCCCCAAAGCGCAACGTGGACACATCCAATTTTTTTAAAGAAAACAGAGGTGATTTTTGCGAAGTGCCTACCTGTAGATTTTGGCCTCTAGCTCAGCCGGCACCTAGGGAAACCTACCAAACCTCTGCCTTTCTGAAAACTAGAGACCTAGGGGAATCCAAGATGGGCTGACTTGTGGGGCTCGGACCAGGTTCTGTTATCCAGAATCCTTTTCAAACCTCAAAATATGGCTAAAAAAACACATGTTCCTCACATTTCTGTGGCAGAAAGTTCTGGAATCTGAGAGGAGCCCCAAATTTCCTTCCACCCAGCGTTCCCCCAAGAATCCCGATAAAAATTATACCTCACTTGTGTGGGTAGGCCTAACGCCCGTGACAGGAAATGCCCCAAAGCGCAACGTCGACACATCGAGTTTTTTGAAAGAAAACAGAGCTGTTTTTTGCAAAGTGCCTACCTGTAGATTTTGGCCTCTAGCTCAGCCGGCACCTAGGGAAACCTACCAAACCTGTGCATTTTTTAAAACTAGAGACCTAGGGGAATCCAAGATGGGCTGACTTGTGGGGCTCTGACCAGGTTCTGTTACCCAGAATCCTTTGCAAACCTCAAAATTTGGCTAAAAAATCACATGTTCCTCACATTTCTGTGGCAGAAAGTTCTGGAATCTGAGAGGAGCCACAAATTTCCTTCACCCCAGCGTTCCCCCAAGTCTCCCGATAAAAATGATACCTCACTTGTGTGGGTAGGTCTAGCGCCCGCGACAGGAAACGCCCCAAAGCGCAACGTAGACACATCCAATTTTTTTAAAGAAAACAGAGGTGATTTTTGCGAAGTGCCTACCTGTAGATTTTGGCCTCTAGCTCAGCCGGCACCTAGGGAAACCTACCAAACCTCTGCCTTTCTGAAAACTAGAGACCTAGGGGAATCCAAGATGGGCTGACTTGTGGGGCTCGGACCAGGTTCTGTTATCCAGAATCCTTTTAAAACCTCAAAATTTGGCTAAAAAATCACATGTTCCTCACATTTCTGTGGCAGAAAGTTCTGGAATCTGAGAGGAGCCCCAAATTTCCTACCACCCAGCGTTCCCCCAAGTCTCCCGATAAAAATTATACCTCACTTGTGTGGGTAGGCCTAGCGCCCGCGACAGGAAATGCCCCAAAGCGCAACGTGGACACATCCAGTTTTTTGAAAGAAAACAGAGCTGTTTTTTGCAAAGTGCCTACCTGTAGAGTTTGGCCTCTAGCTCAGCCGGCACCTAGGGAAACCTACCAAACCTGTGCATTTCTGAAAACTAGAGACCCAGGGGAATCCAAGATGGGGTGACTTGTGGGGCTCGGACCAGGTTCTTTTATCCAGAATCCTTTTCAAACCTCAAAATATGGCTAAAAAAACACATGTTCCTCACATTTCTGTGGCAGAAAGTTCTGGAATCTGAGAGGAGCCCCAAATTTCCTTCCACCCAGCGTTCCCCCAAGTCTCCCGATAAAAATTATACCTCACTTGTGTGGGTAGGCCTAACGCCCGTGACAGGAAATGCCCCAAAGCGCAACGTCGACACATCGAGTTTTTTTAAAGAAAACAGAGCTGTTTTTCGCAAAGTGCCTACCTGTAGATTTTGGCCTCTAGCTCAGCCGGCACCTAGGGAAACCTACCAAACCTGTCATTTCTGAAAACTAGAGACCTAGGGGAATCCAAGATGGGGTGACTTGTGGGGCTCGGACCAGGTTCTGTTACCCAGAATCCTTTCCAAACCTCAAAATTTGGCTAAAAAAACACATGTTCCTCACATTTCTGTGGCAGAAAGTTCTGGAATCTGAGAGGAGCCACAAATTTCCTTCCACCCAGTGTTCCCCCAAGTCTCCCGGTAAAAATGATACCTCACTTGTGTGGGTAGGCCTAGCGCCCGCAACAGGAAATGCCCCAAAGCGCAACGTGGACACATCCAATTTTTTGAAAGAAAACAGAGCTGTTTTTTGCAAAGTGCCTACCTGTAGATTTTGGCCTCTAGCTCAGCCGGCACCTAGGGAAACCTACCAAACCTGTGCATTTCTGAAAACTAGAGACCTAGAGGAATCCAATATGGGCTGACTTGTGGTGCTCGGACCAGGTTCTGTTATCCAGAATCCTTTTCAAACCTCAAAATTTGGCTAAAAAAACACATGTTCCTCACATTTCTGTGGCAGAAAGTTCTGGAATCTGAGAGGAGCCCCAAATTTCCTTCCACCCAGCGTTCCCCCAAGTCTCCTGATAAAAATTATACCTCACTTGTGTGGGTAGGCCTAGCGCCCGCGACAGGAAATGCCCCAAAGCGCAACGTGGACACATCCAGTTTTTTTAAAGAAAACAGAGCTGTTTTCTGCAAAGTGCCTACCTGTAGATTTTGGCCTCTAGCTCAGCCGGCACATAGGGAAACCTACCAAACCTGTGCATTTCTGAAAACTAGAGACCTAGGGGAATCCAAGATGGGCTGACTTGTGGGGCTCGGACCAGGTTCTGTTACCCAGAATCCTTTGCAAACCTCAAAATTTGGCTAAGAAAACACATGTTCCTCACATTTCTGTGGCAGAAAGTTCTGGAATCTGAGAGGAGCCCCAAATTTCCTTCCACCCAGCGTTCCCCCAAGTCTCCCGATAAAAATTATACCTCACTTGTGTGGGTAGGCCTAGCGCCCGCAACAGGAAATGCCCCAAAGCGCAACGTCGACACATGGAGTTTTTTGAAAGAAAACAGAGCTGTTTTTTGCAAAGTGCCTACCTGTAGATTTTGGCCTCTAGCTCAGCCGGCACCTAGGGAAACCTAACAAACCTGTGCATTTCTGAAAACTAGAGACCTAGGGGAATCCAAGATGGGCTGACTTGTGGGGCTCGGACCAGGTTCTGTTATCCAGAATCCTTTTCAAACCTCAAAATTTGGCTAAAAAAACACATGTTCCTCACATTTCTGTGGCAGAAAGTTCTGGAATCTGAGAGGATCCCCAAATTTCCTTCCACCCAGCGTTCCCCCAAGTCTCCCGATAAAAATTATACCTCACTTGTGTGGGTAGGCCTAGCGCCCGCGACAGGAAATGCCCCAAAGCGCAACGTGGACACATCCAGATTTTTTAAAGAAAACAGAGCTGTTTTTTGCAAAGTGCCTACCTGTAGAGTTTGGCCTCTAGCTCAGCCGGCACCTAGGGAAACCTACCAAACCTGTGCATTTCTGAAAACTAGAGACCTAGGGGAATCCAAGATGGGGTGACTTGTGGGGCTCGGACCAGGTTCTTTTATCCAGAATCCTTTTCAAACCTCAAAATATGGCTAAAAAAACACATGTTCCTCACATTTCTGTGGCAGAAAGTTCTGGAATCTGAGAGGAGCCCCAAATTTCCTTCCACCCAGCGTTCCCCCAAGTCTCCCGATAAAAATTATACCTCACTTGTGTGGGTAGGCCTAACGCCCGTGACAGGAAATGCCCCAAAGCGCAACGTGGACACATCCAGTTTTTTGAAAGAAAACAGAGCTGTTTTCTGCAAAGTGCCTACCTGTAGATTTTGGCCTCTAGCTCAGCCGGCACCTAGGGAAACCTAACAAACCTGTGCATTTCTGAAAACTAGAGACCTAGGGGAATCCAAGATGGGGTGACTTGTGGGGCTCGGACCAGGTTCTGTTACCCAGAATCCTTTCCAAACCTCAAAATTTGGCTAAAAAAACACATGTTCCTCACATTTCTGTGGCAGAATGTTCTGGAATCTGAGAGGAGCCACAAATTTCCTTCCACCCAGTGTTCCCCCAAGTCTCCCGATAAAAATGATACCTCACTTGTGTGGGTAGGCCTAGCGCCCGCGACAGGAAATGCCCCAAAGCGCAACGTGGACACATCCAATTTTTTGAAAGAAAACAGAGCTGTTTTTCGCAAAGTGCCTACCTGTAGATTTTGGCCTCTAGCTCAGCCGGCACCTAGGGAAACCTACCAAACCTGTGCATTTCTGAAAACTAGAGACCTAGGGGAATCCAAGATGGGGTGACTTGTGGGGCTCGGACCAGGTTATGTTACCCAGAATCCTTTCCAAACCTCAAAATTTGGCTAAAAAAACACATGTTCCTCACATTTCTGTGGCAGAAAGTTCTGGAATCTGAGAGGAGCCACAAATTTCCTTCCACCCAGTGTTCCCCCAAGTCTCCCGATAAAAATGATACCTCACTTGTGTGGGTAGGCCTAGCGCCCGCAACAGGAAATGCCCCAAAGCGCAACGTGGACACATCCAATTTTTTGAAAGAAAACAGAGCTGTTTTTTGCAAAGTGCCTACCTGTAGATTTTGGCCTCTAGCTCAGCCGGCACCTAGGGAAACTTACCAAACCTGTGCATTTCTGAAAACTAGAGACCTAGAGGAATCCAATATGGGCTGACTTGTGGGGCTCGGACCAGGTTCTGTTATCCAGAATCCTTTTCAAACCTCAAAATTTGGCTAAAAAAACACATGTTCCTCACATTTCTGTGGCAGAAAGTTCTGGAATCTGAGAGGAGCCCCAAATTTCCTTCCACCCATCGTTCCCCCAAGTCTCCCGATAAAAATTATACCTCACTTGTGTGGGTAGGCCTAGCGCCCGCGACAGGAAATGCCCCAAAGCGCAACGTGGACACATCCAGTTTTTTTAAAGAAAACAGAGCTGTTTTCTGCAAAGTGCCTACCTGTAGATTTTGGCCTCTAGCTCAGCCGGCACCTAGGGAAACCTACCAAACCTGTCCATTTCTGAAAACTAGAGACCTAGGGGAATCCAAGATGGGCTGACTTGTGGGGCTCGGACCAGGTTCTGTTACCCAGAATCCTTTCCAAACCTCAAAATTTGGCTAAGAAAACACATGTTCCTCACATTTCTGTGGCAGAAAGTTCTGGAATCTGAGAGGAGCCCCAAATTTCCTTCCACCCAGCGTTCCCCCAAGTCTCCCGATAAAAATTATACCTCACTTGTGTGGGTAGGCCTAGCGCCCGCAACAGGAAATGCCCCAAAGCGCAACGTCGACACATCGAGTTTTTTGAAAGAAAACAGAGCTGTTTTTTGCAAAGTGCCTACCTGTAGATTTTGGCCTCTAGCTCAGCCGGCACCTAGGGAAACCTACCAAACCTGTGCATTTTTTAAAACTAGAGACCTAGGGGAATCCAAGATGGGCTGACTTGTGGGGCTCTGACCAGGTTCTGTTACCCAGAATCCTTTGCAAACCTCAAAATTTGGCTAAAAAATCACATGTTCCTCACATTTCTGTGGCAGAAAGTTCTGGAATCTGAGAGGAGCCACAAATTTCCTTCACCCCAGCGTTCCCCCAAGTCTCCCGATAAAAATGATACCTCACTTGTGTGGGTAGGTCTAGCGCCCGCGACAGGAAACGCCCCAAAGCGCAACGTGGACACATCCAATTTTTTTAAAGAAAACAGAGGTGATTTTTGCGAAGTGCCTACCTGTAGATTTTGGCCTCTAGCTCAGCCGGCACCTAGGGAAACCTACCAAACCTCTGCCTTTCTGAAAACTAGAGACCTAGGGGAATCCAAGATGGGCTGACTTGTGGGGCTCGGACCAGGTTCTGTTATCCAGAATCCTTTTCAAACCTCAAAATATGGCTAAAAAAACACATGTTCCTCACATTTCTGTGGCAGAAAGTTCTGGAATCTGAGAGGAGCCCCAAATTTCCTTCCACCCAGCGTTCCCCCAAGTCTCCCGATAAAAATTATACCTCACTTGTGTGGGTAGGCCTAACGCCCGTGACAGGAAATGCCCCAAAGCGCAACGTCGACACATCGAGTTTTTTGAAAGAAAACAGAGCTGTTTTTTGCAAAGTGCCTACCTGTAGATTTTGGCCTCTAGCTCAGCCGGCACCTAGGGAAACCTACCAAACCTGTGCATTTTTTAAAACTAGAGACCTAGGGGAATCCAAGATGGGCTGACTTGTGGGGCTCTGACCAGGTTCTGTTACCCAGAATCCTTTGCAAACCTCAAAATTTGGCTAAAAAATCACATGTTCCTCACATTTCTGTGGCAGAAAGTTCTGGAATCTGAGAGGAGCCACAAATTTCCTTCACCCCAGCGTTCCCCCAAGTCTCCCGATAAAAATGATACCTCACTTGTGTGGGTAGGTCTAGCGCCCGCGACAGGAAACGCCCCAAAGCGCAACGTGGACACATCCAATTTTTTTAAAGAAAACAGAGGTGATTTTTGCGAAGTGTCTACCTGTAGATTTTGGCCTCTAGCTCAGCCGGCACCTAGGGAAACCTACCAAACCTCTGCCTTTCTGAAAACTAGAGACCTAGGGGAATCCAAGATGGGCTGACTTGTGGGGCTCGGACCAGGTTCTGTTATCCAGAATCCTTTTCAAACCTCAAAATATGGCTAAAAAAACACATGTTCCTCACATTTCTGTGGCAGAAAGTTCTGGAATCTGAGAGGAGCCCCAAATTTCCTTCCACCCAGCGTTCCCCCAAGTCTCCCGATAAAAATTATACCTCACTTGTGTGGGTAGGCCTAACGCCCGTGACAGGAAATGCCCCAAAGCGCAACGTCGACACATCGAGTTTTTTGAAAGAAAACAGAGCTGTTTTTCGCAAAGTGCCTACCTGTAGATTTTGGCCTCTAGCTCAGCCGGCACCTAGGGAAACCTACCAAACCTGTGCATTTCTGAAAACTAGAGACCTAGGGGAATCCAAGATGGGGTGACTTGTGGGGCTCGGACCAGGTTCTGTTACCCAGAATCCTTTCCAAACCTCAAAATTTGGCTAAAAAAACACATGTTCCTCACATTTCTGTGGCAGAAAGTTCTGGAATCTGAGAGGAGCCACAAATTTCCTTCCACCCAGTGTTCCCCCAAGTCTCCCGATAAAAATGATACCTCACTTGTGTGGGTAGGCCTAGCGCCCGCAACAGGAAATGCCCCAAAGCGCAACGTGGACACATCCAATTTTTTGAAAGAAAACAGAGCTGTTTTTTGCAAAGTGCCTACCTGTAGATTTTGGCCTCTAGCTCAGCCGGCACCTAGGGAAACTTACCAAACCTGTGCATTTCTGAAAACTAGAGACCTAGAGGAATCCAATATGGGCTGACTTGTGGGGCTCGGACCAGGTTCTGTTATCCAGAATCCTTTTCAAACCTCAAAATTTGGCTAAAAAAACACATGTTCCTCACATTTCTGTGGCAGAAAGTTCTGGAATCTGAGAGGAGCCCCAAATTTCCTTCCACCCATCGTTCCCCCAAGTCTCCCGATAAAAATTATACCTCACTTGTGTGGGTAGGCCTAGCGCCCGCGACAGGAAATGCCCCAAAGCGCAACGTGGACACATCCAGTTTTTTTAAAGAAAACAGAGCTGTTTTCTGCAAAGTGCCTACCTGTAGATTTTGGCCTCTAGCTCAGCCGGCACCTAGGGAAACCTACCAAACCTGTGCATTTCTGAAAACTAGAGACCTAGGGGAATCCAAGATGGGCTGACTTGTGGGGCTCGGACCAGGTTCTGTTACCCAGAATCCTTTCCAAACCTCAAAATTTGGCTAAGAAAACACATGTTCCTCACATTTCTGTGGCAGAAAGTTCTGGAATCTGAGAGGAGCCCCAAATTTCCTTCCACCCAGCGTTCCCCCAAGTCTCCCGATAAAAATTATACCTCACTTGTGTGGGTAGGCCTAGCGCCCGCAACAGGAAATGCCCCAAAGCGCAACGTCGACACATCGAGTTTTTTGAAAGAAAACAGAGCTGTTTTTTGCAAAGTGCCTACCTGTAGATTTTGGCCTCTAGCTCAGCCGGCACCTAGGGAAACCTACCAAACCTGTGCATTTTTTAAAACTAGAGACCTAGGGGAATCCAAGATGGGCTGACTTGTGGGGCTCTGACCAGGTTCTGTTACCCAGAATCCTTTGCAAACCTCAAAATTTGGCTAAAAAATCACATGTTCTTCACATTTCTGTGGCAGAAAGTTCTGGAATCTGAGAGGAGCCACAAATTTCCTTCACCCCAGCGTTCCCCCAAGTCTCCCGATAAAAATGATACCTCACTTGTGTGGGTAGGTCTAGCGCCCGCGACAGGAAACGCCCCAAAGCGCAACGTGGACACATCCAATTTTTTTAAAGAAAACAGAGGTGATTTTTGCGAAGTGCCTACCTGTAGATTTTGGCGTCTAGCTCAGCCGGCACCTAGGGAAACCTACCAAACCTCTGCCTTTCTGAAAACTAGAGACCTAGGGGAATCCAAGATGGGCTGACTTGTGGGGCTCGGACCAGGTTCTGTTATCCAGAATCCTTTTCAAACCTCAAAATATGGCTAAAAAAACACATGTTCCTCACATTTCTGTGGCAGAAAGTTCTGGAATCTGAGAGGAGCCCCAAATTTCCTTCCACCCAGCGTTCCCCCAAGTCTCCCGATAAAAATTATACCTCACTTGTGTGGGTAGGCCTAACGCCCGTGACAGGAAATGCCCCAAAGCGCAACGTCGACACATCGAGTTTTTTGAAAGAAAACAGAGCTGTTTTTTGCAAAGTGCCTACCTGTAGATTTTGGCCTCTAGCTCAGCCGGCACCTAGGGAAACCTACCAAACCTGTGCATTTTTTAAAACTAGAGACCTAGGGGAATCCAAGATGGGCTGACTTGTGGGGCTCTGACCAGGTTCTGTTACCCAGAATCCTTTGCAAACCTCAAAATTTGGCTAAAAAATCACATGTTCCTCACATTTCTGTGGCAGAAAGTTCTGGAATCTGAGAGGAGCCACAAATTTCCTTCACCCCAGCGTTCCCCCAAGTCTCCCGATAAAAATGATACCTCACTTGTGTGGGTAGGTCTAGCGCCCGCGACAGGAAACGCCCCAAAGCGCAACGTGGACACATCCAATTTTTTTAAAGAAAACAGAGGTGATTTTTGCGAAGTGCCTACCTGTAGATTTTGGCCTCTAGCTCAGCCGGCACCTAGGGAAACCTACCAAACCTCTGCCTTTCTGAAAACTAGAGACCTAGGGGAATCCAAGATGGGCTGACTTGTGGGGCTCGGACCAGGTTCTGTTATCCAGAATCCTTTTCAAACCTCAAAATATGGCTAAAAAAACACATGTTCCTCACATTTCTGTGGCAGAAAGTTCTGGAATCTGAGAGGAGCCCCAAATTTCCTTCCACCCAGCGTTCCCCCAAGTCTCCCGATAAAAATTATACCTCACTTGTGTGGGTAGGCCTAACGCCCGTGACAGGAAATGCCCCAAAGCGCAACGTCGACACATCGAGTTTTTTGAAAGAAAACAGAGCTGTTTTTTGCAAAGTGCCTACCTGTAGATTTTGGCCTCTAGCTCAGCCGGCACCTAGGGAAACCTACCAAACCTGTGCATTTTTTAAAACTAGAGACCTAGGGGAATCCAAGATGGGCTGACTTGTGGGGCTCTGACCAGGTTCTGTTACCCAGAATCCTTTGCAAACCTCAAAATTTGGCTAAAAAATCACATGTTCCTCACATTTCTGTGGCAGAAAGTTCTGGAATCTGAGAGGAGCCACAAATTTCCTTCACCCCAGCGTTCCCCCAAGTCTCCCGATAAAAATGATACCTCACTTGTGTGGGTAGGTCTAGCGCCCGCGACAGGAAACGCCCCAAAGCGCAACGTGGACACATCCAATTTTTTTAAAGAAAACAGAGGTGATTTTTGCGAAGTGCCTACCTGTAGATTTTGGCCTCTAGCTCAGCCGGCACCTAGGGAAACCTACCAAACCTCTGCCTTTCTGAAAACTAGAGACCTAGGGGAATCCAAGATGGGCTGACTTGTGGGGCTCGGACCAGGTTCTGTTATCCAGAATCCTTTTCAAACCTCAAAATATGGCTAAAAAAACACATGTTCCTCACATTTCTGTGGCAGAAAGTTCTGGAATCTGAGAGGAGCCCCAAATTTCCTTCCACCCAGCGTTCCCCCAAGTCTCCCGATAAAAATTATACCTCACTTGTGTGGGTAGGCCTAACGCCCGTGACAGGAAATGCCCCAAAGCGCAACGTCGACACATCGAGTTTTTTGAAAGAAAACAGAGCTGTTTTTCGCAAAGTGCCTACCTGTAGATTTTGGCCTCTAGCTCAGCCGGCACCTAGGGAAACCTACCAAACCTGTGCATTTCTGAAAACTAGAGACCTAGGGGAATCCAAGATGGGGTGACTTGTGGGGCTCGGACCAGGTTCTGTTACCCAGAATCCTTTCCAAACCTCAAAATTTGGCTAAAAAAACACATGTTCCTCACATTTCTGTGGCAGAAAGTTCTGGAATCTGAGAGGAGCCACAAATTTCCTTCCACCCAGTGTTCCCCCAAGTCTCCCGATAAAAATGATACCTCACTTGTGTGGGTAGGCCTAGCGCCCGCAACAGGAAATGCCCCAAAGCGCAACGTGGACACATCCAATTTTTTGAAAGAAAACAGAGCTGTTTTTTGCAAAGTGCCTACCTGTAGATTTTGGCCTCTAGCTCAGCCGGCACCTAGGGAAACTTACCAAACCTGTGCATTTCTGAAAACTAGAGACCTAGAGGAATCCAATATGGGCTGACTTGTGGGGCTCGGACCAGGTTCTGTTATCCAGAATCCTTTTCAAACCTCAAAATTTGGCTAAAAAAACACATGTTCCTCACATTTCTGTGGCAGAAAGTTCTGGAATCTGAGAGGAGCCCCAAATTTCCTTCCACCCATCGTTCCCCCAAGTCTCCCGATAAAAATTATACCTCACTTGTGTGGGTAGGCCTAGCGCCCGCGACAGGAAATGCCCCAAAGCGCAACGTGGACACATCCAGTTTTTTTAAAGAAAACAGAGCTGTTTTCTGCAAAGTGCCTACCTGTAGATTTTGGCCTCTAGCTCAGCCGGCACCTAGGGAAACCTACCAAACCTGTGCATTTCTGAAAACTAGAGACCTAGGGGAATCCAAGATGGGCTGACTTGTGGGGCTCGGACCAGGTTCTGTTACCCAGAATCCTTTCCAAACCTCAAAATTTGGCTAAGAAAACACATGTTCCTCACATTTCTGTGGCAGAAAGTTCTGGAATCTGAGAGGAGCCCCAAATTTCCTTCCACCCAGCGTTCCCCCAAGTCTCCCGATAAAAATTATACCTCACTTGTGTGGGTAGGCCTAGCGCCCGCAACAGGAAATGCCCCAAAGCGCAACGTCGACACATCGAGTTTTTTGAAAGAAAACAGAGCTGTTTTTTGCAAAGTGCCTACCTGTAGATTTTGGCCTCTAGCTCAGCCGGCACCTAGGGAAACCTACCAAACCTGTGCATTTTTTAAAACTAGAGACCTAGGGGAATCCAAGATGGGCTGACTTGTGGGGCTCTGACCAGGTTCTGTTACCCAGAATCCTTTGCAAACCTCAAAATTTGGCTAAAAAATCACATGTTCTTCACATTTCTGTGGCAGAAAGTTCTGGAATCTGAGAGGAGCCACAAATTTCCTTCACCCCAGCGTTCCCCCAAGTCTCCCGATAAAAATGATACCTCACTTGTGTGGGTAGGTCTAGCGCCCGCGACAGGAAACGCCCCAAAGCGCAACGTGGACACATCCAATTTTTTTAAAGAAAACAGAGGTGATTTTTGCGAAGTGCCTACCTGTAGATTTTGGCCTCTAGCTCAGCCGGCACCTAGGGAAACCTACCAAACCTCTGCCTTTCTGAAAACTAGAGACCTAGGGGAATCCAAGATGGGCTGACTTGTGGGGCTCGGACCAGGTTCTGTTATCCAGAATCCTTTTCAAACCTCAAAATATGGCTAAAAAAACACATGTTCCTCACATTTCTGTGGCAGAAAGTTCTGGAATCTGAGAGGAGCCCCAAATTTCCTTCCACCCAGCGTTCCCCCAAGTCTCCCGATAAAAATTATACCTCACTTGTGTGGGTAGGCCTAACGCCCGTGACAGGAAATGCCCCAAAGCGCAACGTCGACACATCGAGTTTTTTGAAAGAAAACAGAGCTGTTTTTTGCAAAGTGCCTACCTGTAGATTTTGGCCTCTAGCTCAGCCGGCACCTAGGGAAACCTACCAAACCTGTGCATTTTTTAAAACTAGAGACCTAGGGGAATCCAAGATGGGCTGACTTGTGGGGCTCTGACCAGGTTCTGTTACCCAGAATCCTTTGCAAACCTCAAAATTTGGCTAAAAAATCACATGTTCCTCACATTTCTGTGGCAGAAAGTTCTGGAATCTGAGAGGAGCCACAAATTTCCTTCACCCCAGCGTTCCCCCAAGTCTCCCGATAAAAATGATACCTCACTTGTGTGGGTAGGTCTAGCGCCCGCGACAGGAAACGCCCCAAAGCGCAACGTAGACACATCCAATTTTTTTAAAGAAAACAGAGGTGATTTTTGCGAAGTGCCTACCTGTAGATTTTGGCCTCTAGCTCAGCCGGCACCTAGGGAAACCTACCAAACCTCTGCCTTTCTGAAAACTAGAGACCTAGGGGAATCCAAGATGGGCTGACTTGTGGGGCTCGGACCAGGTTCTGTTATCCAGAATCCTTTTAAAACCTCAAAATTTGGCTAAAAAATCACATGTTCCTCACATTTCTGTGGTAGAAAGTTCTGGAATCTGAGAGGAGCCCCAAATTTCCTTCCACCCAGCGTTCCCCCAAGTCTCCCGATAAAAATTATACCTCACTTGTGTGGGTAGGCCTAGCGCCCGCGACAGGAAATGCCCAAAAGCGCAACGTGTACACATCCAGTTTTTTGAAAGAAAACAGAGCTGTTTTTTGCAAAGTGCCTACCTGTAGAGTTTGGCCTCTAGCTCAGCCGGCACCTAGGGAAACCTACCAAACCTGTGCATTTCTGAAAACTAGAGACCTAGGGGAATCCAAGATGGGGTGACTTGTGGGGCTCGGACCAGGTTCTTTTATCCAGAATCCTTTTCAAACCTCAAAATATGGCTAAAAAAACACATGTTCCTCACATTTCTGTGGCAGAAAGTTCTGGAATCTGAGAGGAGCCCCAAATTTCCTTCCACCCAGCGTTCCCCCAAGTCTCCCGATAAAAATTATACCTCACTTGTGTGGGTAGGCCTAACGCCCGTGACAGGAAATGCCCCAAAGCGCAACGTCGACACATCGAGTTTTTTTAAAGAAAACAGAGCTGTTTTTCGCAAAGTGCCTACCTGTAGATTTTGGCCTCTAGCTCAGCCGGCACCTAGGGAAACCTACCAAACCTGTGCATTTCTGAAAACTAGAGACCTAGGGGAATCCAAGATGGGGTGACTTGTGGGGCTCGGACCAGGTTCTGTTACCCAGAATCCTTTCCAAACCTCAAAATTTGGCTAAAAAAACACATGTTCCTCACATTTCTGTGGCAGAAAGTTCTGGAATCTGAGAGGAGCCACAAATTTCCTTCCACCCAGTGTTCCCCCAAGTCTCCCGATAAAAATGATACCTCACTTGTGTGGGTAGGCCTAGCGCCCGCAACAGGAAATGCCCCAAAGCGCAACGTGGACACATCCAATTTTTTGAAAGAAAACAGAGCTGTTTTTTGCAAAGTGCCTACCTGTAGATTTTGGCCTCTAGCTCAGCCGGCACCTAGGGAAACCTACCAAACCTGTGCATTTCTGAAAACTAGAGACCTAGAGGAATCCAATATGGGCTGACTTGTGGGGCTCGGACCAGGTTCTGTTATCCAGAATCCTTTTCAAACCTCAAAATTTGGCTAAAAAAACACATGTTCCTCACATTTCTGTGGCAGAAAGTTCTGGAATCTGAGAGGAGCCCCAAATTTCCTTCCACCCAGCGTTCCCCCAAGTCTCCCGATAAAAATTATACCTCACTTGTGTGGGTAGGCCTAGCGCCCGCGACAGGAAATGCCCCAAAGCGCAACGTGGACACATCCAGTTTTTTGAAAGAAAACAGAGCTGTTTTCTGCAAAGTGCCTACCTGTAGATTTTGGCCTCTAGCTCAGCCGGCACCTAGGGAAACCTACCAAACCTGTGCATTTCTGAAAACTAGAGACCTAGGGGAATCCAAGATGGGCTGACTTGTGGGGCTCGGACCAGGTTCTGTTACCCAGAATCCTTTCCAAACCTCAAAATTTGGCTAAGAAAACACATGTTCCTCACATTTCTGTGGCAGAAAGTTCTGGAATCTGAGAGGAGCCCCAAATTTCCTTCCACCCAGCGTTCCCCCAAGTCTCCCGATAAAAATTATACCTCACTTGTGTGGGTAGGTCTAGCGCCCGCGACAGGAAACGCCCCAAAGCGCAACGTCGACACATCGAGTTTTTTGAAAGAAAACAGAGCTGTTTTTTGCAAAGTGCCTACCTGTAGATTTTGGCCTCTAGCTCAGCCGGCACCTAGGGAAACCTACCAAACCTGTGCATTTTTTAAAACTAGAGACCTAGGGGAATCCAAGATGGGCTGACTTGTGGGGCTCTGACCAGGTTCTGTTACCCAGAATCCTTTGCAAACCTCAAAATTTGGCTAAAAAATCACATGTTCCTCACATTTCTGTGGCAGAAAGTTCTGGAATCTGAGAGGAGCCACAAATTTCCTTCACCCCAGCGTTCCCCCAAGTCTCCTGATAAAAATGATACCTCACTTGTGTGGGTAGGTCTAGCGCCCGCGACAGGAAACGCCCCAAAGCGCAACGTGCACACATCCAATTTTTTTAAAGAAAACAGAGGTGATTTTTGCGAAGTGCCTACCTGTAGATTTTGGCCTCTAGCTCAGCCGGCACCTAGGGAAACCTACCAAACCTCTGCCTTTCTGAAAACTAGAGACCTAGGGGAATCCAAGATGGGCTGACTTGTGGGGCTCGGACCAGGTTCTGTTATCCAGAATCCTTTTCAAACCTCAAAATATGGCTAAAAAAACACATGTTCCTCACATTTCTGTGGCAGAAAGTTCTGGAATCTGAGAGGAGCCCCAAATTTCCTTCCACCCAGCGTTCCCCCAAGTCTCCCGATAAAAATTATACCTCACTTGTGTGGGTAGGCCTAACGCCCGTGACAGGAAATGCCCCAAAGCGCAACGTCGACACATCGAGTTTTTTGAAAGAAAACAGAGCTGTTTTTTGCAAAGTGCCTACCTGTAGATTTTGGCCTCTAGCTCAGCCGGCACCTAGGGAAACCTACCAAACCTGTGCATTTCTGAAAACTAGAGACCTAGGGGAATCCAAGATGGGGTGACTTGTGGGGCTCGGACCAGGTTCTGTTACCCAGAATCCTTTCCAAACCTCAAAATTTGGCTAAAAAAACACATGTTCCTCACATTTCTGTGGCAGAAAGTTCTGGAATCTGAGAGGAGCCACAAATTTCCTTCCACCCAGTGTTCCCCCAAGTCTCCCGATAAAAATGATACCTCACTTGTGTGGGTAGGACTAGCGCCCGCGACAGGAAATGCCCCAAAGCGCAACGTGGACACATCCAATTTTTTGAAAGAAAACAGAGCTGTTTTTTGCAAAGTGACTACCTGTAGATTTTGGCCTCTAGCTCAGCAGGCACCTAGGGAGACCTACCAAACCTGTGCATTTCTGAAAACTAGAGACCTAGGGGAATCCAAGATGGGCTGACTTGTGGGGCTCGGACCAGGTTCTGTTATCCAGAATCCTTTTCAAACCTCAAAATTTGGCTAAAAAAACACATGTTCCTCACATTTCTGTGGCAGAAAGTTCTGGAATCTGAGAGGAGCCCCAAATTTCCTTCCACCCAGCGTTCCCCCAAGTCTCCCGATAAAAATGATACCTCACTTGTGTGGGTAGGCCTAGCGCCCGCAACAGGAAATGCCCCAAAGCGCAACGTGGACACATCCAGTTTTTTGAAAGAAAACAGAGCTGTTTTTTGCAAAGTGCCTACCTGTAGATTTTGGCCTCTAGCTCAGCCGGCACCTAGGGAAACCTACCAAACCTGTGCATTTCTGAAAACTTGAGACCTAGGGGAATCTAAGATGGGGTGACTTGTGGGGCTCGGACCAGGTTCTGTTACCCAGAATCCTTTCCAAACCTCAAAATTTGGCTAAAAAAACACATGTTCCTCACATTTCTGTGGCAGAAAGTTCTGGAATCTGAGAGGAGCCACAAATTTCCTTCCACCCAGTGTTCCCCCAAGTCTCCCGATAAAAATGATACCTCACTTGTGTGGGTAGGCCTAGCGCCCGCAACAGGAAATGCCCCAAAGCGCAACGTGGACACATCCAATTTTTTGAAAGAAAACAGAGCTGTTTTTTGCAAAGTGCCTACCTGTAGATTTTGGCCTCTAGCTCAGCCGGCACCTAGGGAAACTTACCAAACCTGTGCATTTCTGAAAACTAGAGACCTAGAGGAATCCAATATGGGCTGACTTGTGGGGCTCGGACCAGGTTCTGTTATCCAGAATCCTTTTCAAACCTCAAAATTTGGCTAAAAAAACACATGTTCCTCACATTTCTGTGGCAGAAAGTTCTGGAATCTGAGAGGAGCCCCAAATTTCCTTCCACCCATCGTTCCCCCAAGTCTCCCGATAAAAATTATACCTCACTTGTGTGGGTAGGCCTAGCGCCCGCGACAGGAAATGCCCCAAAGCGCAACGTGGACACATCCAGTTTTTTTAAAGAAAACAGAGCTGTTTTCTGCAAAGTGCCTACCTGTAGAATTTGGCCTCTAGCTCAGCCGGCACCTAGGGAAACCTACCAAACCTGTGCATTTCTGAAAACTAGAGACCTAGGGGAATCCAAGATGGGCTGACTTGTGGGGCTCGGACCAGGTTCTGTTACCCAGAATCCTTTCCAAACCTCAAAATTTGGCTAAGAAAACACATGTTCCTCACATTTCTGTGGCAGAAAGTTCTGGAATCTGAGAGGAGCCCCAAATTTCCTTCCACCCAGCGTTCCCCCAAGTCTCCCGATAAAAATTATACCTCACTTGTGTGGGTAGGCCTAGCGCCCGCAACAGGAAATGCCCCAAAGCGCAACGTCGACACATCGAGTTTTTTGAAAGAAAACAGAGCTGTTTTTTGCAAAGTGCCTACCTGTAGATTTTGGCCTCTAGCTCAGCCGGCACCTAGGGAAACCTACCAAACCTGTGCATTTTTTAAAACTAGAGACCTAGGGGAATCCAAGATGGGCTGACTTGTGGGGCTCTGACCAGGTTCTGTTACCCAGAATCCTTTGCAAACCTCAAAATTTGGCTAAAAAATCACATGTTCCTCACATTTCTGTGGCAGAAAGTTCTGGAATCTGAGAGGAGCCACAAATTTCCTTCACCCCAGCGTTCCCCCAAGTCTCCCGATAAAAATGATACCTCACTTGTGTGGGTAGGTCTAGCGCCCGCGACAGGAAACGCCCCAAAGCGCAACGTGGACACATCCAATTTTTTTAAAGAAAACAGAGGTGATTTTTGCGAAGTGCCTACCTGTAGATTTTGGCCTCTAGCTCAGCCGGCACCTAGGGAAACCTACCAAACCTCTGCCTTTCTGAAAACTAGAGACCTAGGGGAATCCAAGATGGGCTGACTTGTGGGGCTCGGACCAGGTTCTGTTATCCAGAATCCTTTTCAAACCTCAAAATATGGCTAAAAAAACACATGTTCCTCACATTTCTGTGGCAGAAAGTTCTGGAATCTGAGAGGAGCCCCAAATTTCCTTCCACCCAGCGTTCCCCCAAGTCTCCCGATAAAAATTATACCTCACTTGTGTGGGTAGGCCTAACGCCCGTGACAGGAAATGCCCCAAAGCGCAACGTCGACACATCGAGTTTTTTGAAAGAAAACAGAGATGTTTTTCGCAAAGTGCCTACCTGTAGATTTTGGCCTCTAGCTCAGCCGGCACCTAGGGAAACCTACCAAACCTGTGCATTTCTGAAAACTAGAGACCTAGGGGAATCCAAGATGGGGTGACTTGTGGGGCTCGGACCAGGTTCTGTTACCCAGAATCCTTTCCAAACCTCAAAATTTGGCTAAAAAAACACATGTTCCTCACATTTCTGTGGCAGAAAGTTCTGGAATCTGAGAGGAGCCACAAATTTCCTTCCACCCAGTGTTCCCCCAAGTCTCCCGATAAAAATGATACCTCACTTGTGTGGGTAGGCCTAGCGCCCGCAACAGGAAATGCCCCAAAGCGCAACGTGGACACATCCAATTTTTTGAAAGAAAACAGAGCTGTTTTTTGCAAAGTGCCTACCTGTAGATTTTGGCCTCTAGCTCAGCCGGCACCTAGGGAAACTTACCAAACCTGTGCATTTCTGAAAACTAGAGACCTAGAGGAATCCAATATGGGCTGACTTGTGGGGCTCGGACCAGGTTCTGTTATCCAGAATCCTTTTCAAACCTCAAAATTTGGCTAAAAAAACACATGTTCCTCACATTTCTGTGGCAGAAAGTTCTGGAATCTGAGAGGAGCCCCAAATTTCCTTCCACCTATCGTTCCCCCAAGTCTCCCGATAAAAATTATACCTCACTTGTGTGGGTAGGCCTAGCGCCCGCGACAGGAAATGCCCCAAAGCGCAACGTGGACACATCCAGTTTTTTTAAAGAAAACAGAGCTGTTTTCTGCAAAGTGCCTACCTGTAGATTTTGGCCTCTAGCTCAGCCGGCACCTAGGGAAACCTACCAAACCTGTGCATTTCTGAAAACTAGAGACCTAGGGGAATCCAAGATGGGCTGACTTGTGGGGCTCGGACCAGGTTCTGTTACCCAGAATCCTTTCCAAACCTCAAAATTTGGCTAAGAAAACACATGTTCCTCACATTTCTGTGGCAGAAAGTTCTGGAATCTGAGAGGAGCCCCAAATTTCCTTCCACCCAGCGTTCCCCCAAGTCTCCCGATAAAAATTATACCTCACTTGTGTGGGTAGGCCTAGCGCCCGCAACAGGAAATGCCCCAAAGCGCAACGTCGACACATCGAGTTTTTTGAAAGAAAACAGAGCTGTTTTTTGCAAAGTGCCTACCTGTAGATTTTGGCCTCTAGCTCAGCCGGCACCTAGGGAAACCTACCAAACCTGTGCATTTTTTAAAACTAGAGACCTAGGGGAATCCAAGATGGGCTGACTTGTGGGGCTCTGACCAGGTTCTGTTACCCAGAATCCTTTGCAAACCTCAAAATTTGGCTAAAAAATCACATGTTCCTCACATTTCTGTGGCAGAAAGTTCTGGAATCTGAGAGGAGCCACAAATTTCCTTCACCCCAGCGTTCCCCCAAGTCTCCCGATAAAAATGATACCTCACTTGTGTGGGTAGGTCTAGCGCCCGCGACAGGAAACGCCCCAAAGCGCAACGTGGACACATCCAATTTTTTTAAAGAAAACAGAGGTGATTTTTGCGAAGTGCCTACCTGTAGATTTTGGCCTCTAGCTCAGCCGGCACCTAGGGAAACCTACCAAACCTCTGCCTTTCTGAAAACTAGAGACCTAGGGGAATCCAAGATGGGCTGACTTGTGGGGCTCGGACCAGGTTCTGTTATCCAGAATCCTTTTCAAACCTCAAAATATGGCTAAAAAAACACATGTTCCTCACATTTCTGTGGCAGAAAGTTCTGGAATCTGAGAGGAGCCCCAAATTTCCTTCCACCCAGCGTTCCCCCAAGTCTCCCGATAAAAATTATACCTCACTTGTGTGGGTAGGCCTAACGCCCGTGACAGGAAATGCCCCAAAGCGCAACGTCGACACATCGAGTTTTTTGAAAGAAAACAGAGCTGTTTTTTGCAAAGTGCCTACCTGTAGATTTTGGCCTCTAGCTCAGCCGGCACCTAGGGAAACCTACCAAACCTGTGCATTTTTTAAAACTAGAGACCTAGGGGAATCCAAGATGGGCTGACTTGTGGGGCTCTGACCAGGTTCTGTTACCCAGAATCCTTTGCAAACCTCAAAATTTGGCTAAAAAATCACATGTTCCTCACATTTCTGTGGCAGAAAGTTCTGGAATCTGAGAGGAGCCACAAATTTCCTTCACCCCAGCGTTCCCCCAAGTCTCCCGATAAAAATGATACCTCACTTGTGTGGGTAGGTCTAGCGCCCGCGACAGGAAACGCCCCAAAGCGCAACGTGGACACATCCAATTTTTTTAAAGAAAACAGAGGTGATTTTTGCGAAGTGCCTACCTGTAGATTTTGGCCTCTAGCTCAGCCGGCACCTAGGGAAACCTACCAAACCTCTGCCTTTCTGAAAACTAGAGACCTAGGGGAATCCAAGATGGGCTGACTTGTGGGGCTCGGACCAGGTTCTGTTATCCAGAATCCTTTTCAAACCTCAAAATATGGCTAAAAAAACACATGTTCCTCACATTTCTGTGGCAGAAAGTTCTGGAATCTGAGAGGAGCCCCAAATTTCCTTCCACCCAGCGTTCCCCCAAGTCTCCCGATAAAAATTATACCTCACTTGTGTGGGTAGGCCTAACGCCCGTGACAGGAAATGCCCCAAAGCGCAACGTCGACACATCGAGTTTTTTGAAAGAAAACAGAGCTGTTTTTCGCAAAGTGCCTACCTGTAGATTTTGGCCTCTAGCTCAGCCGGCACCTAGGGAAACCTACCAAACCTGTGCATTTCTGAAAACTAGAGACCTAGGGGAATCCAAGATGGGGTGACTTGTGGGGCTCGGACCAGGTTCTGTTACCCAGAATCCTTTCCAAACCTCAAAATTTGGCTAAAAAAACACATGTTCCTCACATTTCTGTGGCAGAAAGTTCTGGAATCTGAGAGGAGCCACAAATTTCCTTCCACCCAGTGTTCCCCCAAGTCTCCCGATAAAAATGATACCTCACTTGTGTGGGTAGGCCTAGCGCCCGCAACAGGAAATGCCCCAAAGCGCAACGTGGACACATCCAATTTTTTGAAAGAAAACAGAGCTGTTTTTTGCAAAGTGCCTACCTGTAGATTTTGGCCTCTAGCTCAGCCGGCACCTAGGGAAACTTACCAAACCTGTGCATTTCTGAAAACTAGAGACCTAGAGGAATCCAATATGGGCTGACTTGTGGGGCTCGGACCAGGTTCTGTTATCCAGAATCCTTTTCAAACCTCAAAATTTGGCTAAAAAAACACATGTTCCTCACATTTCTGTGGCAGAAAGTTCTGGAATCTGAGAGGAGCCCCAAATTTCCTTCCACCCATCGTTCCCCCAAGTCTCCCGATAAAAATTATACCTCACTTGTGTGGGTAGGCCTAGCGCCCGCGACAGGAAATGCCCCAAAGCGCAACGTGGACACATCCAGTTTTTTTAAAGAAAACAGAGCTGTTTTCTGCAAAGTGCCTACCTGTAGATTTTGGCCTCTAGCTCAGCCGGCACCTAGGGAAACCTACCAAACCTGTGCATTTCTGAAAACTAGAGACCTAGGGGAATCCAAGATGGGCTGACTTGTGGGGCTCGGACCAGGTTCTGTTACCCAGAATCCTTTCCAAACCTCAAAATTTGGCTAAGAAAACACATGTTCCTCACATTTCTGTGGCAGAAAGTTCTGGAATCTGAGAGGAGCCCCAAATTTCCTTCCACCCAGCGTTCCCCCAAGTCTCCCGATAAAAATTATACCTCACTTGTGTGGGTAGGCCTAGCGCCCGCAACAGGAAATGCCCCAAAGCGCAACGTCGACACATCGAGTTTTTTGAAAGAAAACAGAGCTGTTTTTTGCAAAGTGCCTACCTGTAGATTTTGGCCTCTAGCTCAGCCGGCACCTAGGGAAACCTACCAAACCTGTGCATTTTTTAAAACTAGAGACCTAGGGGAATCCAAGATGGGCTGACTTGTGGGGCTCTGACCAGGTTCTGTTACCCAGAATCCTTTGCAAACCTCAAAATTTGGCTAAAAAATCACATGTTCTTCACATTTCTGTGGCAGAAAGTTCTGGAATCTGAGAGGAGCCACAAATTTCCTTCACCCCAGCGTTCCCCCAAGTCTCCCGATAAAAATGATACCTCACTTGTGTGGGTAGGTCTAGCGCCCGCGACAGGAAACGCCCCAAAGCGCAACGTGGACACATCCAATTTTTTTAAAGAAAACAGAGGTGATTTTTGCGAAGTGCCTACCTGTAGATTTTGGCCTCTAGCTCAGCCGGCACCTAGGGAAACCTACCAAACCTCTGCCTTTCTGAAAACTAGAGACCTAGGGGAATCCAAGATGGGCTGACTTGTGGGGCTCGGACCAGGTTCTGTTATCCAGAATCCTTTTCAAACCTCAAAATATGGCTAAAAAAACACATGTTCCTCACATTTCTGTGGCAGAAAGTTCTGGAATCTGAGAGGAGCCCCAAATTTCCTTCCACCCAGCGTTCCCCCAAGTCTCCCGATAAAAATTATACCTCACTTGTGTGGGTAGGCCTAACGCCCGTGACAGGAAATGCCCCAAAGCGCAACGTCGACACATCGAGTTTTTTGAAAGAAAACAGAGCTGTTTTTTGCAAAGTGCCTACCTGTAGATTTTGGCCTCTAGCTCAGCCGGCACCTAGGGAAACCTACCAAACCTGTGCATTTTTTAAAACTAGAGACCTAGGGGAATCCAAGATGGGCTGACTTGTGGGGCTCTGACCAGGTTCTGTTACCCAGAATCCTTTGCAAACCTCAAAATTTGGCTAAAAAATCACATGTTCCTCACATTTCTGTGGCAGAAAGTTCTGGAATCTGAGAGGAGCCACAAATTTCCTTCACCCCAGCGTTCCCCCAAGTCTCCCGATAAAAATGATACCTCACTTGTGTGGGTAGGTCTAGCGCCCGCGACAGGAAACGCCCCAAAGCGCAACGTAGACACATCCAATTTTTTTAAAGAAAACAGAGGTGATTTTTGCGAAGTGCCTACCTGTAGATTTTGGCCTCTAGCTCAGCCGGCACCTAGGGAAACCTACCAAACCTCTGCCTTTCTGAAAACTAGAGACCTAGGGGAATCCAAGATGGGCTGACTTGTGGGGCTCGGACCAGGTTCTGTTATCCAGAATCCTTTTAAAACCTCAAAATTTGGCTAAAAAATCACATGTTCCTCACATTTCTGTGGTAGAAAGTTCTGGAATCTGAGAGGAGCCCCAAATTTCCTTCCACCCAGCGTTCCCCCAAGTCTCCCGATAAAAATTATACCTCACTTGTGTGGGTAGGCCTAGCGCCCGCGACAGGAAATGCCCCAAAGCGCAACGTGTACACATCCAGTTTTTTGAAAGAAAACAGAGCTGTTTTTTGCAAAGTGCCTACCTGTAGAGTTTGGCCTCTAGCTCAGCCGGCACCTAGGGAAACCTACCAAACCTGTGCATTTCTGAAAACTAGAGACCTAGGGGAATCCAAGATGGGGTGACTTGTGGGGCTCGGACCAGGTTCTTTTATCCAGAATCCTTTTCAAACCTCAAAATATGGCTAAAAAAACACATGTTCCTCACATTTCTGTGGCAGAAAGTTCTGGAATCTGAGAGGAGCCCCAAATTTCCTTCCACCCAGCGTTCCCCCAAGTCTCCCGATAAAAATTATACCTCACTTGTGTGGGTAGGCCTAACGCCCGTGACAGGAAATGCCCCAAAGCGCAACGTCGACACATCGAGTTTTTTTAAAGAAAACAGAGCTGTTTTTCGCAAAGTGCCTACCTGTAGATTTTGGCCTCTAGCTCAGCCGGCACCTAGGGAAACCTACCAAACCTGTGCATTTCTGAAAACTAGAGACCTAGGGGAATCCAAGATGGGGTGACTTGTGGGGCTCGGACCAGGTTCTGTTACCCAGAATCCTTTCCAAACCTCAAAATTTGGCTAAAAAAACACATGTTCCTCACATTTCTGTGGCAGAAAGTTCTGGAATCTGAGAGGAGCCACAAATTTCCTTCCACCCAGTGTTCCCCCAAGTCTCCCGATAAAAATGATACCTCACTTGTGTGGGTAGGCCTAGCGCCCCCAACAGGAAATGCCCCAAAGCGCAACGTGGACACATCCAATTTTTTGAAAGAAAACAGAGCTGTTTTTTGCAAAGTGCCTACCTGTAGATTTTGGCCTCTAGCTCAGCCGGCACCTAGGGAAACCTACCAAACCTGTGCATTTCTGAAAACTAGAGACCTAGAGGAATCCAATATGGGCTGACTTGTGGGGCTCGGACCAGGTTCTGTTATCCAGAATCCTTTTCAAACCTCAAAATTTGGCTAAAAAAACACATGTTCCTCACATTTCTGTGGCAGAAAGTTCTGGAATCTGAGAGGAGCCCCAAATTTCCTTCCACCCAGCGTTCCCCCAAGTCTCCCGATAAAAATTATACCTCACTTGTGTGGGTAGGCCTAGCGCCCGCGACAGGAAATGCCCCAAAGCGCAACGTGGACACATCCAGTTTTTTGAAAGAAAACAGAGCTGTTTTCTGCAAAGTGCCTACCTGTAGATTTTGGCCTCTAGCTCAGCCGGCACCTAGGGAAACCTACCAAACCTGTGCATTTCTGAAAACTAGAGACCTAGGGGAATCCAAGATGGGCTGACTTGTGGGGCTCGGACCAGGTTCTGTTACCCAGAATCCTTTCCAAACCTCAAAATTTGGCTAAGAAAACACATGTTCCTCACATTTCTGTGGCAGAAAGTTCTGGAATCTGAGAGGAGCCCCAAATTTCCTTCCACCCAGCGTTCCCCCAAGTCTCCCGATAAAAATTATACCTCACTTGTGTGGGTAGGTCTAGCGCCCGCAACAGGAAACGCCCCAAAGCGCAACGTCGACACATCGAGTTTTTTGAAAGAAAACAGAGCTGTTTTTTGCAAAGTGCCTACCTGTAGATTTTGGCCTCTAGCTCAGCCGGCACCTAGGGAAACCTACCAAACCTGTGCATTTTTTAAAACTAGAGACCTAGGGGAATCCAAGATGGGCTGACTTGTGGGGCTCTGACCAGGTTCTGTTACCCAGAATCCTTTGCAAACCTCAAAATTTGGCTAAAAAATCACATGTTCCTCACATTTCTGTGGCAGAAAGTTCTGGAATCTGAGAGGAGCCACAAATTTCCTTCACCCCAGCGTTCCCCCAAGTCTCCCGATAAAAATGATACCTCACTTGTGTGGGTAGGTCTAGCGCCCGCGACAGGAAACGCCCCAAAGCGCAACGTGCACACATCCAATTTTTTTAAAGAAAACAGAGGTGATTTTTGCGAAGTGCCTACCTGTAGATTTTGGCCTCTAGCTCAGCCGGCACCTAGGGAAACCTACCAAACCTCTGCCTTTCTGAAAACTAGAGACCTAGGGGAATCCAAGATGGGCTGACTTGTGGGGCTCGGACCAGGTTCTGTTATCCAGAATCCTTTTCAAACCTCAAAATATGGCTAAAAAAACACATGTTCCTCACATTTCTGTGGCAGAAAGTTCTGGAATCTGAGAGGAGCCCCAAATTTCCTTCCACCCAGCGTTCCCCCAAGTCTCCCGATAAAAATTATACCTCACTTGTGTGGGTAGGCCTAACGCCCGTGACAGGAAATGCCCCAAAGCGCAACGTCGACACATCGAGTTTTTTGAAAGAAAACAGAGCTGTTTTTTGCAAAGTGCCTACCTGTAGATTTTGGCCTCTAGCTCAGCCGGCACCTAGGGAAACCTACCAAACCTGTGCATTTCTGAAAACTAGAGACCTAGGGGAATCCAAGATGGGGTGACTTGTGGGGCTCGGACCAGGTTCTGTTACCCAGAATCCTTTCCAAACCTCAAAATTTGGCTAAAAAAACACATGTTCCTCACATTTCTGTGGCAGAAAGTTCTGGAATCTGAGAGGAGCCACAAATTTCCTTCCACCCAGTGTTCCCCCAAGTCTCCCGATAAAAATGATACCTCACTTGTGTGGGTAGGACTAGCGCCCGCGACAGGAAATGCCCCAAAGCGCAACGTGGACACATCCAATTTTTTGAAAGAAAACAGAGCTGTTTTTTGCAAAGTGACTACCTGTAGATTTTGGCCTCTAGCTCAGCAGGCACCTAGGGAGACCTACCAAACCTGTGCATTTCTGAAAACTAGAGACCTAGGGGAATCCAAGATGGGCTGACTTGTGGGGCTCGGACCAGGTTCTGTTATCCAGAATCCTTTTCAAACCTCAAAATTTGGCTAAAAAAACACATGTTCCTCACATTTCTGTGGCAGAAAGTTCTGGAATCTGAGAGGAGCCCCAAATTTCCTTCCACCCAGCGTTCCCCCAAGTCTCCCGATAAAAATGATACCTCACTTGTGTGGGTAGGCCTAGCGCCCGCAACAGGAAATGCCCCAAAGCGCAACGTGGACACATCCAGTTTTTTGAAAGAAAACAGAGCTGTTTTTTGCAAAGTGCCTACCTGTAGATTTTGGCCTCTAGCTCAGCCGGCACCTAGGGAAACCTACCAAACCTGTGCATTTCTGAAAACTTGAGACCTAGGGGAATCTAAGATGGGGTGACTTGTGGGGCTCGGACCAGGTTCTGTTACCCAGAATCCTTTCCAAACCTCAAAATTTGGCTAAAAAAACACATGTTCCTCACATTTCTGTGGCAGAAAGTTCTGGAATCTGAGAGGAGCCACAAATTTCCTTCAACCCAGTGTTCCCCCAAGTCTCCCGATAAAAATGATACCTCACTTGTGTGGGTAGGCCTAGCGCCCGCGACAGGAAATGCCCCAAAGCGCAATGTGGACACATCCAATTTTTTGAAAGAAAACAGAGCTGTTTTTTGCAAAGTGCCTACCTGTAGATTTTGGCCTCTAGCTCAGCCGGCACCTAGGGAAACCTCCAAACCTGTGCATTTTTTAAAACTAGAGAGCTAGGGGAGTCCAAAATGGGCTGACTTGTGGGGCTCTGACCAGGTTCTGTTAACCAGAATCCTTTGCAAACCTCAAAATTTGGCTAAAAAATCACATGTTCCTCACATTTCTGTGGCAGAAAGTTCTGAAATCTGAGAGGAGCCACAAATTTCCTTCCACCCAGTGTTCCCCCAAGTCTCCCGATAAAAATGATACCTCACTTGTGTGGGTAGGCCTAGCACCCGCGACAGGAAATGCCCCAAAGAGCAAATTGGACACATCCAATTTTTTGAAAGAAAACAGAGCTGTTTTTTGCAAAGTGCCTACCTGTAGATTTTGGCCTCTAGCTCAGCCGGCACCTAGGGAAACCTACCAAACCTGTGCATTTTTTAAAACTAGAGACCTAGGGGAATCCAAGATGGGCTGACTTGTGGGGCTCTGACCAGGTTCTGTTACCCAGAATCCTTTGCAAACCTCAAAATTTGGCTAAAAAATCACATGTTCCTCACATTTCTGTGGCAGAAAGTTCTGGAATCTGAGAGGAGCCACAAATTTCCTTCCACCCAGTGTTCCCCCAAGTCTCCTGATAAAAATGACACCTCACTTGTGTGGGTAGGCCTAGCGCCCACGACAGGAAATGCCCCAAAGCGCAACGTGGACACATCCAATTTTTTTAAAGAAAACATAGCTGTTTTTTGCAAAGTGCCTAGCTGTAGATTTTGGCCTTTAGCTCAGCCGGCACCTAGGGAAACCTACCAAACCTGTGCATTTTTTAAAACTAGAGACCTAGGGGAATCCAAGATGGGCTGACTTGTGGGCTCTGACCAGGTTCTGTTACCCAGAATCCTTTGCAAACCTCAAAATTTGGCTAAAAAGTTCCTCAAATTTCTGTGGCAGAAAGTTCTGGAGTCTGAGAGGAGCCACAAATTTCCTTCCACCCAGTGTTCCCCCAAGTCTCCTGATAAAAATGACACCTCACTTGTGTGGGTAGGCCTAGCGCCCACAAAAGGAAATGGCCCAAAACACAATGTGGACACATCAAATTTTTTCATAGAAAACAGTGCCTACCTGTGGACTTTGGCCTGTAGCTCAGCCGGCACCTGGGGAAACCTAGCAAACCAGCGCATTTTTTAAAACTAGAAACCCAGGGGAATCCAAGATGGGGTGACTTGCAGGGCTCTGACCAGGTTATGTTACCCAGAATCCTTTGCAAACATCAAAATTTGGCCAAAAAAACACTTTTTCCTCTCATTTCGGTGACAGAAAGTTCTGGAATCTGAGAGGAGCCACAAATTTCCTTCCACCCAGCGTTCCCCTAAGTCTCTCGATAAAAATGGTACCTCACTTCTGTGGGTAGGCCTAGCGCCCACGAAAGGAAATGGCCCAAAACACAACGTGGACACAACATAATTTTTCACAGAAAACAGAGGTGTTTTTTGCAAAGTGCCTACCTGTGGAGTTTGGCCTCTAGCTCAGCCGGCCCCAGGTGGGGGCAGAAATGCCCTAAAATAAATTTGACCCCCCCCCTGCCCGGGAGCAACCCTTGAGTACGGGGTCGCTCCCCCTGCGTGACATTGGCGCCAAAAAACAAATCCCCGGTGCCTAGTGGTTTCTGCCCCCTTGGGGGCAGATTGACCTAAAATCGGCCAATCTGCCCCCAAGGGGGGCAGAAATGGCCTAAATACAATTTGCCCCCCAGGGGAGCGACCCTTGCCTGATGGGTCGCTCCCCATCTCTAAAAAAATAAACAAACAAAAAAAAAACACAAAAAAAAAAAATCCCCTGGCGCCTAGATGTTTCTGCCACCCCTGGGGGCAGAATGGCCTAATAATAGGCCGCTCTGCCCCCGAGGGGGGGGGCAGAAATGGCCTAAAATAAATTTGCGACCCTTGCCTAAGGGGTCGCTCCCTTTGCATGAAATTCACGCAAAGAAAAAACTCCCTGGTGTCTAGTGGTTTCTGCCCCCCTTGGGGGCAGATTGGCCTCATCGAAATAGGCCAATCTGCCCCCAAGGGGGGCAGAAATGGCCTAAATATAATTTTCCCCCAAGGGGTCGCTCCCCACCTAAAAAAATAAAATAAAACATAAAAAAAAAAAAAAAAAAATGATCCCTGGTGCCCAGAGGTTTCTGCCCCCCCTGGGGGCAGATCGGCCTAATAATAGGCTGATCTGCCCCCAGGGGGGCAGAAAAGGCCTTCCCGAAAAAATGCCCCCCCTGGGAGCGACCCTTGCCCAAGGGGTCGCTCCCTTATGTCAATTTCACAAAAAAAAAATCCCTGGTGTCTAGTGGGGTTTCAAAAGCCGGATTGCAAGCAATACGGCTTTTGAAACCCTGGGAGAGACTTCAAAGTGAAGGAAATACATTTCCTTCCCTTTGAAGCCCCTCCGGGCCTCCCCCACGTGATTGAAAGAGAAATGCTCAGCATTTCTCTTTCAATCTTCCAGCGCGATGGGGTAGGCCCCTGTGACTAATCAGCGCGCGCTCGCGCGCTGACGTCACAGGGGGGGTCGGGGGTGGAAGGGGAAGGTCTTCCCCTTCCATCCCTGCCTTGGGGGGTAGGGGGGTGCACGGGGTGGCGCGCTAGTGCTCCCCCAAGTTCCCCTGTGCCTTGGACGAGGTGACCTCGTCCAAGGCACAGGGGAACTGTAGCCTTGGACGAGGTGACCTCGTCCAAGGCACAGTAGCAGTTAAAAGAAAACAAGGCTTTAGATAGTAGTTTGCCCCCTGCCCTTCATATTTTTCTCCTTAATTGTCTGGGGTAGTCATGCTCTCCGCAAGCTTCAATTCTCTGCTCACAAAAAAGAGTCTTGTGAGATGCTTGTGTGTATGATACCATTGGGGGGCTTGTATACTTGTTACGCCAGTCTAATTATGCATATCCATTGTGGAGGGGTGGGCTCAGAAACATATTGGCCCTCATTTTGACACTGGCGGTAAATCCCACTTACAGCCGTGGTGACGGCCGTCAACATACCACCGCAATGGCGAATATCCGCTCTCCATATTATGACAACACACACCAATCTGACAGAATACTGCCACATACACAAATCCGCCAGCCCAAAGGTCAGTTCTAAAGTGTCGGTACCAACACCCATACCGTTATGCCAACCGAACAACTCCCCCCACATCATGATCCATGAATCACCATGGCAGACATCCAATGGTGGTAAACCATTGGCGTTACAGACCAGAGCACTCAGAATGGCCACCAAAATACTAAACTACACAACATTGGCCAATACCAAATACATACTGTTAGAAATGGGGTCTTTGGTTGGCAGTCAGGTTACCCCCTGTCCAAGCAAGGACCCTCACTCTAGTCAGGGTAAGTCACACACAATCCACATTATCCTGTGCCCACCCACTGGTAGCATGGTACTGAGAAGTCAGGCTTAACTTAGAAGGCAATGTGTAAAGTATTTGTGCAATAAATCATACAATACCACAATATAACACCACAAAAATACACCACGCAGTGTTTAGAAAAATATATAATATTTATCTGGATAAATGCAGGTCAAAAAGATTAAAAATGAAATACGCAAATGTAGGGATATCTCTGAAAGTGATATCAAGTGTCTTTAGAGTTAAAATATTACTGTAAAAGCAATAAAAAGAGTCTTAAGTTCTCCTAGAAACAACAAGTGTCTCTTGCAGGGCAAAGTACCTGGTTTGTGTTGAAAAATCCTCGCAAGGGACCTCAGAGGAGGAGGTGCATGGAAACCAGTGAGTGTGCGTCGGTTTCGCCCCTTCGCACACGGACTTGCATTGTTATTTTGCACGCGAGGAAGATGTTGCGTCAATTTCAGGCATGCAGACTTGGATCTTCTTTGGGTTGCAGGGTTTTCAGATACCCCGGGGATGATGCGTCGAATCCTGGGCTTGCGGAGCGAAATCACAGGGGCTGCGTCTATTCCGGTAGGTCGATGCGTGGAATTTTCTTCCGCACAGCAGGCGCTGCGTCGATTCCTATCAGAAAGTTGGGCGGCATCGTTCTGAGTCAGCTTGCGCCGATCCAGTAGGGCCATGCGTCAACATTCCCGTCTCGTCGCTGGCACTGCGTCAATCTTCTGTCACAAAGCGGGCTGCATCATTCTGGACTCGCCATGCAGTGAATTTTTCACCGCAAGCAGGTTGTGTGTCGTTCTTGGCAGGCGGTGCGTCAAAGTTTCGCCGCATGGGGATTTCAGCTACAAGGGAGAAGTCTTTTTGATCCTGGGACTTCAGGGAACAGAAGGCGAGCTCTATCCAATCCCTTGGAGAGCACTTCTGCAGCACAGCAAGAGAGCAGCAAGACAGCAGGGCAACAGCAAGGCAGCAGTCCTCTTCAGAAAGCAGTCAGGTGAGTCCTTTAGGCAGCCAGGCAGTTCTTCTTGTCAGGGTGCAGGTTCTGGACCAGGTATCTTCTCCTGGAAGTGTCTGAGTTGGTAAGGCAGAGGCCCTGTTTTATACCCAAATGTGCCTTTGAAGTGGGAGAGACTTCAAAGAGTGGCTTAGAAGTGCACCAGGTCCCCTTTCAGTTCAGTCCTGTCTGCCAGGGTCCCAGTAGGGTGTGTGGCAGTCCTTTGTTTGAGAGCAGGCCCTCCAACCTCCTAGCCCAGGAAGACCCATTCAAAATGCAGATGTATGCAAGTGAGGCTGAGTATTCTGTGTTACCATGTTTAAAAGAGAGAGCATATGCACTTTAGCACTGGTTAGCAATGGTAAACTGTGCAGAGTCCTAAAGCCAGCAAAAATTAGGTCAGAAAGAGAGGAGGAGGAAGGCAAAAAGTCTGGGGATGACCCTGCAGAAAGGCCATTTCCAACACACACCTTACACTGATACACCCACCACAATCACCCACCCACCCACAACACTATAAAACACCCACATTACCCACAACCCTTTATGAATACAAATAATTTCCACCAGACTGACACCAAGACCACTGTGATATCTAGACACATACACCCATACATCACTCACATACCCCACTTTGCAAATCAAATCAAATCAAACCATTAACATTTATAAAGCGCGCTACTCACCCGTGCGGGTCTCAAGGCGCTAGGGGAAAGGGGGGGTTACTGCTGCTCGAATAGCCAGGTTTTTAGGAGTCTCCGGAAAGCAGGGTGGTCCTGGGTGGTCCTGAGGCTGGTGGGGAGGGAGTTCCAGGTCTTGGTCGCCAGGAAGGAAAAAGATCTCCCACCCGCCGTGGAGCGGCGGATGCGAGGGACGGCAGCGAGTGCGAGACCAGAGGAACGGAGGAGGCGGGTGGGGACGTAGAAGCTGAGGCGTCGGTTGAGGTATTCCGGTCCCTTGTTGTGGAGGGCTTTGTGTGCGTGGGTGAGAAGTCGAAAGGTGATCCTTTTGCTGACTGGGAGCCAATGCAGGTGTCTCAGGTGTGCGGAGATGTGGCTGTTGCGGGGTACGTCGAGGATGAGGCGTGCCGATGCGTTTTGAATGCGTTGCAGGCGATTTTGGAGTTTGGCTGTGGTCCCGGCGTAGAGGGTGTTGCCGTAGTCCAGGCGGCTCGTGACGAGGGCGTGGGTCACGGTTTTCCTAGTGTCGGCGGGGATCCAGCGGAAGATCTTGCGGAGCATGCGGAGGGTGAGGAAGCAGGCGGAGGACACGGCGTTGACTTGCTTGGTCATGGTGAGAAGAGGGTCCAAGATGAAGCCGAGGTTGCGGGCGTGGTCTGTGGGGGTCGGTGCAGTGCCGATGGCCGTGGGCCACCAGGATTCGTCTCAGGCGGACGGGGTGTTGCCGAGGATGAGGACTTCCGTTTTTTCAGAGTTCAGCTTTAGGCGGCTGAGCCTCATCCAATCTGCGACGTCCTTCATACCCTCTTGTAGGTTGGTCTTGGCGCTGGCGGGGTCCTTGGTGAGGGAGAGTGTAAGTTGGGTGTCATCGGCGTAGGAGGTGATGATGATGTCGTGCTTGCGAACGATGTTGGCGAGGGGGCTCATGTAGACATTGAAGAGTGTCGGGCTGAGCGATGAGCCTTGAGGTACGCCGCAGATGATCTCGGTGGGTTCTGAGCGAAACGGAGGGAGGTAAACTCTTTGGGAATGGTTTGAGAGGAAGGAGGCGATCCCGTCCAGGGCCTGGCCTTGGATCCCGGTGGAGCGGAGGCGGGTGATTAGGGTGCGGTGACAGATGGTGTCGAAGGCAGCCGAGAGGTCGAGGAGAATGAGGGCGACTGTTTCACCGTTGTCCATCAGGGTTCTGATGTCGTCAGTGACTGAGATGAGGGCGGTTTCCGTGCTGTGGTTGGTTCGGAATCCGGTTTGTGAAGGGTCGAGCAGGTTGTTGTTTTCCAGGAAGGTGGTCAGCTGTTTGTTGACGGTCTTCTCTATTACCTTGCACACTCATCCACAGTACCCAACACCCACACACTTACACACACCACACAACACCCATGTCTCTACAAAGGCATGCCCATTTCCCAAATTAGGAGTTGTGGGTTATGGTTGAGAAAATAGTCAGAGTAGAGCCACAGCTGTTTGGAGCACAGGTACAGCAAATATCCATTGCCAGGA
Organism: Pleurodeles waltl; assembly: GCF_031143425.1. Taxonomy (NCBI): domain Eukaryota; kingdom Metazoa; phylum Chordata; class Amphibia; order Caudata; family Salamandridae; genus Pleurodeles; species Pleurodeles waltl. Next base: position 1,682,497,632 of record NC_090444.1, on the reverse strand, counting down.
AGATGGAGCTGTGGCGTAGAATTGTGGACAGGGTGAAGTGCCTTGGGACAGCATCCAAGAACAAGGGACGACATCAGGAAGAGGCAGAACAACCTATGGGGGAAGGTATGTCTCGTGGCCTGCAAAGCACCAGCTCGCTATACAGAGGACTGGCGGTGGAACAACACCTCCTCTCCCACAGCTCACAGCATGAGGGGAGCAAGACTTCGCATTACTGCATCCTGAGGGACTCACTGGAGTTGCCAGAGGATTGGACACTGGTGAATCAATATTTACTACTTATCACCTCCCATACCTGCATGCCATCTCACCCCCTCACCCTCACTCTCATCACTCCACTCCATCCCACACACTGCATCTACACATCTGACTAACCCCAATGCTAAGCCCTGCATGCGATACCAATGCATGGACAGCCCTCCCAGCCCTGCATGGACACCCATCACAAAAGCATGCACAGCAGGGAGAAGTAACAATCCCACAATAAATCACCATACATAAACAAAGGTGGCAGACATGAAGCATAATACATCACTTACATCCCCACAGGAGCACAAGCCAAGCTCGGTGGAGAGGAGATGCCACGACTAACCAGCCAGGGGCCAATACTGTAGCACTTTTCCCACCGGTCAGCCCGGTGGGAACATCGTAGTACAATGCTCCTGCCAGTCAGGGATAACGGTGGCATCCTCCCCGTGGCTTTGGGTTTACTGTTATGGGACTGCCAAAGTCCTAATGAGGCCCTGACCTCAATACGGCATCCTTTAATATAGATTAACATTGTCTCTTACTAGAAGAAGAGTCCTCTACAAGGGGACATCTGCCCCACATACATAAGGTAATCCTCAACATCAATAAAGTTCTCTATGGCCCTCATTACAACCCTGGTGGTCGGTGTTAAAGTGGCGGTAATACCGCCAACAGGCTGGCTGTAAAACAAAATGGGATTTGGACCCTGGCCTTTACCGCCATTCAACACTGCCACTTTAACACACGGACCGCCAGGGTGGTAACAGCCGCTGGGCTGGAAACTTTGGTCTTCAGCCCGGCGGCCGTCACATTCCCACCCTCGGGAATACTACCCGGCCTACCGCCATGGTTTTCGTTTTTTTTGTACCGCCACAAAAACCATGGCGGTAGGCACTGTCAGTGCCAGGGAATCCCTTACCTGGCACTGATATGGGTCTCCCCCACCCCCTCCCCAAAGTCCTCCCCCACCTTCTCCCACCTGCTCTTGCCCCCCGCACATATACACACCCCCACTCGCACCCATCTACATACAAGCAGACATGCATACCCACATCCACCCACGCATGCACACATACATACCCACACAACACAACACACACCAACTTACCTTGTCACACACATATATCCACAACACACAACACTCACAATCACTCATTCATGCATGCCTCCAACGTGACTCACACCTGCATGCACGCATCCCAAAACATACACCCCCCCTGCACATACACTCAAGACCCACTTCTCCGGTCAGAGAACCCGACTTACCTGTTTGCAGGGGGTCCTCCGGCTAGAGACGGTCCGCTGCGCTGCTGTCAGCAGCAGCGTCCACCAGCAAAACACCGCCAGGCCGTATCATTGCTCATGATACGGTCGGCTGTGTTTTTCTGGTGTGGCGGTGCTGCTGTTAGCAGCGCCGGCTTACCGCCGTCCGCAGCCATGACCGTTGGTGGTCATAATACGCATTGCCGCCTCCTAGCCACGGTGGTGGTATGTTGGCAGCCGTGGCGGTAGGCGGTCAATACCGCCAATGTTGTAATGAGGACCTATATCTGCAAAGCCACTGGTGATAATAGGTTCCCTGGTAAAAAAAAAAAAGCACGATCAGACCGATTCTACTGCTGCATTGAGCTTTTAATAAGGTTATGATAGCTATTTATACACAATCCCAGTAGAAACCACTTAAACTGCCTGTTACCTACCCATGTTCTCCATAAATACAGATGTAAAGATGCTTATGACAAAAAAGCTAATTTGCTTCAGCAGCTCATTTTAAACTTAATTCATAAACTGCAGTTGTTCATCTTGTAACCATCTGCATACACTTTCTAATATTATGTGGTAGGTGCTAGATGATTTGCTGGAGGTGATATTCCTCCATGTGGTAAAGCCATTTGATCACATCTCATGACTCACCCTATATTTAAGACATTCAGTTAATTGGGACAAGCTTGAAATCCTGTCTCTATCCAACAGGGCCATGAGGGAGGCAATGGTAAGATGTAAATTTAAGTTGATGTCAAAGGGCTCAAATACCTAGGGGTACTTTTACCCAGGGGTTTGAAAAATATCATCCAGTGCCTTCTTGGAGAAATCAAAAAATGCTACCCAAGTTTATGTGCTGTCGCTGAACTTCTGACAGTATTTTTCAGGAGTCAGCCCAACTTGGCAAGTAAAGCAGTTTTCATGGATGCATATATATTTTTATCTTTTGGATCCAGTGTAAGAAGCGTATCCCTCCCTACTACTGGTACATACCACCACCACAAAGCCACCCCCCATTGCTTTTCAGAGACCCCATAAGCCCCTATTGCAACTTCATAAGCAGCCAACCACTTGTCAATGTCATCTCCCACCACAAAACGGGGCACAACACTTTTGGGTATACAAACCTTTTTTCCCCCAACAGGTCCTGCATGTATGCTGCCACCATCACTGCTGGACTCAGACTGTCTTGCCTTGATCTCCAGCTCCTTGAGACTCAGTCCATGAGCCACCAAAAGTTTCTTTTCAGCTAAGGCTCTCTCACCTTCCACTTGCTTGGCTGCTCTCTCAGCTTCAGCCTGTTTGGCTGCTCTCTCCGCCCTCCTCTCCTCCTATTGAGCTTCAATTTTTAACCTTTCCATTTCTAATTGGAATTCTATCTCCTCTCTCCTTTCCTCTGCGGTCAGGCCCTGATCAGAGACAATGCTCCATGGTTTGGCAGGGGGCACAATTACAGTGGTAACATCCTCATCCAATGGCAGAAAATCCTCTGAGGGGCCATCCTTTGGGCCCTCCTCCTCAACATTCTCATCAGAATGGGCTTCTGCCCAAGCCCTCAGCGCCATTTGGAATTCCTCCTTCCTGGAAGCCTTCTGATTAGGTACTCCCATTTCCCTGCAGAACCCCTTCAGCTGTTTGAGGGTATATGTCTCCAACATGGATAGGTCAAAATCTTAATTTCCTGCTTGAGACCCAGCCAGAGACATTTTGAATGAGGATTTTAGTTAAAAAATGTCAGGTAAAAAATGAAATTGCAGAAAAAGATAAAAATCAAGTTGACCTTCAACTGTGGGTAGGTAGTGAACACTTAGCTATTGTATGTCACTGCACAAAAACCGCTGTTCACCAATGTTAGAAATGGGGTCTTTGGTAGGCAGTCAGGCTACCCCCTGTTTAAGCAGGGACCCTCACTCTAGTCAGGGTAAGTCACACACAATCCAAATTATCCTGTGCCCACCCTCTGGTAGCTTGGCACTGAGCAGTCTGGCTTAACTTAGAAGGCAATGTGTAAAGTATATGTGCAATAAATCATGCAATAACACAGTAGAACACCACAAAAATACACCACACAGTGTTTAGCAAAATATATAATATTTATCTGATAAGATGCAGGTCAAAACAATTAAAATGCAATAAGTATATTTTGGAATATCACTGTAAAAATGATATAAGGTGTCCTTAGTCTCTGAAAAGCAATAAATGTCTCTTGCAAGCACAAGTTACCTGGTTTGCATTCCAAATCTCCGCAAAGAACCGCAGAGGAGGAGATGCGTGGAAAACAGGGAGGTGTGTGTCAATTTCCCGGGCCGCACACGGTGATGTGTAGTTTAGTTTTCACGCAGGGAAGGCTTTGCGTCGATTTCCGGTGCTTGGTCTTGGATCCTCTTCGGGATGCCGGGTTTTCAGACGCACCGGTGATGATGTGTGGATTTCCGGCACTGACAGGACGAAGTCACACGGGCTGCGTCGGTCGGGTGGGCGTTGCGTGGAGATTTCTACTGCACAACAGGCAATGCGTCAAATTCTCTGTGGAAGTCGGGCTGCGTCATTCTGGCTCAGCTGTGTGTCAATCCAGTGGGCTGTGTGTTGAATTTCCAGTCACTACGCTGGTGCTGCGTCAATCTTCTCCTTGCGAAGTCGGGCTGCATCGCTCCGGTTCGGCGTGTGGTGAATTTTTCACTGCAACGCAGGCTGTGCATCGTTTCCTGCATGCTGTGCGGCGATTTTTGCCTCACAACGAGTCCTTCTTGTAGAGATGAAGTCTTTTTGGTCCTGAGACTTCAGCGAACAGGAGGCAAGCTCTATCCAAGCCCTTGGAGAGCACTTCTTCAGCACAGCCAGGGAGACGTAAGGCAGCAGTCCTTCACAGAAAGCAGTCAGGTGAGTCCTTTGGGCAGCCAGGCAGTTCTTCTTGGCAGGATGCAGGTTCTTGTTCAGGTTGTCTTCTCCAGGAAGTGTCTGAGTTGGTAGAGGAAGAGGCCCTGTTTAAATACCCAAATGTGCCTTTGAAGTGGGGGAGACTTCAAAGAGTGGCTTAGAAGTGCACAAGATCCCCTTTCAGTTCAATCCTGTCTGCCAGGGTCCCAGTAGGGGGTGAGGCAGTCCTTTGTGTGAGAGCAGGCTACTGTCCTTTGACATGTAAGTGTCAGGCCCTCCACCCTCCCAGCCCAGGAAGACCCATTCAAAATGCAGATGCATGCAAGTGAGGCTGAGCATCCTGTGGTTGGGGTTTGTCTGAGTGAATGCACAAGGGAGCTGTCAACTGAACCCAGCCAGACCTGGATTGTAAGACACAAAAGGATTTAAGTGCAGAGAAATGCTCACTTTCTAAAAGTGGCATTTCTAAAATATTGATATTAAATCCAACTTCACCAGTTAGCAGGATTTTGTATTACCAATCTGGCTATACTAAATATGACCTTCCTACTGCTTTCAGATCAGCAGCTACCACTGAAACAGTATATGAGGGTAGCCCCAATGTTAGCCTATGAAAGGAGCAGGCCTCACAGCAGTGTAAAACTGAATTTAGGACTTTTACACTACCAGTACATGTAAGATACACAGCACCCTGCCCTAAGGGTTACCTAGGGCCTACCTAAGTTGTGACTTACATGTAGAAAAGGGGGAGTTTTTGGCTTGGCAAGTACTTTGAAATGCCAAGTTGAATTGGCAGTGAAACTGCACACACATGCCTTGCGATGCAGGCCTGATACATGGTTAAGGGGCTACTTAAGTGGGTACCACAATCAGTGCTGCAGGCCCAGTAGTAGCATTTAATCCACAGGCCCCGGGCACATATAGTGCACTTTACTAGGGACTTATAAATCAATTAAATAATCCAATTGGGTATGATCCAATGTCATCATGTTTAAAGGGAGAGAGCATATGCACTTTAGCACTGGTTAGCAGTGGTAAAGTGTGCAGAGTCTGAAAAACCAGCAAAAACAGTATTGAAAAGTGGAGAGAGGCAGGCAAAAAGTTAGGGGTGACCACCCTAAGGCTGTCAGGTATAACATATGACAATAGTTAATCTGGCTCCACTAGACCGCAAAACTAACAATTACTTTTGTAAATGGGCCAACCTGCAACTCTCTTTATAGGGTAGAGTGCTGGATGTTAGTATGGTGGTGGCATCCCATTACAGTTACATCTTCAGCATGCTGTTGACAGCTATACCTCTTCAAATACTTACTCCGATAGAGCGTTCATTAAAACTGTTTTGATGGTCAAGACCGAAGCCTCATCTAAAAAAGGTGAAACTAGATGCATCAATGATTTTCAGGGTACTCCAAAGTCTGAAGATATATCATCTTTGTCAACCTCAATCACAGCTTTCATACATCTCCTGTCCTCTCCTTCCCTCCAAAGACTTTTATTGAGAGAGTGTTCCTCTGTGTTCTATGAAGTGCTGATGTCTTGTATGGTAGGAAATTTGCTCCCCTGCCTCTAAACATCCTATGTTTTGTACTATGGTCAGTGCTTGGGACACCACCCATGAGAATCTGGGGATTTGTAGCTACACGCATGAAGGCCCTACTGAGTGGGGTGTTCTACCATAATATTATTCCATATAATAACACATGGCTATTCTTTAATGTTGTTGTAGTAATATTGTGATGTCAATTACTCAGTGGGATATTTTATCATAGGTTAGAATATAATTTTTCCATTAAAATTTATCATTGCTATAATTAATATTGATTTTTCAAATATTGTTGTATGTAAAGTTGTGTGTGCTGTTTTATAAAGTAATGGTGTGTCTACTTTATGCAATTTTTATTATGTATTTTATTTTGATTGTGAATGTTTTAGGGGTTTGTTGTAGTGTCAGTAAGGAATTGGTGGGAATAGTTTTAAAGATATTTTTATTTTACTCTTTTTCTTACATTTTTTCAGTGTTTACTTCATAAAACAAGTGTTTAGGATATTGTTTATTGTTTAATTGTTTATGCTTTTGTAAAAAAAAAAGATTATTTGTATTTCTCAAGTATTGGATGTTTATTTTATAATTTTTATTATGTATTTTATTGTAATTGCCAATATTTTAGGGTTGGGCTGTACGATTATTAGGGGAATTGGTGGGAAGAGTTTTAAAGACTGAAAGCAGGCGTTAAAAGGACGCACCCATTATAATCAATGGGCCTCCTTGCACTTTGCTCCACTAGCATCAACATTTTTGACACAATTGATCCTTCTACTTTCATTGTACCCTGTATCATAAATGCGGTGCACACATGGTGAGGTTAGGGGGGTAAAGAGGTGCATGAAAAGTTGTGCTGCATTGGATGCCGCATCACTTTTCTCAAATTTGGCCCCTATGTTTTTATCAATGAGTTAAACAATCCAATCATGTAGGATCCAGTTTCTGCATGTTTAGAGTTTTAAGCACATACACGGGGTATAGGACACCAATCCCTAGGGCATAGTTTAAAACCCAGCAAGGAAGTTCAGCAGAAATAAGGGAAACTACTCAAAAAGTGACATTTTCTCACACTATCTATGAATTCCTACTGGCAGGAAAGGCCAACGCCATCATGTAAACTGAGACCAAACTTTCCAACTGCTTGAACAAGAGACCCCATGAAGCAATTTTTTCTCACCAAAAGAATACTTGACTTACATTTAATAGTGTGACTTGAACAATAATAAAATCCTGCAGAAATGTTAGCATGAGGTGTGATGTGTAACAAGCAGCACAACAAATGACAATTAAGTTTAAGAAAAAATTATCTTGGAGGTCCTTGCCTAGGTACTTTGAAAAGAACAGAAATCATGCAAACATGTACACCAAACTGAAAAATCAGTTAAAGGAAGAATGTAGAAAAGTTGACAATCAAGAGATTTTAATACAACAAGATGTTTGGATGGAAATGTGCTACTAATGAGACAAATATGTATTTTTGTGATAAGAATCCTCTAATTACTGAAGTGCATTGAAAGCATTTGAACTATGATGAAACTATTTAATTTAATAATTACGTTGAAAAACAGAATGAGTGAGATGAACAAAAATATCATAAAAAATATAATACATGGGAATTTGGAGAAAATCAATTGGGGTTTAATGTATTAATTCTTTGTTAGGAACAGTACAGTAGTCCCTATGAACATTCAGAAACCAAGTACACTCTGTGGGCACAGAATCTGTTGCCCATTACATTACAAATGGTTATTTTTGTGAGGTGGGATAGAGAACTAGAGTAAACCCAGTTAAAAAATAAATTAGTAACAAAACTAAAGGAAATAATCCAGGTTGGCCCAAATGAATTACTAAATGTTGAATCACACTTGTATGTATAGCATTGGGTATCCATAGCCATGCTTTTGCCCCTAATGTATTTTCGTAATGTCCACAAATTTTCCTATAGATAGTCTTTACTTTAGGGCCTTCTCTCTGACAACTTAGTGGTATATTTTTATCTGTGAATGATTCTACCTGAGGCAAATGTTACAGCACTGGTAAAAGTCTCCCTATTTACTGCACACGTTTCCAAATGAGTCCTTAGGAATTATCCTTACACTTACACTCCAAAAGTATGTTTAGTCCTCTATTCTGGGGATGCTGAAATTGGATGTGCAAGAGCAATAGCAGTAGGCATTTTACCTCCATTTGCAATTCTGAGGAACTGTTGCATTTTTCCTTCCCACTATGTTGAATGCATTTGGTGGAGCAATAGATCCAGTATAGATTTGTATTTAGTGTGTTCTGCATTGTACAACATGAGCCAGCTGGGTCTTTATTTAAGGAAGTATTTATGAACATCAAAATACCATATGGTTTCGCTATCATTTTATAACACATGGGATTCTGCTTTCCTTTTAAGGATGAATTCTGATGTACGCAGTCAGCTATTATAAGGAAATTACATCAGAACTCAACTATACTAACAGTTTACAGTTAGGTTCTGCCATCTCACTGCCTGCTGAGGAGCCAGCAGCCCAGGGGATAGGCAGGTCTGGTCATGAAGCATAATTAAAGCAGCTGTTTGTAAAACAAAATGAAAATATGGTTTTGCTTCTTCTACTTTGTTTTTCTAGCCCTCCATTGATATCAAGAAAGAAGATATTTATGGCAACATATTTATTTTTTCACTCCTTAGGTAATTATAGAAATGTATGAAATTTTACAATAGAGATGATATTGTTATTCTTCATGTTTTCAAACATGCTCTTTCTTTATATTAAAGAGCCATGTGAAAATGAGTTAATTGGTTTGTGGGAATGGTGATGGTGTCACCATGTACTATAAGGGATAAAGGGCCCTCTGACATGCATGAGAAGGATATTGCAAGTCACCTGGGAGCCCCATAACCTTATAAAGGAACTGGACCTTCGGCCTCAATACTCTATATGGCCATGGAGCTCTGTGGTGACTTGCAATATTATTATATGGTAAGTCAGGAGGTACTGTATCCCATTTATAAATAGAAATCACGATACCAAGGTGCTCATTCCGAGTTTGGCGGTAACCGAACCGCCACGCCGATGGCGGTCTTGGGACCGCCGGCAGGGTAAAAGTGCAGACCACCAAATGACGAGTAAAGCGGTGAATCCAACACAATACAGATAACTCACCAACAGCACCGACGTCGAGCAGCATGTGCCGGCGGGAGGCAACTTCAGGCAGGCAGCAGCCAACATCTCACCCTCCATATTCTGAGTAACCGCTCCGCCAGGATATCTGGTGGGGCCTTACTGCCATGATAAACCTGGCAGAAACAGAAAGTACAAAAGGAAATACCCACCTCCAGGCACAGAGACGCCATCGCAGCTGCCATTGCAAATGAACTGCTAGTCTTCCCAGCGTTGTATCTCACCACACACCTTCAGGACTACAGACGTAGATGCCAACAGTAAGTATACGTAGCACAGAGGGGAGGGAAATGGCACTGATACACTCCCACACAGAACCCACATAACCCACATGCACAGTGAAGGCCACACACACAATATACGTCAATGCCAAATACCCAAAACAAACACAAAGCCATGCAGATATGTGCCAAACATACAGCACAATGCACAACAACACCATCAACACACCCCATAACCACACAAGGACAACTATCCCACAAACACATCAACGCTGGCATAGACAAGCATGTTGTGTGATACCACACATACACACACACTATGAACTCCATGTAGCAATGACACACAATCAATAGCTGTGAACACCCATCCAAACAATCATTCGCGCGACACAACACATAGAACAAACAATCAAGGAAATATACACATCCAGCACTAGACGCACAGAGACACACAACATCCCATACAAACACACAAGCAAGCAGATACACACATCACACCGTCCCCATGGCCCAAACAATCTACCAAGTGCTTGCAACAACACAGGCACAATCTCACACACCTTTGCACACAGATGTCACACCACCATGTAGAAGGAAACCAGGACAAGCATCTTATCTTGCCAACCACAGCAATGTGGGCAGTTGTATTCAAACAATAAATGATTTATATAAAATGTGCCAATGGCAAGTCCAGTGTCCACTTCAGCAGGACACGTTGTCCATTAATATGGGTCAACTTGACTCCTGATTGAAATTAGGCCTCTACTTCATGAGGGCAACAATGCGACAGCAAGGCACCTCGGGGTGTGGAGGTGGTGGGAGAGGCTTGGATGTGGAAGGGGCATGTTTGGGCTTGGGCTTGGGAGGGGTGACCTTGGCACTGGGAGGGATGGATTTTTTGCTGGGTGGAGGAGCAGGGGAAACACCAGAAGGGGTTCCAAAGGAATGGGAGGTGGAAGGGCCTGAGAGGGGCAGGGGTACACGCTGTTTACGGGAAAGACTGGGTGGGAGAGGTTTAGAAAGAGGTCAAGGGTGGCAAGGAAAACTCCCTTAGGTACACAGGGTGTTCACATGATTGAGGGTTGGGAGTGGAGGTAGAGGGGGTGCCCGTCTGACATGTCTGTGTGCTGTGCATGGATGCTGGTGTGTGTAGTGTCTGTATGTGTGTGGTGGCTGAATGTTGGGTTGGTGAGTGGGTACGTATGCATTTTCTGGGAGGAGCAGAGATGCAGGGAGAGGGAATGGGTGATGTGTGAGTGAATGTTGTGGTGGTGTGTGCAAGTGAGGTGGATGTGCCGCAGGTGGCAGAGAGTGTAGTCGTGGTGAGTGTGGATGTGGTGTGTGGGGTTTGTGACTGTGAGTCTGTTGTTGTGGTGATTGAGGGAATGACAGGAATGACAGCAGGACCAGTGTGTGATGATGCACTGCTGGCAGGTATGAGTGGAGATGTGACTGTACAGGAGGAGGTGGTGGGAGAAGTGTCTGTTGTTGTGTCTGCAGATGTGTGTTGTGTGTGTGCATGCCTGTGTGAACGTTTGTGATACCCATCTCTGTCTTTGCGCACCTTGTCTGTTGTAGTGGGTGTATGCATGTCTGTAGGTGTGCCATGGAGGGGTATAGGGAGAGGGCTTGCGGATTGGGAACAGGTAGCTGGAAGATGAAGGGACACTGGCTGCCATTAACCAGGAGGCCAGAGCCTGAAACGATCTCTGGAGGCCTTCCAAGAGCGCATTTGTCTGCTGCATCTGGGATCCCAGTCCCTGGATGGCATTCACGATCGTTGTCTGTTCCACAGAGATGGACCTCAGGAGATCAATAGCCTCCTCATTGAGGGCAGCAAGGCTGATTAGGGCAGGGACAGAGGTGCCAGCGGCGAAGAAGACACCCACCCTCCTGCTTGAGCGGGCACAGGCAACTGGGAGGGGTGCAACAGGGAGGACAGTGCTGGTAAGGGGGGTGGTGGACAACGATGGTGTTGGTGTGGTACCAGAAGGGTCCGCCACTGGCAGGGAGCCACCATCAGAGGAGGTATCTAAATAAGATGTTGTGGTAGCTCCAGTCTCCCTCGTGGTGCTCCCCTCACCCTCCATCTTGGCTTAACTGCTGGCCCCCTCCTGGGTCCTGTGGGCTGCTACATGCACACTCACCAGTGCACCTTCCTTATTCACCAGATGATGCTAATGCACACATAGGAGGAGAGAGAAAAGGAGGGTGGCAGAAACAGAAAGTAAGGAAAGTTTTAGAACTTACACATCTACTTCACATACAAACAATGCAGATAACAGTCCCTGCCTGCGAAACAATAGACCAATTAGCAATTATTCCCAAATAGAGTCATGCAAGCTATGTCCAAACCCATCTCAACCCTGCAAACCAAACTCCTGCATGAAGACAACTACATGCCCATTAATGCCAAAATGACTACTCCTAGAATCAAGCCCAGGACTGTACCCAACCACATGTCATCCATTTCAGGATGATAGTAATCTAAGCATAGAGGGACTCAGGACACTAACTAACTGACAGGAATGTGAGGAGTACATCTACTACAGAGGATCCATTGATGTAGGAAGTGTTGCAACTTCAACCGTCATATAATATGCCTGTCATTACCCATATACAGTGCCACCATGACCACTTTGTACTACTACAGTACACACATAGATGGAGGATACAGCCATTGACATGATAGCAGACTTGAGAGACCCATACTTCCAGCTGAATATGTGTCACAATACCACTACTTCTTATCCTACACGCCTCAACATAGTGACCAGCACACACTTCTACTTAATCGGTCTGGCAACCAGGACTATACATTCTCTAAATCACATCTGACTATGTTCATTCCAAGTCCAAGGAGGGTGACAGAGCACAACCATGCAGTAGTCACCTGACAGTCAACACTTACCCCCTTGTGGCCGCTGTGCTGCCTTCAAGCTTCCATCCAACTCATGGTATGCCACCGCCAGTATGCAGGCCATTGGGGGGGTCAGGGTCTGACATGCACCCCTCCCACATTGGGAGGCTGTACGCATCTGGGCTTTGGGGTCTTCCGGGCCCAGTGTCGCAGGTCCTCCCACTGCTTCCTGCAATGGGTGCTCCGCCGGCAATGGACCCCCAGGGTCCACACTTCCTTGGCGATGGCTCACCACAACCCTTTCTTCTGGTGGGCACTGACCTGAATGGGAAACAGTGAGAAAAGGGGGGACATGATACCAATCCAGCAGTAAGCTTTGGTGACGCACAATGAACACTGCTCATGCACACTGACAATATCCCACACATATCATGTGCATGCTGCACACCTGATCAGTCATGACATGTCAATATGCAGACACATACATCGTCAAACACCACCCAACATGTGGGACAAAGGAAGTTGTACTGACCTGTTGTCCTGGAGCTCCATACAACTGCCCATACAGGGGTAGGACCCCTTCCACAAGTTTCTCCAGCTTCTCTGTTGAGAAGGCTGGGGCTCTTTACCCTGCAGTGCCTGCCATCGTTGCTTCAAGAGACATGACTCAGCAGCACACAAAGTGGAGGTCTGTCTATCCCGAATGCCAGGAGTCAAGTGAGCTGTCCCACTCAAAATGGTTGTTACGACCGCAGCAGTCATGACCGTCACCGCAGGCGGTGATCGCCATTGGTCCCAGTCTTCTACTGACATCAATGATAACAAGGCGGTTCAGACCACACTCTGCCATGATGACTTCTGCTGGCATAACAAGGTCACTTCCAGCAGTCCAATGCATGCCGGACACGTGGATGCCATTTTAGTCTGTGACACTACTGTCCTGAGTATACAAGGTGTAACTACCTGCATTTTGGCACAAATACATACTTCGGGTCTGACGTAGTGAATTTAGACACATGAAGTTCATGTCTAATGACATTTCCACACTTGTCACAACAATTGTCAGCATATATGATCAGTATAGTGGAACACCTGGAAGGTGTAGGTTTACATGTCCTATATACGTCCATTCCCACAGGAATTATGTCTGGTTAGGTGCGGAGGGTGGAGTAATGTGTACTCCCACAGCATGTCAAGCAACTTGCATGATTATTACATAATGACGGTCATGTGTCATACTGAATAGCCTATATTGCGAGAGATTCTCAGGTTGTTGTTTGTGTCCCCAAAAAGATTTGGCTACAAAGGAGTGATGAGGAATGCACTAATTTACCGGCCACTCGTAGATCTTGAAACCATGGAAGAGCGCCACATCATCATGACCTATCGACTAAACTGTGCATCAAGAAACTGGTCGCCCAGTTGAAGCCAGACCTCCTGCCGGGTTTGAGCAATCCCCATGCCATCCCTCCAACAGTCCAGCTGTTGTCAGTCCTGCATTTCCTGGCGAGTGGTTCTTTTCAGGCCCCAGTGGGACTGGCTGCAGAGTTTTTGCAGCCCAAGTTCTATAAGGTGTTGCAAGATGTGCTGGATGCTACTCAAGCACGTGCACAGGTACATTAGGTTCCCACTTCCTCCAGATTTTCCCACTGTAAAAGCAGCCTTCTACAACATCTAAAATGTCCCTCATGTAATTGGGGCCATTGATGGGACTCACATTGCCCTGGTACTGCCGAGGATCAATGAACAGGTCTACAGAAACAGGAAAAGTACAGATTCACTCAATGTACAAGTGGTGTGTCTTGCAAACCAATACATTACACATGTGAACGATAAATTCCCTTGATCAGTACATAATTCCTATATCCTGAGGTACAGCAGTGTCCCTGCAATGATGTCACTGCTACAGGGAGAAAGGGCCTGGCTCATAGGTATGTGTGCTGCTCTCCATGTCAGACGTATAGACCCCTCATGACACAGTCAGGACTCCGCCTAGCAATGTTACCTATGGCCATGTTTCCTTTTCCACACAGGTGACTCCAGATACCCCAACCTACCCTGGCTCCTGACACCTGTGAGACATCCAAATGCATTAGGGGAGAACAGGTAAAATGAGGCACATGGCTGGACGAGGTGTGTGATTCAACGGACTTTCAGTCGCTTGAAAGCTAAATTTTGTTGTCTTCATTTGTCTGGTGGTGCCCTGCAGTACAATCCAGGGAAAGTCTGCAAGATCACTGTTGCGTGCTGCCTGCCCCATAATCTGGCCCTCAGAAGGCACATCCCACTTTTGGAGGAAGGGGACATTAATGCTGGAGCAGTGTTTGTGGCCGGTGACTCTGATGCTGAGGGGGAGGCTGACGAGGATGAGACACATGACAACAGGACTGACATGATTCATCACTACATTCCTTGAGATACAGGTATGTCTGCATTACATATCATCTGCGCATGGGAGATGTATTACAGAAGCTAATCTGTAGCCAGTATTTGCATGCATCAAGGTTTGTGTAGGAACTAGAGCCTTACATATTGGTTAATGACCTTGAAGGGTAGGTGACTCACCATGACAGGTAGTGGAAATGCACAGCAGCTAGGTTCATTTGTGGAATGTTTTACATTGCGGTACAGCCTCATAGTTGTACTAAAGGCTTAGGGTCCTCAGGCTTGAGAATATGTTAGGGGGACTTAACAGTCTTGTCCTGCTGTGTACGCATGTCATGCATTGTTGTCTTCTGTGTGTCAAGTACCTGTTCCTGATTACTCAGGAAGTTGTGCAATTGAGTGTTGGAAAATGGGTTATTGGTAAGGGCAGGTAGGTACCTACACTTAGCAATGGGCCACTAACCTCCACTTAGGTCCAGTTAGGTCTCAGTAAATTAAACCCAGCTCAACCCTTGGTAGCTTGACAACGAGCGACAAGGCTTAACTTAGGAGACAGAGTGTAAAGCATTCAAATATCACAAAACAGTAATTAAATAAAACACAGAAAACAGTTTAAAAATCCAAAACCAATTTATAAACATAGATAATATTTTTATCTTTAAAATGACACACAAAAACGAATAAAATTGGATAAGGGGAACCGGAGATATGAAGTTTTAAATAACTATTGTTTTTTAGCACCTAGAAACAAAAAGCGCCAATCGGGTCATCTGGTTGCACCTCGACAGGGGCAAAGTCAAAGTTTCAGG
Source organism: Pleurodeles waltl (assembly GCF_031143425.1). Taxonomy (NCBI): domain Eukaryota; kingdom Metazoa; phylum Chordata; class Amphibia; order Caudata; family Salamandridae; genus Pleurodeles; species Pleurodeles waltl. The sequence goes on along the minus strand of NC_090444.1, from coordinate 1,682,482,252 downwards.
CCGACCGCGACGGAGCCCGGCTCGGCTACAGGCAGCAGGAGGCCTCAGTCAAAAGTTTACCTTCACGCTTAGTCGTTTTTCTGAAGATTTTCTTCAGCGGGACGAACCTGCCAGTCCAATCCGACATCCTGGAGCCTTTCTCCGGATACGCGTCGCCGGAATCCTCGGTGGACACTTTTACCTTCGGACTTAGTCATTTTTTCGAAGTGAAAATCCTTCGACCGGGGTAAACCTGGATCTTGATCCAACGTCCCTGGAGCCCTCCTTGGATACGCTGGCTGGGAGGTCCCGGTCAACTTTTTACCTTCGGACTTAGGGGGTCATTCTGACCTCGGTGGTAAAAGGCACTTACCGCCGGTCAGAAGACCGCCAGAACACCGCCGCGGTCGCGGTAAACCGCCACGGTCATTCTGACCCGCAACTGGTAAACCGCCAAAAACCCGAAAACAACAAAAGTCCGCCACACCAACGGCCTGCGAAAAACTGGAGATGACCAAACCTCCACCGTCACGCCAACAGAAATACGCCCATGCTATTCTGACCCACAAATCCCCGCAGCGGTCTTTCAACCGTGGTATTCCATTGGCGGTACACACCGCCGCGCTCAAAATACACACACCTTTACAAAACACAGCCACATTGGACAATTCAAAATACACACACCTGAGACACATACACCACTCCCACACACCCATTACAATATAAAACACACACCCACATCACCCACAAATCCTTACGACCACAATTGCGACTGAAGGCCAGAGAGAGACAGCACAGAATAGAGTACACCATCACACAGAGGCAAATCACAACATCACCCACACCACATCCACGCACAAAACACCATACACCACCACACTCACCACACTCTACAACACATACACCACCCCTCACCTCATCCACACCACCCCATGGCACCCCAAAGACACCCCAGGTTTTCTGACGCAGAACTCAGAGTCATGGTCGAGGAAATAGTTCGGGTAGAGCCCCAGCTCTTCGGGACACAGGTGCAGCACACCACCATTGCCAGGAAGATGGAGCTATGGCAAAGAATAGTGGACAGGGTCAACGCTGTGGGACAGCATCCATGAAATCGGGACGACATCAGGAAGTGGTGGAACGACCTACGGGGGAAGGTGCGTTCCATGGTATCAAGGCACAACATTGCGGTGCAGAAGACTGGCGGCGGACCCCCACCTACTCCCCCAGAATTTACAGCATGGGAGGAGCAAGTCTTGCACATCCTGCATCCTGAGGGCCTCGCAGAAGTAGGCGGAGGAATGGACTCTGGTAAGTCAAATCTTCACTACTTCATTCCCCCCACCCCACCTGCATGCCAAATCATACCCCCACCCTCACCCCCACCCCCATCACACCAACTCCTTGCAAATGGCTCACCATCACAACCCACACATCCCAACACCCAGCCCTGCATGCGTCCACAAAGCATGGACACCCATCACCAAAGCATGCCCACTGCACATACCCATCTCCCCCACAAGCCACCGTCACAACAGCCCCCACAAGGGAATGCCAGCACTGAGGTCCACGGCCACCCACCCATTGCACACTATGGCACACACAGAAGCAATAACCATACTCTTATACCCCTGCAGGACCCGAACGCCACCACACCGCCCAGGAGGGTCCAGAAATGTCCATCCCACCCCCAGAAGAGGCCCCCAGTGATGACAGCAGCTCTGTCTTGGTCCCAGATGACCAGCCCGGCCCATCGGGGAACTCGGACAGTCGGTTCCCCTCACACAGCCACTGGCCACAGCAGACCTACCCCCCTCTGGGAACACCAGCACAGCTCCCACCCAGCGGGCCCATGCCTCTGTCTCCAGGACACGTCAATCAGCGGTGTGTCCACCACTACAGGGCACCCAGGTTGACCCACCACCCCAACAACAGCAGGGACCTGGGGGCAGTGGTAGTGGGCACACGGTCCAGGGGACAGAGGCCCAGGGAAACAGGGGAACTGGGAGGGCTGCTGTGCGACAGGGGGGGGGACATGCCCAGGGAACCGACTCTCCACGAGGCCCTCTCCTCCCTCATGGGAGCATACCACCCCTCCCAGGAGACGATGGCTACGGTACTGGCCAGGTTCCAGGAGATCCAGGTACTGCAGGAGGAACAGTACATGGGGTTCAGGGAAGAACTCCGAGCCATTAGTTCCGCAATGGGGACCATCGTTGTGGCTCTTACCCAGATTGTCACCACATTGCGGGACCATGTGGCACCACAAAGGGCCCCTGTCACTAGCATGGACCAGGAACAGCCTATCACCTCCGCCGGCGCTAGTGAACAGGAGGCCCCCACACAACAACAGGCCACCAGAACCCCACCTCCTGCAGAAGAAGAACCACCACGCAAGCGGTACCTGAGATCTAGGAAGAAGACAGAGTAGGATGACAAGACCCCCGCCAGCAAAGGATACCCCCTGATGTCATCCCACTGTCCCACATTGTCACCCTGTCCAACCTTGAACTGCCCCTGCTCCATCCTTCCACAGGCATATGGACAATGCACCTGTGAGACTGAAAAGCTGGACTCTGCCATGGACATTACTCCACCATCACCCATCACCGATTTTCAATCATGTCCCTAAATTTAGCACTTAGATAAAATCACTTATTGCACTAAAATTATCTGGAGTCTGCTTGTATTTTGAACAAATGTATTAGACATAACGGTGCCAAAATGATCAGTTACATTGTGATGACAACATACCACTGTCACACAGCTGTAGTCCATGGGCAAACAAAGCAGAGGTCACGCAGTGAGGCCCACATCTCTGAAAATGGAAGGGAAAGGCACAACTCAGTTAACATAAACTGGGGGGAAACTCAGACAGTAGAGAGGCAGGAGACTGTAAATACATGTAAAATGGCGGTGTTGATTCGTACCTGTGTGTTATTGAAAATACTGTTGTATCACTGTGTCCCTGTTGTCTGTGTCGTCCCCGTCGTCTTCCTCCTCTTCACTCTCCACAGGCTCCACAGCTGCCACAATACCACCCTCTGGACCATCCTCCTGCAGGAAAGGCACCTGGCGTCGCAAAGCCAGGTTGTGAAGCATACAGCAGGCCACGATGATCTGGCACACCTTCTTCGGTGAGTACATTAGGGATCCACCTGTCATATGCATGCACCTAAACCTGGCCTTCAGGAGGCCGAAGGTCCGCTCGATCACCCTCCTAGTCCGCCCATGGGCCTCATTGTACCGTTCCTCTGCCCTGGTCCGGGGATTCCTCACTGGGGTCAGTAGCCACGACAGGTTGGGGTAACCAGAGTCACCAATTAGCCACACACGGTGTCTCTGTAGCTGTTCCATCACATAAGGGATGCTGCTATTTCGCATGATGTACGCGTCATGCACTGACCCAGGGAACTTGGCATTTACATGGGAGATGTACTGGTCAGCCAAACAGACCACCTGGACATTCATAGAATGATAACTTTTTCTGTTCCTGTACACCTGTTCACTTTCACTGGGGGGAACCAAAGCCACATGGGTCCCATCAATGGCACCAATGATGTTGGGAATATGTCCAAGGGCATAGAAATCACCCTTCACTGTAGCCAAATCGCCCACCTCAGGGAAAATGATGTAGCTCCGCATGTATTTCATCAGGGCAGACAACACTCTGGACAAAACCTTAGAAAACATAGGCTGAGACATCCCTGATGAAATGGCCACTGTTGTTTGGAATGATCCACTAGCCAAAAAATGGAGTACTGACAGAACCTGCACCAGAGGGGGAATCCCTGTGGGTTGGCGAATGGGTGACATCAGGTCTGGCTCCAGCTGGGCACACAGTTCCTGTATAGTGGCTCGGTCAAGTCTGTATGTCAGTATGACATGTCTTTCTTCCATTGTCGACAGGTCCACCAGCGGTCTGTACACGGGAACATTCCTCCATCTCCTCGCAAATCCCAGCGGACGGTGCCTAGGAAGGACAACATGGAGCACAGAGTAAAGCAAACCACAGGTACGTTCCCACAGCTTGCACAGTACACGATTCGCTATGCATTGAATGGCTTGTATGAGTGGCAATGCAAGGCTTAGGCCTGTGTGACGCAGTAGAAATTAAGCCATGTGGGCCCTTGAAATGGCGGCTGCCTGACCTGTGAAGTGTGACAATGGGATGTGAGGTCTATGTGCTGGTGTGGCACACCGTGGCGGTAGGCGGTCGAAGACCGCGGCGCAAAGCCGCATTGGTTAACATAGAACCCTATGGGTTTCAGGAGCCAATGACGAAGTGCGCCGGCGGTCGCGGTACGCACCGCCGCGGTACGCACCGCCGCAGGCGTGACCGCCATTTTCTCTCAGCTTAATCACTCGAGACCTGATCATCCACAGGAGAGGACCTATACTGCAAGTGCTGCTGTGACCTCGGTCTGGAAGAGACAATGGCTGCTGCGACTGGGGAAAGGGCCCCTGCCTTCACTTCTGAAGAATTGGAGAAACTCGTGGATGGGGTCCTCCCCCAGTATGCGCTACTCAACGGTCCTCCAGACCAACAGGTTAGTACACTGTGACCATGCTTTGTGGGCAATGCCTGGGTTGAGTGGGGTGAATGAACGAAGGTGCGGAGGGGAGCGTATGAGGCATGCATCAAACGACAGATGAGAGCATGTGCCACATGGCAAGGGTGGGGATGGGTGGACACTCACATCGAGCATGCAGAAAATGTTGATATTTTGTTTTCTCTCCCTGTACGTGTCACATAGGTCAGCGTCCATCAGAAAGTCGACATTTGCCGTGCCATCGCCAAGGACGTCCGGACCCTGGGGGTCCACAACAGATGGGGCACCCCTGCCGCAAGAGGTGGGAGGACATCCGCCACGGGAGCTGAACGACCGCGGAGGCTCTGCAGGGGATGGCCTCCCAACGTAGGAGGGGTGCCACTCGTCTATTGACCCCCCTGATGTCTCAGATCCTGGCGGTGGCCTACCCAGATTTGGATGGGCGCGTGAGGACATCACAGCAGACACAAGGGGGTGAGTACAAGCACATTCTGTTATCTTAGCGCGCAGTGGAGGTGTCTGGGTGGGGGAGGGGGGATGTGGGTATCCCTAGGCCAGGGCGATTTCTGTAGGCTAGTCCCCTCCGTAAGGCATGGCACTGTGCCCCCGCCCTCCACCTCTGTAGGGTGCCAAGTACAGCTATCCATGGCCTTGTGTCACCTATGTGTGCAGATGTCATCCATTGGCTTGTAGGCCAAGTCTCACTGATTGAGTAGTGTACCCCAAGTGCGTGGCGTAGTGCAGGGGGCTTCTGTGTCTGTCCTCTCCGCCAACTGTGTTGCCAATGCATGCACTCAACATGTCTTTATTTCTTTCCCCCCCTTTTTTTGTCTGCTCTTCCTGTTCATGTGTGCATTAGCATCATCTCGCGGAGGAGAAGTGGCATTGGAGCACGAGGGAGCTGCATCTCACATGGCCCCGGAGGGCCATGCAACGGACTCTGATTTCACCAGTGAGACGGAGGGCGAGGGGGGCTCCACAACGGGGACACGTGGAGACATCAGCGACACCGACACGTCCTCGGAAGGGAGCTCCCTTGTGGTGGCGGCAACATCCGTGCCCACCGCAACAACAGGTACAGCCGCCACCCAGCGCACCAGCTCCGCCCTCCAAGCAGCCCCTCAGCGTTCGCCCCGTGCCCGCTCGCACACCAAGGCGGGCATCTCCTTCGCCCCAGGCACCTCAGGTCCTGCCCGAGTTACCCCTGCTGCCCTCAGTGAGGAAGTCATTGACCTCCTCCGGACGCTCATTGTTGGGCAGTCTACCCTTTTGAATGCCATCCAGGGGGTGGAAAGGGAGGTGCATCGGAGCAATGCATACCTGGAGGGCATTCATTCGGGTCAGGCTGCCCATCAGCGATCGTTCAACGCTCTGGCCTCAGCACTGACGGCAGCCATTGTCCCTGTCTCCTGCCTCCCTCCTCCAACTCCCTCCACCAAGTCCCACTCCCCTGTCCCTCTGCCTATCCCAGACACACCTACAGACCAGCCTGCACACACCTCAACACCCAAGGTCAGCTCATCCAAACATAAGCACCACACATCCCACAAGCATTCACACAAGCAACATCCACATGCAGACATACCAATAGCCACTGCCTCCTCTGTGTCCCCCTCCTCCTCGTCTCCCTCCTCCCTCCCTGTGACGTCTCCACTCACACTTGCATGCACCACTTCATCAGCCACTACGTCCATCACCAGCACACCCACCAGAACACTCCGCACACGTGCAGTCACCACCCCCACTGCCATTTATACGTCCCCTGTGTCCTCTCCCAGTGTGTCTGTCACCCCCTCTTCCAAACCACACAAACGCAGGCAGCCACCCACCCAACAGCCATCCACCTCACGACAGCCTCCGTCACAAGCACCTGCACCCAACGACAGCACACTTGACTCTTCTACAACCACATCCTCTTCCTCCACTCCCATACCCACTGCACCTACCCTTCCCATTGCTCCTAAAACGTTTTTCCTCTCCAAACTTAACCTCTTTGCATTACCTGACCCACCCCCTCCATCTCATAAAAGTCCAATCAGCACCTCAGCCAGCACAAGCCCTGGACCTACAAGGACCATAGTCCAGGGATATTGGAGTCCACCACCTTCGAGGGCAGCTACATCGGCCAGCAGCAAAGGGACAGCCAGCCCACCCCCTGGGAAGAAATCCAAAAAAGGCAAGGGCCGGCCCGAGAGGACAGAGACGGCAGCCTCCACAGGCACCACCCTGGCACCGTCAGGAAGTGGGGTGCCACCTGGCACATCTCCAAAGGGAAGCAAGGGCCACAGAGGATCAGGCAAGGATGGCAAGGGCAGCACGGCCGACAAGTCCGGCAGCAGGCGAGCTGCCCAGGAGGGCCCCACCAGACCCATTCCGGGGGTGAAGGAGGACACCCACGGGCACGGGACACCAGCACAGGAGGGCCCCGCAAGCGAGAAGTCGGATGGTGAGTGAACACCATATATTGGGCAGATCTGGTGCCCTGGAGACATATGTGAAGAACCGCTGAACAGGGCCCTTCAAGACAAGCACCGCTGAACAGGGCCCTTCAAGACAAGCACCGCTGAACAGGGCACCGCCGTCTCAAGAACCGCTGAACAGGGCCCTTCAAGACAAGCACCGCTGAACAGGGCCCTTCAAGACAAGCACTGCTGAACAGGGCACCGCCGTCTCAAGAACCACTGAACAGGGCCCTTCAAGACAAGCACTGCTGAACAGGGCCCTTCAAGACAAGCACCGCTGAACAGGGCACCGCCGTCTCAAGAACCGCTGAACAGGGCCCTTCAAGACAAGCACCGCTGAACAGGGCACCGCCGTCTCAAGAACCGCTGAACAGGGCCCTTCAAGACAAGCACCGCTGAACAGGGCCCTTCAAGACAAGCACCGCTGAACAGGGCACCGCCGTCTCAAGAACTGCTGAACAGGGCCCTTCAAGACAAGCACCGCTGAACAGGGCCCTTCAAGACAAGCACCGCTGAACAGGGCCCTTCAAGACAAGTACCGCTGAACAGGGCACCGCCGTCTCAAGAACCGCTGAACAGGGCCCTTCAAGACAAGCACCGCTGAACAGGGCACCGCCGTCTCAAGCACCGCTGAACAGGGCCCTTCAAGACAAGCACCGCTGAACAGGTCACCGCCGTCTCAAGAACCGCTGAACAGGGCCCTTCAAGACAAGCACCGCTGAACAGGGCCCTTCAAGACAAGCACCGCTGAACAGGGCACCACCGTCTCAAGAACCGCTGAACAGGGCCCTTCAAGACAAGCACTGCTGAACAGGGCACCGCCGTCTCAAGAACCGCTGAACAGGGCCCTTCAAGACAAGCACCGCTGAACAGGGCCCTTCAAGACAAGCACCGCTGAACAGGGCACCGCCGTCTCAAGAACTGCTGAACAGGGCCCTTCAAGACAAGCACCGCTGAACAGGGCCCTTCAAGACAAGCACCGCTGAACAGGGCCCTTCAAGACAAGCACCGCTGAACAGGGCACCGCCGTCTCAAGAACCGCTGAACAGGGCCCTTCAAGACAAGCACCGCTGAACAGGGCACCGCCGTCTCAAGCACCGCTGAACAGGGCCCTTCAAGACAAGCACCGCTAAACAGGGCACCGCCGTCTCAAGAACCGCTGAACAGGGCCCTTCAAGACAAGCACCGCTGAACAGGGCACCGCCGTCTCAAGAACCGCTGAACAGGGCCCTTCAAGACAAGCACCGCTGAACAGGGCACCGCCGTCTAAACACCGCTCCGCTGGGCCCTTCCTCTCAAGCACCGCTCCGCTGGGCCCTTCAACTCAAGCACCGCTCCGCTGGGCCCTTCCTCTCAAGCACCGCTCCACTGGGCCCTTCAACTCAAGCACCGCTCCGCTGGGCCCTTCCTCTCAAGCACCGCTCCGCTGGGCCCTTCAACTCAAGCACCGCTCCGCTGGGCCCTTCCTCTCAAGCACCGCTCCACTGGGCCCTTCCTCTTAAGCACCGCTCCGCTGGGCCCTTCAACTCAAGCACCGCTCCGCTGGGCCCTTCCTCTCAAGCACCGCTCCGCTGGGCCCTTCAACTCAAGCACCGCTCCGCTGGGCCCTTCCACTCAAGCACCGCTCCGCTGGGCCCTTCCTCTCAAGCACCGCTCCGCTGGGCCCTTCAACTCAAGCACCGCTCCGCTGGGCCCTTCCTCTCAAGCACCGCTCCGCTGGGCCCTTCCTCTCAAGCACCGCTCCGCTGGGCCCTTCCTCTCAAGCACCGCTCCGCTGGGCCCTTCAACTCAAGCACCGCTCCGCTGAGCCCTTCCTCTCAAGCACCGCTCCACTGGGCCCTTCAACTCAAGCACCGCTCCGCTGGGCCCATCCTCTTAAGCACCTCTCCGCTGGGCCCTTCCTCTCAAGCACCGCTCCGCTGGGCCCTTCAACTCAAGCACCGCTCCGCTGGGCCCTTCCTCTCAAGCACCGCTCCGCTGGGCCCTTCAACTCAAGCACCGCTTCGCTGGGCCCTTCCTGTCAAGCACCGCTCCGCTGGGCCCTTCCTCTCAAGCACCGCTCCGCTGGGCCCTTCAACTCAAGCACCGCTCCGCTGGGCCCTTCCTCTCAAGCACCGCTCCGCTGGGCCCTTCAACTCAAGCACCGCTCCGCTGGGCCCTTCCTCTCAAGCACCGCTCCACTGGGCACCGCCGTCTCTGCACCGCTGGGCCCATCCTCTCTGCACCGCTCCGCTGGGCCCTTCTTCTCAAGCACCGCTCCGCTGGGCCCTTCAACTCAAGCACCGCTCCGCTGGGCCCTTCCTCTCAAGCACTGCTCCGCTGGGCCCTTCAACTCAAGCACCGCTCCGCTGGGCCCTTCCTCTCAAGCACCGCTCCACTGGGCACCGCCGTCTCTGCACCGCTCCGCTGGGCCCTTCCTCTCTGCACCGCTCCGCTGGGCCCTTCCTCTCAAGCACCGCTCCGCTGGGCCCTTCCTCTCAAGCACCGCTCCGCTGGGCCCTTCAACTCAAGCACCGCTGACACATTGGCACAAGGGGCAGGCCCGGATCCGTGTCGGACAGGGCTGCACGATACACTCTGGGCACCAAGACTCCTCCAGTACCCCTGGAGTCTGTCATCCACTTGTGAGACTGTGGCTTTGCACTACCCAGGATGGCACAGTGGGCAATCCACCCACTGTAGGAACTTGTGAGACTGTGGCTTTGCACTCCCCAGGATGGCACAGTGGGCAAGCCACTCACTGTAGGGACTTGAGAGACTGTGGCTTTGCACTCCCCAGGATGGCACAGTGGGCAAGCCACCCACTGTAGGGACTTGTGAGACTGTGGCTTTGCACTCCCCAGGATGGCACAGTGGGCAAGCCACCCACTGTAGGGACTTGTCAGACTGTGGCTTTGCACTCCCCAGGATGGCACAGTGGGCAATCCACCCACTGTAGGAACTTGTGAGACTGTGGCTTTGCACTCCCCAGGATGGCACAGTGGGCAAGCCACCCACTGTAGGAACTTGTGAGACTGTGGCTTTGCACTCCCCAGGATTGAACAGTGGCCATGAAGGCCCCTCGTGGATCTGGCGTCGTGGACTCATGTGGCTGAGGTGCACCCCCTTCCCTTCCCCCTGAGGTGCCTGTAGTTTTCCTATCTGATGCCCCTGCAGTGTTCTCTCCAATTGATTCGGGTCTCATGTGTGGGCTTTGCCCATGTGTTGAGGACCATTGGCCCACGTACAATGACAGAAAGCCAATTTTGACGGGACAATTTACATATGTGTATATAGTTATGGGATGTTCGACTTACTTATTTACTTAGCCTTACAATATATTTGAATTCCAATAACATATTATTTTGTCTTTGCATTCTTCCGGGGGGTTTGGGGGGTGTCACTCTGAGTTGTTGCTCTGCATTGGTGTGTAGGTAGTTGGGTGGGGGGGGGTGTTGCGTATGTGTGTGCCCGTATTCTTTTCTCCTCCCCCCTCCCCTGTGTCGTAGGTGCAGTACTCACCGTTGTCTTCTGCGCTGGCGTTCATGCTCCTGGTAGAGGAGCAGGTAGACAATTGCTGGTAGGATGTGTAGTTCTGGTTCCATGCTGTCCATATTCCTCGTGGAGTGTGTAGGGTGAGCGTTTTCCCGTTCGTAGTCTGTTTCCGCCGTGTTTTTATCGGCGGGGCTCCCGCCCCGGAAAAGGTGGCGGATTGGTGAGTTGTGATAGGGTGGGCGGTACATTGTCTGCCGCCTGTCTGTTGCCGGTGACCGCCGCGCTGTTTGTTTGTCCCGCCGTGGCGGTCGGAGTGTTAAAGTGGCGGTCTGTGTTGGCGGTTCCCGCCAGGGTCAGAATTCCATTTTTTGCACCGCCTGTCTGTTGGCGGGTTGGCCGCCGCTTTAACACCGACCGCCAGGGTTGGAATGACCCCCTTAGTCTCTTTTTTTGAAGATTTTCTTTCCCGGGACGACCCTTCAAAACAGGCCGGGTCGCGGTTGAGGCAAGTCGGCTAGAGTTGCTGCGGCGGGTCGGTCCCTCTATGGAGCTTTTTTTCAAATGTTCTCAAAACTTCTCCAAACTTCTGGGGCTTCTCCCAGATGTTCATTTGAGGTTCTTTTGGGGTCCACAGCTCACTCCAATGGTCCAGAAGCTCTGAGATGATCCTTGGGGTGTGGACTACAACTCCCAGAATGCAAACTCCTTTTTGGCCAGTGGGCAGTGGGCAGCTGGTTGATTTCTTTAGGAGTTGGTGCAGGGGTCTCTGGTTAGCAGTTTTTCACCTGTAGCAAACAGGGAGTCCCTCCTTGAACCAGTTGAAGCCAGGCAAAGTCCTTCTTGTGGTGAAGCCCAAGTTTGCAGCTGGTGCAGTCCTTCTGAGTGCAGGTTCCAGGTGCAGACCAGGGGTCCAGCAGGGCAGTCCTTCTTCTCCTTCGGTTCTTCCTTGTTGGAATCTGATGGGGATCTGAGGTGTGGTTGCAGGTCTGCCAGTTTTATCCTTGCTCCTGGGTGAAAAACAGGGGGGTCCTGATTCTCCAATCAGGTGCAGGGTCCTTCCCCCTGTGATGACCACTTCCTGGGAAGTGTGGCAAAAATCAATCCCAGTAGGCAACATTCTTCAAAAATCCATCATGGTTGAATCTGATTTTTGGAGGTTACATCTGGCTGAGCCCACCCAATGGTGTGGCTAAAAATCATAAGCACACCCCTCTCCTACCCTCTCCTAATCTAATCAAGGGGACACCTAGTTGTCTGGGGTTGCAGGATGTGGGGGTGTTGCTGGAGTGCTCCAAATGTCCTTCTCTGCCTTTGAAGACCAGTTTGGCAGCCCTCCCCCTTCCTGCCTCACCGTCTGCTGAGGGGAGATTCCCTCCCACAGGCACATCTCTTTGTGTGAAGCCAGGCCACTTCACACCTCATCAATGCAGCCTGGCCAGGCTGCCAGAGGCTGGCCAATCAGAGCACAGCAGCAAAAACAATGCAGGGCTGAAATTGCCAACTTTTCAGGTAAAGTTTAAAACTCTTTACCTAAACAAGTTATATTAAATCCAACAACTGGAAGTTGTGGCATTTATTATAACAATTAATTCGAAACCAAACTCTTGGTATTCATTACTTAAGGGGACTTTAAAAATTAAAATAAAGTCTCCCCATTCTAGCCTATGAAGGCCATTCACTACAATGAGGGAGAAACACATTTGGCTGTTTTTACCTCACCAGGGCTTATAAAACTACTTTTATAAGGTCCCTGCTTATAGCTACATGGCACCCAGCCCTAGGGGCACATAGGGCACACCTTAGGGGTGACTTATATGTAATAATAAGGTAGTTTAAGAATTTTGAACTACTTTTAATTCCAAAGTCGAATTTGCATATAACTTTAATTTAAAAGCAGCCAGCAAGGCAGGCCTGACTTTAAAATGACACTGGGCACCTCAGCAGTGCACCTATGGGTGCACCACCTATGCTGTGGTCCCTAAACCTACATGCCCCACCATATACTAGGGACTTATATGTAGGTTGACTTAGCCAATTATAATTAGTCTAATTTGCATATTGATTTTACACAGAGCACAGGCCCTGGGACTGGTTAGCAGTACCCAGGGCACCATCAGAGTCAGGAAAACACCAACAAAAAGTGGAAAATGGGGGCAAAAAGTTAGGGGGCCTCTGCAATCAGCCCTGTTTTCTCACATTGAGGATGTTACCTATGTTTCATCTTTCCTGTCCCACACATGTGTGAATGTCAATGCAGACCCTTACATATGGTGTAGCATATCTGCTGGGACACTCATCCTGTGTTTGTGTTCGACTGCTATTGATGTATGACTGTGGCTTACATTCCTTACAACTTTATACCTCACTCCATTTATTTATCCCTCTTCAGGTTACATATCTGTTTGCAGTCTGCATGCTGATTTGCCTGTTGGAATAGTTGACATTGGATGTTAAAACAATATGGATGTACTTACACACCTGCTGGAGTATCCCACTACATCAGTAACTTTTACATTATTGTGGTGTAAACATGTATTCTTTTGTTGTTCTGTAACAAATTTGGCAATACAAACAATAAAGAGACATGCACCCAGAGTGGGTGGTCTAGCTGTTAGTTTCATAGGTCCTGTGTCCATTTGCTTTGGAATGATGTGACCTTGGTACTGGATAGCTAACATGATGTAACAGTGGCATACAAGGATGACATTTCAGAAGAGGGATCACTTCCTGTTGGGGGGATTTGCCTTGGGCTGAGGTCCTGCAAGATGTCTGGATGGGCGACCTCTTTTACGGGGGTTCCTCAGTTGCAGGGGTCGGGTGCTGGTGGCCTGTGGGTCCTCCTGCTGTGCCTACATTCCAGTAGCAGGTGCTGATGTTGAGAGCAGTGGTGTTTACTGAATACTGGATGGGGCCTGCTGTTGGGTGGAGAATGTCCACAGGATGCAGTTGAGTTCCTTGAACTCCCCATATATGGAGGCCATGGTGGCATTGTGTGCCTGCCACTGCTGCCTGGCCTCCTGATGGTATTTCTCCTGCAGCCTTTGTTTGTCCTGCAAGGTGGTGAGTATCTGGCCCAACTGTTCATGGGTTTGCTGGTAGGCTCCCAGGACCCTGGAAACTGCATCCTGGCCAGTTGTGTCCTGTACCTGCCTCGTCCCTTGTCCCAAGACTGGCCTCCCACTGGCCCTTGCTCCCTGTGCCTCTGCCCTGATGCAGTGTGCCCCTTCCGACTGACACCAGAACCGTAATTGTCTTGGGTTTGCACCCTTGACGCCTGCCCCTGTCTTGTGGGGCACACTGATGGTTGATGTGACCTTGGGACACAAGTCTGGGAATAGGGCCTCTGCTGTGCACTGGCTGCCACAAGGGAGGTGGTTTGAGTTGTGGGCAGGTTGAGGGTGGTGGTGGTGGACTGACCACTCATGCCTGATGGCCCAGGTTTGTTGTCCAAATCCAGACTTGCAGGTGAATCTTCCCCTATTGGTGCTGCATCCAGGCATAGGCTTCCTGTCACTGGGCTCCTCTGCTCAGGGAGACCTATGGCACGAGAGGTACTGTGTCAGACGATGGTATTGTAGCAGTGACACAAATGGTTGCATGCCGTCATTCACTATATTTGCAGGGCAGTAATGGCATTGACAGTTTCCAGTCCACTGCTTGTGTTCCCATCAGTGGAAGGTTGTAATGGCCCTATTTTGGAATACTGTTTACATTTGTATTGCTACTGTCATTGCCATGTACCGATGTGCATTTCTACAACATATTGATGATGAGGAGTGACATGATTTAACGTGCAATTGCAGAGATGTGATATGGACATATCAGTCAGGCGAGCGTAGGGAGTATTGCATTGTGGTAGTGTGGTACTTTATGCTGTTTGAGGCATACATGCACTAGGTGCAGCAGTGGGGAGCTGTGGCATGCAAGGATGGATATACGGCCAGTAGTGGGTTTGTGCACGTTCTGGTGGTTTGAGTGGGTGAGAAGGTGGTGGGGGTACATGCTGTGCACAGTGACATGGGGGCCAGTGAGTACAGCGGACCTACCAGTGTCCAGTCCAGTAGCAATTCCCATCGGCCCTTCCGAATGTAGTATGGCGAAAACCATCTCCTCTCACAGTGTAATTTCTGAGGGAGGTGGTGGGGGTCCTCCACCAGTCCTCATGACGGCTACTTGGTGCCTGGAAGGCATGGCCCGTACCTTCCCCCTAAGGTTGTTCCCCCTCTTCCTAATGTCCACTTATGTGAGTGGATGGTTCCCTACTGTACTCACACTGTTGACTATCCTCTGCCATAATTGTTCTTCTGGGCTATGGATGTCTGCTGGACGATTGCTCCAAGCAGTCGCAACTTCACTTTGACTATTTCTTTGACCATTACCCTGAGCTCCTCTTCTGTGAATCTGGTTTTTTTTGTGGTGCCATGGTGGCTGTGTTGTAGGTGGGGGTGTATGGTGTACAGGGATTCTGGGTGTACTGTTTGTAGTTGTGAATATGTGTAATGGTATGTGCGTGTGCTCTGTGGTGTTCATGTGCAATGGTGTGTTGTGTGATGCATGCTTAGTATGATGGTGCCTGTGGTATTTAGCTACAGTGCCTCCTTTCAGTGTGCTCTTCTCTAGCCCTGTCAGGGTTTCTATTTGCAAAGGGTTGTGGGTGTGGGGGTGTGTTTTGTAGTGCTGTGGACAGGTGTGTGTATGTGTTTCAGGTGTTGCTATTGGTGTTATCCCATCTGGTGCAGTGTTGATGCAGTGGTGGCTATTTTTTATCCGCAGCAGTTTGGACAGCCAATGGATTACCGCTGTGTTGGTTTCCACGATGCTGATTTCTGACTCTGCATTTTGCGGGCAGAATTTTCTCTTTGTGGCGGTGGTGATGGTGGTGCAGCTGCCTCCTTCATACCGTCGTTTGGGCCGATGTTGTTTTTTCGGTCTATTTTTGGTGGTGTTGTGTGGGTCACTCATAATGCGGTGGTCTTCACTCTGCCATCGCTGGCGTTGTATAGGCTGCATTTTGCACGGCGGTCTTCGGTAATGACCGCCAAACTTGGAATGAGCACCTGAGTGTTCAAATTGTTCCTTTTCTAGCACAATGATAAAAATATGTCCATTTGTTATAATATACAATTTAAAGATATGCGCTCATGTTAAAGGTGAAAAAATAATCTTGAGCTAAAGAACCCTGTGTTTAAAATGTGACCTAAAATTTAAATTAAAGTATGAAGTATCTACAGCGCAGTTCTCAGATGCACAGATTATCTGCAATCTAACTTTGATGAAATAAGGTGATGTATATTATTAGGAAGCTCTATTTTGCCCATAATATTACTTCGAGACTCTAATTGAAATGTTTTGTTTGTAATATGAACCGAACAAGCCCCAGCTTGTTAAAACAGAATGGGGACAAACACACTTTAATGAAACACTTCAGATTGCAGAAGCCCTACCTGTGAAATTAGTGTGCTGTATCTTCCTGCAGCGCACCAAACTAATGTGACAAGTTATCAGCTTCTTGCAAATAAATATACTGTTTTGAGACATTCTATGTGTGTGCTTGTGCCTTAAGTATTCTTTTTTTTTTTTCAAGTTACTGATTCGTCATCTACTGTGAATTAATATGTCTCCTTTAGCTTGGGGCTAACCACCTCACAACTAAAAATATAATAATAAAAACAACTCACATAAACAGTCATAATAGGAGAAAAGCTGATATGAAACATGAGGGCGGTTGCTGCCTCTACCTGTCCCTTCCGTTACCACAGCCTGCCTGCTCCTCTTGTCCTCTGCACCGTACGCTTCCTGTCACTGTCCTGGGGAGCAAGTCTTCCTCAAGGACTCGGTTCAGAAAGCAGCTGCACATCTCATGCATTCGCCAGAGCTCCTTCACTGGACGCATTGTAGTGGCAAATGTCCTCATGACTTGGCATCAGTTCAAGGAGGCAGGCACACTCATTAACGGGCTCTGTGCAAGCACTGGCCTGTCAGTGGCAGGCAGTGCTTCCGTTGACCTAATAATACACCAGGGGGGCCTCAGCAAAACTCCCCTGATGAGGGTAGGTGAGTGGAGGGGTAGTAAGCCAGGAGGTGTTGTACATGCATGTGAGGCTGTGTGCACATTTATGCCCGTCTATGTATGTATCCGACTGCCTGTTCGTTCGAAAAAGGGCTGCAGAAGGTAGCTCGTGGTTTTTCCCCTGAAAATGGCATCAACAAAGGGTTTGCGGTGGCAAGATCACCATCTTCCCAGCTTTCAGGAACAGGCAGACTTGAATTGGAAAACCCAATTTTTCAATACAATTTTGACATTTTACTGGGACATACCCCTTTTTTACTATATTTTCTGCTTTCAGCCTCCTTCCAGTTAGTGACCAGAATGGGTGAGAAACCAATGCTGGATCCCAGAGAGCTAAACATTTCTGGAAAGTAGACAAAATTCTGAATTCAGCAAGGGGTCATTTGTGTACATCCTACAAGTGTTTCCTACAGAAAATAACAGCTGAAATAAAAAAAATATTGAAATTGAGGTGAAAACAGCCATTTTTCTCCACGTTTTACTCTGTAACTTTTTCCTGCGATGTCAGATTTTTTAAAGCAATATACCGTTACATCAGCTGGACTTTTCTGGTTGCAGGGATATATAGGGCTTGTAGGTTCATCAAGAACTTTAGGTACCCAGAGCCAATAAATGAGCTGCACCTTGCAATGGGTTTTTATTCTATACCGGGTATACAACAATTCATTTGCTGAAATATAAAAAGTGAAAAATAGGTATCAAGAAAACCTTTGTATTTCCAAAATGGCCCCAAGAAAAGGTGTTGAGAAGCAGTGGTTATTTGCACATCTCTGAATTCCGGGGTGCCCGTACTAGCATGTGAATTACTGGGCATTTCTCAAATAGACGTCTTTTTTACACACTGCCTTACATTTGGAAGGAAAAAAATGTAGAGAAAGACAAGGGGCAATAACACTTGTTTTGTTATTCTGTATTCCCCCAAGTCTCCCGATAAAAATTGTACCTCACTTGTGTGGGTAGGCCTTGCGCCCACGAAAGGAAATGGCCCAAAACACAACGTGGACACATCACATTTTTTCACAGAAAACAGGTGTTTTTTACAAAGTGCCTACCTGTGGATTTTGGCCTCTAGCTCAGCCGGCACCTGGGGAAACCTAGCAAACCAGCACATTTTTGAAAACTAGACACCTAGGGGAATCCAAGATGGGGTGACTTGTGGGGCTCTGATCAGGTTCTGTTACCCAGAATCCTTTGCAAACCTCAAAATGTGGCCAAAAAAACACTTTTTCCTCTCATTTCGGTGACAGAAAGTTCTGGAATCTGAGAGGAGCCACAAATTTCCTTCCACCCAGCGTTCCCCCAAGTCTCACAATAAAAATGGTACCTCACTTGTGTGGGTAGGCCTAGCGCCCACGAACGGAAAAGGCCCAAAACACAAAGTGGACACATCATATTTTTTCACAAAAAAACAGAGGTGTTTTTTATAAAGTGCCTACCTGTGGATTTTGGCCTCTAGCTCAGCCGGCACCTGGGGAAACCTAGCAAACCAGCCCAGTTTTGAAAACTAGACACCTAGGGGAATCCAAGATGGGGTGACTTGTGGGGCTCTGGCCAGGTTCTGTTACCCAGAATCCTTTGCAAACCCCAAAATTTCACCAAAAAAACACTTTTTTCTCTCATTTCGGTGACAGAAAATTCTGGAATCTGAGAGGAGCCAAAAATTTCCTTCCACCCAGCATTCCCCCAAGTCTCCCGAAAAAATGGTACCTCACTTGTGTGGGTAGGCCTAACGCCCACCAAAGGAAATGCCCCAAAACACTATCTGGACACATTAAAATTATCAAATACAAAACTACCTGTTTTTGCAGGGGGGCACCTGGGTTTTTGGTCCTGGGCTCAGCAGCCTTTTAGGGAAACCTACCAAACCCAGACATTTCTGAAAACTAGACACCCTAGGGAGTCCAGTGAGGTGTGACTTGCGTAGATCCCCCAATGTTTTCTTACCCAGAATCCTCAGCAAATCTCAAACTTAGCTAAAAAATCAAATTTTTCCCACATTTCTGTGTGGGCTCACCGCACTGGAACACATTTCATACCTCCCAATGTTCCCCTCAGTCTCCCGGTAAAAATTATACCTCATTTGTGTACGTGGGCCAAGTGCTTGTGAAAGGGAGGAGCCAAAAACATGTCGATATTGAAGGGGAACAAAGGGGGTCCAAAGGGGCAGTTTGCAAAAAAACATTTTTAGGCTGACAAGTGCAGCAGAATTTTTATCGGTATAGATGAGACAATGCTGGGTGGTAGGAATTTTGTGGATTCCTGGAGATTCCGGAGGGTTCCATCGCAAAAACGTGGGAAAAATGTGTGATTTCCAGCCAAGTTGGAGGTTTGCAGGGGATTGTGGGTACAAAAATGGTGCAGGGTGCATGTGAAACACACCACCCTGGAATCACCCAGATGTTTAGTTATCAGATGTGTCTAGGTCTTGTGGATTTTTCTACATGGCAGCGTCCCAAAGTCCATAAAGTGCAGCCCTCACCATTCCAAGTGGGATGATTTTGAGAGTAAGCCAAGTTCTCATGGCCCAAATGTAAAACTAAAACCCAAAATAATCAAATGTCTTCTTGCTTGCTGTGGGATAAGATGTTTTAGAGTTTGGGGGAGAGCTGAAAGACTGTTACCCCCTTCAGTTGAGGTGGGGGGTGTAACCTTGCCCATACTAGTGGGTAGCCACCACACCAATATATATATATTTTTTTATTCCCTTGCATCTAGTAGACTTTCTGCCCTCCCGGGGTGTGGATCAGGGGTAATTGCCCCATCTGCCCACTGGTGGGCAGAAAAACTTTGGCCCCATTTATTTGGGGTGGGGGTATGGCCATAACCCCACCCTCTTATTTTTGAAAAAAAAAACTTCCCTGGCCTCTGGTGGGCTTTCTGCCCCCCCCTTGGGTGCAGATGGGCTTTCCAAAAAAAGGCCCATCTGCCCCCAACAGGGGCAGATATGGCCAACAGTAATGTGCCCCCATGGGGAGCGACCCTTACCCAAGGGGCTGCCCCCTAAAGAAAACACACGGATACACACACACCAATCCCTGGTGCCTAAGTGGTTTCTGCCCCCATGGGGGCAGATTGGCCTAACAAAATTCAGCCGATCTGCCCCCAAGGGGGGCGGAAATGGTCTAACTACAATTTGCCCCACAGGGGAGCGACCCTTGCCTAATGGGTCGCTCCCCATCTCTAAAAATACACACAAAAAAATTAGCCCTGGCGCCTAGAGGTTTCTGCCCCCCCTGGGGGCAGATCGGCCTAATAACAATAGGCTGATCTGCCCCCAGGGGGGGACAGAAATGGGCTAAAATAAATTTGCCCTCCAAGCCCCCTGAGGAGCGACCCTTGCCTACGGAGTCGCTCCCCTTGCGTGACATTGGCGGAAAAAAAAAGATCCCAGGTGCCTAGTTGTTTCTGCCCCCCTTGGGGGCAGATTGACCTAAAATCGGAAATGTTCTAAATACAATTTGCCCCCCAGGGGAGCGACCCTTGCCTAATGGGTCGCTCCCCAGCTCTCAAAAAACAAACAAACAAAAAAAAACACAATTTATTTTTTAGCCCTGGCACCTAGAGGTTATCGGCCTAATAACAAGGCAGAAATGGCCTAAAATAAATTTGCCCCCGCTCCCCCAAACTTTTTTTTTAGGGGTCACTCTAAGGGGTCACTCTCCATCTGTAAAACAACAACAAAAAAATCCTCAGTGCCTAGTGGTTTCTGCACCCCTTGGGGGCAGATCAGCCTAATTAAAATAGGCTGATCTGCCCCCAGGGGGGCAGAAATGGCCTAAAATAAATTTGCCTCCCAGGGGAGAGACCCTTGCCTAAGGGGCCGCACCCCTAGCGTGAAACTCCCTAGTGTCTAGTGGTTTCAGTCCTCATTGGGGGCAGATTGGGCTCATAAAAATAGGCGAATCTGCCCCAAAAGGGCTTCCCCTTCCATCCCTGCCTTGGGGGGGTGGGGAGAACCTCACAGAGGGAGCGCTAGAGCTCCCTCTGGGCTCTGTGCCCAGGACGTAATGGTTATGTCCTGGGCACAGGAGCACTGTGCCTCAGGACGTAACCATTACATCCTGGACACAGAAGGGGCTATGGGTCATAGTGGCCAGTGCATGTTCCAGCCTTTCTCCTTTCCCATAAGGAAAGCGCTAGCGTATTTACCTTGATAGAATTTCTCTCTCTCTGCCACCTCTTTATGTTTTGAAAGAGTCTCCCGAATGGCCGCCAATATTGCAGGGTCCACTGCGACATCCCCTCGGGCCTCAATGTCTTTAAATTTGCCTTCCAGATTCTGGAGATCAGTGTGGAGCGCGCGCCCCACTCCCCAGCTTTTTGTCAAGCAGATCCTTCGCAGATCCTGACTTTAAGGGTTTCCCACACTGTGCCAACTTTGAGGACAGAATCTATGTTTCTGTCCAGGAATTCTATAATGTCCTGTCTCATTTCCTCTCGGAATGGTGTATCTAATAGTATTTCTGGGTTTAGTCTCCAGGCCTGCATGTTCTGGGAACTAGTGGGTACATCTAGCACCAGGAGGACAGGCAAATGATCAGAATATGTTCTTGCAAGGTGTTTAACCCCACGGATCCAAGGACCCATCCACCTCAAGACCAGCCAGTAGTCTATAAGGGACCAGCTGTTGTGTATGCTTGAAGAGCATATACCCTTTCAGGTGTCGGGGTTGACCTGCCTCCACGTCTTCAGGAGTTGGTTTTCCTCCATAATGTCAGTGATGTGCTTGGCTGCTATACTGCACTGGGGCTGAGCCGGTCAAACCTACAGCTTCAGCACTCAAAGCCAAATTGAAGTCCACTCCCCATAACACTAGGTTGGGTCCGACATCCACTATGAGCGTCCAGAGCATGTCGTAAATGGCATGGTCATCTATGTTTGGGCCGTAACAGTTAGCTATTAGCACCGAGCGAGATCACAGCCTGCCGCACACTATTGTGTAGCGCCCTTTCTCATCATGTATGGACCCCTCCATTTGGAAAGGCACTCCCCTATGG
Organism: Pleurodeles waltl; assembly: GCF_031143425.1. Classification (NCBI taxonomy): domain Eukaryota; kingdom Metazoa; phylum Chordata; class Amphibia; order Caudata; family Salamandridae; genus Pleurodeles; species Pleurodeles waltl. Next base: position 1,682,460,717 of record NC_090444.1, on the reverse strand, counting down.
ACAGTAATGGTCGTCCTTTGAGCATATGATGAATATGAGGAGTACAGCCTGCAGGTGGCCCATCCAGCTGCAAACACCCCTCCTGCCTTAGGGGAAAACTGTGTTTCTTGAATTAAAGTTATGTGAATGTTGTGCCGATCAAGATAGGCCAGGATGTGGCTGCACTTGAGCGGATACCCCAGGCCTCGTCCATTCCGGGTAAGACACCTCAAGGGCTGGTGTATGGTGGTCTTGTGTGTTACTATGCTGTGCAGTCCTGCCTGGGTGAGCATGTGCGTGATATGCTACGATGAAATCGCTCATGCATCCCTCTGCTGTGACAAGTGATTCCTGATGTGACCTTTGCAATCCTTGATAGACAGTGCACTGACTAACATCTTCCCCAGATCACTCCTTCCTACCACTCTGATGACCCAACTCCGTCATGCATGCATCTCCCACCCAACATTCATCAACTAAACTGAACATCAGTGCATAAGACATTTACAACTCTCAATATTATAGGTATAACCAGTGGGGGGTCTCTGCAGGAGCCAGGCGGGAATCCCACCTCGAAGTCAAAGGTGCGGAGAGAGGAAGAGGTATCTTAAGCTTAACCAATAGTATCTCTTATGGGTATAGTCTCACCCTATGCGGAATGTCAGTTTTTGTCCAGTGTCTGTGAAGCATGCCACTGGTTAGCTATTGCCTCGGCTACTTATTACATCAATCTAGGGTGAGTAGAGAGCCTATCGATCAGTCCATGGCTAGAGTAGGAGAGGCCGAGCCAGGATGGGGGCCCCCAGCACCTTTTTTGGGTAGGCTGATGTTGTTTTTATGCAGAAATTCCTGGACCTGCTGAGGGTTCGCAAACACCTGCTCCTTCCCTTTGTAATTGATGCACGGCCGTGCTGGATAGAGCATTGCGTAGGGAATCTGCGCCTGAAGAAGCTTTTGTTTTATGGTGAGGTATTTTTTCTGGGCCTCCTGTACCATGATGTTGAAGTCTGGAAAGAGTGACACCACATTGTCTTCAAAGTTCAGGGGTTGCTGTTCCCTCGCCAACCGGAGTATCGTGTAAACTTTGTAGTTTAGGAGCCAGGCAATTATTGGATATGCCGGAGCACCCGGAGGGGGTGAGTCATTAGAGACCTGTGAGCCCTTTCAACAATGATAACTTTAGACATGGATTTGCCCCGAGCAGAGTGAGGAGCCATCTTTGTATGCATCTCTATCCTTCCGGTGTTGGTTGTTTCAGGCATGCTTAGAATTCTCAGGTTATTGCGCCGGGATCGCGCTTCTAAATCTTCATTCTTCGCTGCTATAAGGAACAAGACTTTGTCCATGTTGGAGAGTTGTTGTCAGTGGGAGGCAGAGTCATCCTCCACTACAGATATCTGCTGCTCCCCCTCTTGAAGTCATCCATCATGACTTTCCACTTTGTGTGCTATGGCATCTATCCTGGGGCACGTAATGTCCATTTTGGTATCTATAGATGTTAGGGTGGCTTTCATAGCTAGCAATAGCGTCTTCATGTCTGTGTCATCAAGTAGTTCATCCTGTGATTGTTCTGACATCTTGGGGCGGCCTGCAGTGCAGCAGCCAGCTTGGAGGATCTCCTCAGGTTGAAGTGCAGTTTAGGCTGTCTGCTGGTCATTTTTCCCATGGTTGCGATGCAGTGGGGGTCAAGCATGCCAGACTGGGCCTCCCTGCCCCTGTATGTGCTTGTCAACCTCAGTCCCTGCCCCGCTCTTTCCCCTAGAATAGGCCGTCAGCATCATTGGGTGAACTGTGCCTTCCACCAACATTAGTGTGGCATTGGCTCAATTTTTCTCAGATGTATGTCGCTAGTGCAGTTCTCAATGTGGGTTAAGAGTTCTGGCGATGGCACATATGATCGTTTCCTACAGCCACTGAGCACCCCATGCTCTATGATAGCGCAGTCAGCCTAGGCCTCCCTTTCTGGTGTCTCGGACGAACCGCAATGCCCGTCCATGCCCCCAGGGCAATGAAAGAGAAGTCGGGGGGAGTCAGCCAACCGTCTAATGCCTCAAGCTGCAATCCATGCAGCAGCCGATCCCTCTCTCCCTCTGTCACTCCATCTACTGTGTGCAATGCAGGCCTTGCTACGGTCTCCACATGGTGCCGGAGGTACCGTATCCTCAGGCCACACCCCCACGCTCGCCATGCCCTCTCCACCGCATTCCAGCCGGGTTGCACCTCCGCTTCCTCAGGCCCCAGCAGCCATGATGGTTCTCTGCCCCACACAGTTCCCAGCCATCCGGGGCAGCCCTCTCAGCCTTGTCCGTGCTTCTCTTAGCCTCCGTGTTTAGCAGGCCTCCACTCTCCTTCAATGTGTGCGAAGCCAGCACCAACCTGCCTCTACAACCTTGTGTATACAAGCGTCCAGCTGCGGCTCTTCTTCTCACCACGTGGATCGGACTTGTCCCTGCGCGGCTGCCATATTAAGGTCATTTTCGCCCCCAGCAACTCAGTGTTTTTCAGGCGTACCATGTGATTAATAGGTCTCAGCACTCCATGATTGGTGCAGTTAGAGCAGTGGATGTGGCTGATTTTGTTGGATTGTGCCCCCGGCTGCCAGAGCCTCACCGGAGTGCGGCCGTCTTGGATGCTGGCTCTCTGGGCCATGCCCACTGTGCACATACTTGACATAGTATCACATCATGCTACTTTATTGTGATTACCCCGGCATAATATTCACCTTTGACTATTGTGGGTTTTTAGGATTGTCATTGTTATTCTAGGCATAATGATGGCCTCTCAAGTTGTAGCTCTAAATGTTCTTGTCATAATGATTACCATAGCATGCAATAATGGCTGCCCAGGCATAACGGGGCATCTTCGTCCTAATCTATGCATTCACATCGGTATGGTAGGCAGTCTGGAAAAACAAGGTCCAGTTCATGCACTGAATTAGTAATAGTGCCTGGCCAGTCGTTCACAAATTATGCTCCGTTTTTGCCATCTTGCATTTATTGCACATAATACTTTTTTTTTGCAACACTTTCACTGCTTTGCTAAATGAGTATTGTCACAGGTTTGGTAATTTGCTTTCTTCTTCTATGACTTCAACCTTAGCAACTTCCTGTTGTTGCACATGAAGATTCCAAAGTAACGGGAGTCACTGTGAATGATAATAAATATATGTGCCTCCTCTGCACTCTTAATGTTTCAGTGAGGATAAATATAATCTCAGCTAATAATAATAATAGTAATAATAATAATAATGTGAGTCACTATTAATTATAGGATGTAGAATCTCAACCCTGAAATTAATTAAGACAAGAAGATAAAGAAAACAAATACGATTCACGTTAGAAGTGGATTTCACAAAAATCCTGTGTATTTATATTGTTACAAAAATGTGCCCAGTGGAAAAGGTGAACACAGAGGGGCATATTTATGGGCGGTTAGCGTCACGCTTGCACCACGCAATCTGGTACATGTGTGACACAAACCTTAAATCATATTTTTTAAGCCATGCAAAGCCACTTTGCTTGGCTTTGAGTGGCTCCAAAAATGTGGAGTAAGGCAACATAGGAACATAGAGCAAATCACTGTGTTGCCTCATTCTGCCCTTTGAAGGCGTTCCATGGATGTTGAGTCGGTGTTCCCACCTAACTCCAATGGAATTTGACACATTCTTAAATTTACAAAAACTTGTAAACCTAGGAATGCGCCAAAACCTTATGCCTCCCCAGGAGAGGTCTAACAAGGAGAAATATATTTATTGCTCCTCGTTTCTTCCTCTTTCTATGTGTGCTGCATTCTGCACCACACATAGAAAGAGGAATATGCCTCCAAGGATTGTTTTTTGTGCAGGAAGGTGCCCCTTCCTGCACAAAACAATACTGCATGCAACACAAGCACCCTTGCACCATGGTGCGAGGGTGCCTGCATTGGCGCTAGTCAGACCATTGTTCGCCAGCGCAGAGGTAAGGACAAGAATGTGCCATATACCTTAAATACCACGCATTCATGAACTTTCCTATGGTGCAGTGAAGCAGAGCAAGGTGACTTGCTGCGCTGCACTGCGCCAATTTCCCTTAAATATAGGCCATAGTGAGTAGACATTAACTCCTTCTGTGCCTTGGACGAGATGATCTCGTCCAAAGCTACAGTTCCCCTGTGCCTTGGACGAGATCATCTCGTCCTAGGCACAGGGGAACTTGGGGGTGCGCTAGCGCGCCCCCCCGTGCACCCCCCTTCCCCCCAGGCGGGGATGGAAGGGGAAGACCTTCCCCTTCCACCCCCGCCCCCCCACGGCAATCCGATGACGTCAGCGCGCGCGCAGGGAGGGGCGAAAACCACTAGACACCAGGGATAACCTTTTTTATGTGTGTTTTTGGGGGCGACCCCTTGGGCAAGGGTCGCCCCCCCCGGGGGCAATTTTTATTTGTATTTCGCCCCCCCCTGGGGGCAGATCCGCTGTTTTTTCGGCGGATCTGCCCCCGGGGGGGGGGGGGGCGAAAACCACTAGACACCAGGGATATCTTTGTTTATGTGTGTTTTTGGGGGCGACCCCTTGGGCAAGGGTCGCCCTCCCCCGGGGGCAATTTCTATTTGTATTTTGCCCCCCCGGGGGCAGATCAGCCGATTTTTGGGCTGATCTGCCCACGGGGGGGCGAAAACCACTAGACACCAGGGATTTTGTTTTTATTGTTTATTTTGGGGGCAACTCCTGTGGCAAGGGTCGCTCCCCTGGGGAGCTTTTTTTTTCTGTTTCGGCCCCCCCCCCCCGATGGCAGACCAGCCATTTTTTGGACGATCTGGCCCGGGGGGGGGGTGGAAGCACACTAGGTGCCAGGGATTGTGTTTGGTGTGTGTTTGGGGGCACCCCTTGGGCAACGGTCGCCCCCCTAAGGTGGGGAAAATTTGTATTGCCCATCTCTGCCCGTAATTTTGTAGGGCCATCTGCCCCCAAGGAGGGCAGGGATTTTTTTGGTTTTGTGTTGTGCTGGGGGTTCCCCCTCGGGGAAGTGTCGCCACCTGAAAGGGGGCACAGAGGTGTTGCCCATTTCTGCCCCCCTTGGGGTCAGATTGGCCAAATCTTTTACGCCCATCTACCCCGAGGGGGGCAGGATCCACTTAGGTACCAGGGACAACTGCTAAGTTCTTGGTGGTGGGGTGTTTGTCAACTAGCAAAGTATTTGTATTTGTGATTATAACAATTTATTTCTTCTTTTTCTTCTAGTTCAACGCTTTTGCTTCCTTTGCTGTGGATCTTTGCGGTTTTGGCAGTAGTTGTCCTGCGGTTTGCATAGTTGCATGTTTTAGGTAAGTGAACGCAATTTACTCCAAAGGAGTATTGTTGACATGTTTGTAGGTGGTGTACTAAATGCAGTATTGTGTGTTTGACATTGTCCTTAGATTTGAGCACAGTGGTGTTTGTGTTGTCATATGTCTAAATTGCTTTTTTCTTTTTTCTTTTTAGTGGGATATCATTGGTGATTGCAGAGTAGTTGCTTGGTGAGTAGCTATTTCAGGCAACTGTGTGGTATTGTTTTTTGTAGTACATAACTCTTTGTGATAAAGCTACACTTTGTTTATTACTTATTTTAGTGCTAGTTGTTGTTGGCAATCCATTTGTTGTTAGGATCATGGCTAGCCGCAAAGTGACCGCTCAGCAGGTTGTTCGCATGCTCTTTGAGTCGTCTTCAGACCATGATTACGACACTGACTCTGCATCTGAGGCAGAGGAGGAAGCAGGAGATTCTGGAAGTGAGTTTTCTGTCCGAGAGTATTCTTCTGATGAGGAAGCTACTCTCAGTGCAGATGAAGGGCCTGTGTTAGAGGAGGACATTGATGTGCCAAGAGTGCAGCAGCCTGGGGCTGCAGGGTTTCCCATTGGAAGACCTGACACCTGGATTGCCCCAAACATGGAGCAGCCACAGTTACCTGCATTTACTGGTCTCCCAGGGTGTAGAGTTAATACGGAAAACTTTCTGCCTGTCCATTTCTTTCACTTGTTTATGGACGATGTATTTTTGGAAGAGATTGTGGAGCAGACAAATGTGTATGCAGAGCAATATTTGCGGGACAACGCTGCCAGACTTAAACCTCAGTCTAGAGCTACTCATTGGGTTCCCACATATCTGGAAGAGATGAAAAGGTTTTTAGGTTTGTCTTTTTTGATGGGGTTGATCAGGAAGCCGTCACTGGCTTCTTATTGGTCTACTAGTCCCTTGATGGCAACTGCTATATTTCCTGCAACTATGACACGTAATCGGTATTTGCTTCTTCTTCGTATGCTGCATTTTGTAGACAATGCTTTAGCCTTGCCACGAGATCACCCTGATTGTGACCGCCTTTTTAAGATTAGGCCTGTCCTTGATCATTTTGTGGATCGGTTTTCAGAGGTCTATGTCCCAGGCAAAGAGATAAGTGTGGACGAGTCTTTGGTCCTTTTCAAGGGGCGTTTAGTTTTTAAGCAGTACATTCCTAGTAAGAGGGCACGGTATGGGATTAAATTGTATCTGCTGTCAGAAAGCAGTACAGGATATGTGTATAATTTCCGGGTCTACACTGGTAGGGATTCCAGTATTGACCCTCCTGGTTGTCCGGCCACTTTTGGAGTTAGCGAAAAAATTGTGTGGGAACTTGCTAGACGGCTGTTGAACAAAGGTCACCATTTGTACGTAGATAATTTCTACACTGGAGTGCAGTTGTTCAAGGAGTTGTTTAGGGTGGACACTGTTGCTTGTGGCACAATCCGTTCTAACCGGAAAGGCTATCCAAGGGAGCTTGTCTGTAAAAAACTTGAGAGGGGACAGTGCAGTGCCTTGCGGAATAATGAGCTGCTAGCTCTGAAATTTTCAGACAGGAGGGATGTGTACATGCTATCGACCATCCATGATGAGAGTACTTCCCCTGTGGCTGTTTGGGGTCAGGTTGCGGAAGTGCGCAAACCTGCGTGCATTTTGGACTACAATAGGCACATGGGTGGTGTTGATAGAGTAGATCAGAGGTTAGAACCTTACACTGCTCTTCGTAAGTCATATGTGTGGTATAAAAAGTTGGCCCTACATTTATTTCATTTGGCAACTTTTAATGCCTTTATTGTATACAAGGATTGTCCACCGAGTCAAGGATGACATTTGTTAAATTTCAGGAGTCGGTGATAGAAAGCCTTATTGTGGTGGAACCGGCAAGAGTTCCTAGAGTAGAAGTGGTGGAGGATGTGGCTAGATTGAAAGATTGGCACTTTCCAGATCACATTCCTCCCACTCCCAAAAAAGACATGCCCACAAAGAAATGTAGAGTATGTGCCCGGAGATTAATCCGGAGGGAGAGCCGGATGTACTGCCCCGAATGCCCTTCAAAGCCTGGGCTGTGTGTTCCCGGCTGTTACAGAAGTTACCATACCCAAAAGAATTTCTGGGAAATACCTTGAGCGTAAGCTGTCTGTTTTATATTTTCATATGTTTCACGGTTGGCATCTGTTGTGTATTTAGTTAGAGCTTTGGTTCACTTTTTTGCCTTTCAGTTATTAGCAGTGCATTTCATTTTTGTGAAATCTCTTGTTAATAAAATTTGATTCACTGAACCATCACTCACCCTCGTGCCAAATCCAACCAGTATGTGTTGTAAAAAAAGACAAAACCTGCTCCGCTGTAATCAGGCGTCGCAGCACACCTGTGACACGCTAGGTGCCTCGGGTGGGACCCCGATGATGAAGCATGCCACCAACTTGGTTGGTGGGTGAGGGGTCTTCTTCACATAACCTAAGTGTGTTTCTTTTCACAATTTTAGTGTTTGGCACATCACGGACGTATGTGCACACATCAAAGTGATATATTCCAAAAATGCCTGTGTTTGGGGGGGGGGAGGGCCCACCTATGTTTTTGGTCCAGGGTGCGGCTGTCATGTAGGGAAACCTACAAAACCCAGAAATTTTTTAAAAATATGCACCTCAAGGAGTCCAGGGAGGTGTGGCTTGCGTGGCTCCCCCAACTATCCCTTCTATCCCTTCAGGTTTTGGGCCTTATTCTGTTCCAGGCACCTGGCCCACCCACACAAGTGAGGTACCATTTTTATCGGGAGACTTGGGGGAACGCTGGGTGGAAGGAAATTTGTGGCTCCTCTCAGATTCCAGAACTTTCTGCCACAGAAATGTGAGGAACATGTGTTTTTTTTAGCCACATTTTGAGGTTTGAAAAGGATTCTGGGTAACAGAACCTGGTCCGAGCCCCGCAAGTCAGCCCTCCTTGGATTCCCCTAGGTCTCTAGTTTTCAGAAATGCACAGGTTTGGTAGGTTTCCCTACGTGCCGGCTGAGCTAGAGGCCACAATCTACAGGTAGGCACTTCGCAAAAAACACCTCTGTTTTTCCCCAAAATTTAGGATGTGTCCACGTTGCGCTTTGGGGTGTTTCCTGTCGCCGGCGCTAGGCCTACCCACGCAAGTGAGGTATCATTTTTATCGGGAGACTTGGGGGAACGCTGGGTGGCAGGAAATTTGTAGCTCCTCTCAGATTCCAGAACTTTCTGCCAATGAAATGTGAGGAAAACTTGTTATTTAGCCAAATTTTGAGGTTTGCAAAGGATTCTGGGTAACAGAACCTGGTCCGAGCCCCGCAAGTCAGCCCTCCTTGGATTCCCCTAGGTCTTTAGTTTTCAGAAATGCACAGGTTTGGTAGGTTTCCCTACGTGCCGGCTGAGCTAGAGGCCAAAATCTACAGGTAGGCACTTCGCAAAAAACAACTCTGTTTTTTCCCAAAATTTAGGATGTGTCCACGTTGCGCTTTGGGGTGTTTCCTGTCGCCGGCGCTAGGCCTACCCACGCAAGTGAGGTATCATTTTTATCGGGAGACTTGGGGGAACGCTGGGTGGAAGGAAATTTGTAGCTCTTCTCAGATTCCAGAACTTTCTGCCACAGAAATGTGAGGGACATGTGTTTTTTTAGCCAAATTTTGAGGTTTGCAAAGGATTCTGGGTAACAGAACCTGGTCCGAGCCCCGCAAGTCAGCCCTCCTTGGATTCCCCTAGGTCTCTAGTTTTCAGAAATGCACAGGTTTGGTAGGTTTCCCTAGGTGCCGGCTGAGCTAGAGGCCAAAATCTACAGGTAGGCACTTCGCAAAAAACACCTCTGTTTTTTCCCAAAATTTAGGATGTGTCCACGTTGCGCTTTGGGGTGTTTCCTGTCGCCGGCGCTAGGCCTACCCACGCAAGTGAGGTATCATTTTTATCGGGAGACTTGGGGGAACGCTGGGTGGAAGGAAATTTGTAGTTCCTCTCAGATTCCAGAACTTTCTGCCACAGAAATGTGAGGGACATGTGTTTTTTTAGCCAAATTTTGAGGTTTGCAAAGGATTCTGGGTAACAGATCCTGGTCCGAGCCCCGCAAGTCAGCCCTCCTTGGATTCCCCTAGGTCTCTAGTTTTCAGAAATGCACAGGTTTGGTAGGTTTCCCTAGGTGCCGGCTGAGCTAGAGGCCAAAATCTACAGGTAGGCACTTCGCAAAAAACACCTCTGTTTTTTCCCAAAATTTAGGATGTGTCCACGTTGCGCTTTGGGGTGTTTCCTGTCGCCGGCGCTAGGCCTACCCACGCAAGTGAGGTATCATTTTTATCGGGAGACTTGGGGGAACGCTGGGTGGAAGGAAATTTGTAGCTCCTCTCAGATTCCAGAACTTTCTGCCACAGAAATGTGAGGGACATGTGTTTTTTTAGCCAAATTTTGAGGTTTGCAAAGGATTCTGGGTAACAGAACCTGGTCCTAGCCCCGCAAGTCAGCCCTCCTTGGATTCCCCTAGGTCTCTAGTTTTCAGAAATGCACAGGTTTGGTAGGTTTCCCTAGGTGCTGGCTGAGCTAGAGGCCAAAATCTACAGGTAGGCACTTCGCAAAAAACACCTCTGTTTTTTCCCAAAATTTAGGATGTGTCCACGTTGCGCTTTGGGGTGTTTCCTGTCGCCGGCGCTAGGCCTACCCACGCAAGTGAGGTATCATTTTTATCGGGAGACTTGGGGGAACGCTGGGTGGAAGGAAATTTGTAGTTCCTCTCAGATTCCAGAACTTTCTGCCACAGAAATGTGAGGGACATGTGTTTTTTTAGCCAAATTTTTAGGTTTGCAAAGGATTCTGGGTAACAGAACCTGGTCCGAGCCCCGCAAGTCAGCCCTCCTTGGATTCCCCTAGGTCTCTAGTTTTCAGAAATGCACAGGTTTGGTAGGTTTCCCTAGGTGCCGGCTGAGCTAGAGGCCAAAATCTACAGGTAGGCACTTCGCAAAAAACACCTCTGTTTTTTCCCAAAATTTAGGATGTGTCCACGTTGCGCTTTGGGGTGTTTCCTGTCGCCGGCGCTAGGCCTACCCACGCAAGTGAGGTATCATTTTTATCGGGAGACTTGGGGGAACGCTGGGTGGAAGGAAATTTGTAGTTCCTCTCAGATTCCAGAACTTTCAGCCACAGAAATGTGAGGGACATGTGTTTTTTTAGCCAAATTTTGAGGTTTGCAAAGGATTCTGGGTAACAGATCCTGGTCCGAGCCCCGCAAGTCAGCCCTCCTTGGATTCCCCTAGGTCTCTAGTTTTCAGAAATGCACAGGTTTGGTAGGTTTCCCTAGGTGCCGGCTGAGCTAGAGGCCAAAATCTACAGGTAGGCACTTCGCAAAAAACACCTCTGTTTTTTCCCAAAATTTAGGATGTGTCCACGTTGCGCTTTGGGGTGTTTCCTGTCGCCGGCGCTAGGCCTACCCACGCAAGTGAGGTATCATTTTTATCGGGAGACTTGGGGGAACGCTGGGTGGAAGGAAATTTGTAGCTCCTCTCAGATTCCAGAACTTTCTGCCACAGAAATGTGAGGCACATGTGTTTTTTTAGCCAAATTTTGAGGTTTGCAAAGGATTCTGGGTAACAGAACCTGGTCCGAGCCCCGCAAGTCAGCCCTCCTTGGATTCCCCTAGGTCTCTAGTTTTCAGAAATGCACAGGTTTGGTAGGTTTCCCTAGGTGCCGGCTGAGCTAGAGGCCAAAATCTACAGGTAGGTACTTCGCAAAAAACACCTCTGTTTTTTCCCAAAATTTAGGATGTGTCCACGTTGCGCTTTGGGGTGTTTCCTGTCGCCGGCGCTAGGCCTACCCACGCAAGTGAGGTATCATTTTTATCGGGAGACTTGGGGGAACGCTGGGTGGAAGGAAATTTGTAGCTCCTCTCAGATTCCAGAACTTTCTGCCACAGAAATGTGAGGGACATGTGTTTTTTTAGCCAAATTTTGAGGTTTGCAAAGGATTCTGGGTAACAGAACCTGGTCCGAGCCCCGCAAGTCAGCCCTCCTTGGATTCCCCTAGGTCTCTAGTTTTCAGAAATGCACAGGTTTGGTAGGTTTCCCTAGGTGCCGGCTGAGCTAGAGGCCAAAATCTACAGGTAGGCACTTCGCAAAAAACACCTCTGTTTTTTCCCAAAATTTAGGATGTGTCCACGTTGCGCTTTGGGGTGTTTCCTGTCGCCGGCGCTAGGCCTACCCACGCAAGTGAGGTATCATTTTTATCGGGAGACTTGGGGGAACGCTGGGTGGAAGGAAATTTGTAGTTCCTCTCAGATTCCAGAACTTTCTGCCACAGAAATGTGAGGGACATGTGTTTTTTTAGCCAAATTTTGAGGTTTGCAAAGGATTCTGGGTAACAGAACCTGGTCCGAGCCCCGCAAGTCAGCCCTCCTTGGATTCCCCTAGGTCTCTAGTTTTCAGAAATGCACAGGTTTGGAAGGTTTCCCTAGGTGCCGGCTGAGCTAGAGGCCAAAATCCACAGGTAGGCACTTCGCAAAAAACACCTCTGTTTTTTCCCAAAATTTAGGATGTGTCCACGTTGCGCTTTGGGGTGTTTCCTGTCGCCGGCGCTAGGCCTACCCACGCAAGTGAGGTATCATTTTTATCGGGAGACTTGGGGGAACGCTGGGTGGAAGGAAATTTGTAGTTCCTCTCAGATTCCAGAACTTTCTGCCACAGAAATATGAGGGACATGTGTTTTTTTAGCCAAATTTTGAGGTTTGCAAAGGATTCTGGGTAACAGAACCTGGTCCGAGCCCCGCAAGTCAGCCCTCCTTGGATTCCCCTAGGTCTCTAGTTTTCAGAAATGCACAGGTTTGGTAGGTTTCCCTAGGTGCCGGCTGAGCTAGAGGCCAAAATCTACAGGTAGGCACTTCGCAAAAAACACCTCTGTTTTTTCCCAAAATTTAGGATGTGTCCACGTTGCGCTTTGGGGTGTTTCCTGTCGCCGGCGCTAGGCCTACTCACGCAAGTGAGGTATCATTTTTATCGGGAGACTTGGGGGAACGCTGGGTGGAAGGAAATTTGTAGCTCCTCTCAGATTCCAGAACTTTCTGCCACAGAAATGTGAGGGACATGTGTTTTTTTAGCCAAATTTTGAGGTTTGCAAAGGATTCTGGGTAACAGAACCTGGTCCGAGCCCCGCAAGTCAGCCCTCCTTGGATTCCCCTAGGTCTCTAGTTTTCAGAAATGCACAGGTTTGGAAGGTTTCCCTAGGTGCCGGCTGAGCTAGAGGCCAAAATCTACAGGTAGGCACTTCGCAAAAAACACCTCTGTTTTTTCCCAAAATTTAGGATGTGTCCACGTTGCGCTTTGGGGTGTTTCCTGTCGCTGGCGCTAGGCCTACCCACGCAGGTGAGGTATCATTTTTATCGGGAGACTTGGGGGAACGCTGGGTGGAAGGAAATTTGTAGCTCCTCTCAGATTCCAGAACTTTCTGCCACAGAAATGTGAGGGACATGTGCTTTTTTAGCCAAATTTTGAGGTTTGCAAAGGATTCTGGGTAACAGAACCTGGTCCGAGCCCCGCAAGTCAGCCCTCCTTGGATTCCCCTAGGTCTCTAGTTTTCAGAAATGCACAGGTTTGGTAGGTTTCCCTAGGTGCCGGCTGAGCTAGAGGCCAAAATCTACAGGTAGGCACTTCTCAAAAAACACCTCTGTTTTTTTCCAAAATTTAGGATGTGTCCACGTTGCGCTTTGGGGTGTTTCCTGTCGCCGGCGCTAGGCCTACCCACGCAAGTGAGGTATCATTTTTATCGAGAGACTTGGGGGAACGCTGGGTGGAAGGAAATTTGTAGCTCCTCTCAGATTCCAGAACTTTCTGCCACAGAAATGTGAGGGACATGTGTTTTTTTAGCCACATTTTGAGGTTTGCAAAGGATTCTGGGTAACAGAACCTGGTCCGAGCCCCGCAAGTCAGCCCTCCTTGGATTCCCCTAGGTCTCTAGTTTTTAGAAATGCACAGGTTTGGTAGGTTTCCCTAGGTGCCGGCTGAGCTAGAGGCCAAAATCTACAGGTAGGCACTTCGCAAAAAACACCTCTGTTTTTTTCCAAAATTTAGGATGTGTCCACGTTGCGCTTTGGGGTGTTTCCTGTCGCCGGCGCTAGGCCTACCCATGCAAGTGAGGTATCATTTTTATCGGGAGACTTGGGGGAACGCTGGGTGGAAGGAAATTTGTAGCTCCTCTCAGATTCCAGAACTTTCTGCCACAGAAATGTGAGGGACATGTGTTTTTTTAGCCAAATTGTGAGGTTTGCAAAGGATTCTGGGTAACAGAACCTGGTCCGAGCCCCGCAAGTCAGCCCTCCTTGGATTCCCCTAGGTCTCTAGTTTTCAGAAATGCACAGGTTTGGTAGGTTTCCCTAGGTGCCGGCTGAGCTAGAGGCCAAAATCTACAGGTAGGCACTTCGCAAAAAAACACCTCTGTTTTCTCCCAAAATTTTGGATGTGTCCACGTTGCGCTTTGGGGCGTTTCCTGTCGCGGGCGCTAGGCCTACCCACACAAGTGAGGTATCATTTTTATCGGGAGACTTGGGGGAACATAGATTAGCAAAACAAGTGCTATTGCCCCTTGTCTTTCTCTACATTTTTTCCTTCCAAATATAGGAGAGTGTGTAAAAAAGACATCTATTTGAGAAATTCCCTATAATTCACATGCTTGTATGGTCACCCCGGAATTCAGAGATGTGCAAATAACCACTGCTCCTCAGCACCTTATCTTGTGCCCTTTTTGGAAATGCAAAGGTTTTCTTGATAGCAATTTTTTACTCTTTATATTTCAGCAAATGAATTGCTGTACAGTATACCCGGTATAGAATGAAAACGCACTGCAGGGTGCAGCTCATTTATTGGCTCTGGGTTCCTCGGGTTCTTGATGAACCTACAAGCCCTATATATCCCCGCAACCAGAGGAGTCCAGCAGACGTAACGGTATATTGCTTTCCATAATCTGACATTGCAGGGAAAAGTTACAGAGTAAAACGTAGAGAAAAATTTGTGTTTTTTTCACCTCAATTTCATTATTTTTCTTTTTTAGCTGTTATTTTCTGTAGGAAACCCTTGTAGGATCTACACAAATGACCCCTTGCTGAATTCAGAATTTTGTCTACTTTTCAGAAATGGTTAGGTTTCTGGGATCCAGCATTGGTTTCATGCCCATTCCTGTCACTGACTGGAAGGAGGCTGAAAGCACAAAAAATTGCAAAAATGGGGTATGCCCCAGTAAAATGCCAAAATTGTGTTGAAAAATTGGGTTTTCTGATTCAAGTCTGCCTGTTCCTGAAAGCTAGGAAGCTACTGAGTTTAGCACTACAAACCCTTTGTTGATGCCATTTTCAGGGGGAAATCCACAAGCCTTCTTCTGCAGCCACTTTTTCCATTTTTTTTTAAAAAAAACGAAATTTTCACTGTATTTTGGCCAATTTCTTGGCCTCCTTCAAGGGAACCCACAAAGTCTGGGTACCTCTAGAATCCCTAGGATGTTGGAAAAAAAGGACGCAAATTTGGCTTGGTTAGCTTATGTGGACAAAAAGTTATGAGGGCCTAAGCGCGAACTGCCCCAAATAGGCAAAAAAAGGCCTGGCACAGGAGGGGGAAAAGGCCTGGCAGCGAAGGGGTTAAAATGAACAAAATAAGGGGGATGTTTATCAATCACTGGCATCAGTCACATAAACTGAGGGGGGAACTGTTTACCTCATCTAACTAAAGAGTCAAGGACACTTTCTGGTGCATCAAGAATACCTTCACTGCCCATTGCTAAACACTGAGGGCCAGATGTACTAAATACTGTTAGGAAAATACTAATTGCAATTTGGGACCAGTATTTTTGTGACCAGTGTGGTATTATGCAAACCAACCTGTATATTAATAAGTTTGTTTGAAAAATTGCAAATCACATTGGTTCATAATTTCAAGTACCTATGAATATTAATGAGGTAGTTCACAAATTGCGACCCACTATGATTGGAGGCCATCACAGGGATTGTGCCCTGCTAGGTGGCCTTGTAGGTAGGGGTCAGTAGCCCACCATGTCTGTGATTGTTTTCTAATAAATCAAACAATTTGTTTCATTAAGCATGTTTTCCTCACAAGAAATGGGACTGCATTTGTAAAGGAAAGTTAATTTTTTATTGTTTATTTGAGTTTCCTCTTAAACAAACTTTTCTTTTTACATTTACGAAGGGGAAGAGGCTTTACGAGGACCTCTTCCCTGTTGCAATTGGGTTACCACCTTCTTTAAGGTGTCTGTAAAATATCAATGTTTTTGAACCAGAGTTTGGTCACAAAACATTAATATACAGTACACTGATTCAGCATTTACAAAGAGCGTCTACAGCATGCCCCTTCCAAATACCAACTTGCTATGCATTTCTAAACATATTTAGCAATTCAGAAAAAAAAAAATCTGAATTGCTAAATAAGTTTACCACAAAGAAAAACGGGTTTTAACATTGGTAAATCCTCTCACTTACCTATTCAAAGAGTTTGTTTAATGTTGAAACCCTTTGTACTTTTGGCTTTGAGTGCTCTTTTTTAGAGACCCATGTAGTCCTTGAAATTACTCACTCAAAGAAAGCTGGTTTGACAGTGTGCTGCTTCTCTGTGCAATCCATTTGTCTGGAATTTACCCTCACATTATCCCCATCCATTTACAGTTAGAATAAGTGTTAGATTCTGTTTGGAAGATCATGGCGGCTACTAGGCCTCAAATGTGGTGGTTGAGGTCAGTTGTCCCTTCATCTCTTCTACTATGGCTATGTGCACCTGGCCATGTGCAACCTCTTCCGCACTTGAATGTCAAGGTAGTGAGGGTGAGCAATCACAAGCTTCTTAGGAAGATAGTGAGTGCCGAGCTTAACAATCAACCAACTATCACAATGTTCAGCCTAGTTTTTTATCTTTGCAAGAAAGAAATTACTTTAATCACACAATTGTATTAACCACTGAACAGTTCCATGAACCTATACAAATCACTGATTGTTGACTCTATCTCATGTAGTCATACACTCACCCCACTTTTTCTCTTTCCCCACCCAGACAACCTCTTGCATTAAGGGTTCTTCCCTCTTTAAGTGTAATGAAGAGAAGACTGAATCAACACCTGGTGCTGTTTTCGATTACCCAAAGTTTAAAAGTGTCCTCACTCTTTTTCCTACTTCTTTCTGATGCAAGTCTTTCCCACTGCTTTCACTCCCCCATTGAGGCTCTCCTGTGCACCCGAAAGAGCTCCAGAGACCTGACAAGTCCTTATCTGAGTATGACATGGGCCACATTCAGCAACACATCTTCCCAGGCTCTCCCTCAGAGACTGTGGAGAAAAGCCCTGTGGGGATGAAGTTGAGGATCCAGCAACAGTGGTCTTGATGTGCAGCTCCAACCTCATAGGTGCAGCCCATGGGCTGGCAATTTGGATGGGCTGCAGTCCTGAATAGACCAAAAGAAAGTGCAGCCCCTGGGTGTCTTAAGCAATTGCCAGTTGCTTACCCTGACCAGACCTACTGTATTCAGCAAAAGCAGCTGCCACTGGAACTTCAGTAAACAGTGTTTGTGGTGCATCTCCTAGCCTATTATTTTTTAGCAATGGCAGCCTGAGTGGGCTTGCTGTAATCACATAATTGCAGCCCCAATTGACTCCCAACTGGGCTTTAGCAGCCATGCAATTGTGGTGCCGCAGTTCCTGGTAGAAACTGGAGTGAGAGTCCACAGGCACCAGGGTCTCTCGAAATAGCTCTTGTGCACTTTGCGTCTTCCTGCAAGACTCACAGCCGGCGGGGACGTGTTGGAGCTCATTCTTTCCTGAACAGTCTCTTATCCTGCTGGGTTAGTCAGACTCTTTTCTGCTGTCATCAGTCAGTCAAAGCGGCTTCTAGGCAATTCAGGGCAGGTACAAAGCTCCTCCAGCAGGAAATCCCAAATGTATGTGATGTTTGCCCAGCTCTAGGAGACTGGCTGACGGACAGACACCAGCCCTTGTTGCACAGCACTCCTTTGAGAACACTGCAGTGCACTTCCTGATTGCTACATTATTTATATATTTATTATAGTAATTATTAAGGTGTCAAGAGTAACCCACCATTGCTGAAGGATGCAGAACAGAAAACCATTGGCAAACACCGTCTTTTTTAAAAACTAGATTTTTCCAGCATGAACAGCTGTTGTGCTAACGATGGTTTTTGTTTCAAAGTTTTTTTTAATTGGAAAAGGTCATGCCTGCCACTCCTTGAATTCTTTATGAAGAAATGTTTCAGTCAGATAAGATGATGGAATATTTCAGAATGCTCTTCCTTTTATTTTACACCATTCACCGCTTATTGTGTAATCTCTGGCAATGCACTGACATTGTCTGTTTCCCTTTCACATCCTCTTCTTTTGTTCCATTGGCTTGCGACAATTTAGCAAAAGATTGAATACATACATCCTGTGTGAGATGTACTTATCTCCACCTTTAATTAAACTGCCCATATTTGGCCACTGTGTGAAAGTGGGATACATGTTCGGAGTAGCAAATGTCCCCTTCAAAGGATAAGGCCACCTCCTGCTATATGTTACCCAAATTAAATAAAATGAACCTGTGCTCATTTCCTGGTAATGTAACACAAAGTAGTCAAGCTTGACTCTAAGACAATGCACAATAGATTTAAGCAGTGCATACACAGTTGAAAAAAACCTAAATAATATTCCACAACCAATGTTAAATTATAGAGAAGAAATGTATGCGTACACAAGACCAAAGAAACAACAACCCAATATGGGGAACTGGAGATTTGAATTTTTAAAAATGTAAGTGAAAGTAGCTGCAAAAAGCACAATGCACAAAGCATCAATTAGAGTCAATAGAAAACCGGGACCTAGGCATCATTTAAGTTTGACTACAATGAAGCCCTTGTTGGACACAACAAGTTTATTGTTCCAGGTGGAAGCCTGGAAGTCAAAAAATTTGAAAAGGTTTCTAAATCCCAACACAGAAAGGAACTTTATCCCTTTTTGAGGAGAAAATGTCTCCTTGAGCTGACCGCTGCTTAAATTAGAGCCACCACCGTGGAACTGAAGGCCAGATCCTTGAAACAAAATGGACCTGCTTAAGCTCTGAAGCTTTGGAGATATCTTGTTGAAAATTGTCAAAGTCTCAATGCATACTCAGACTTGATCATTTTTTCAGAGATGTTGGGAGCCTTGACAGGGCCTAAATTGAAATTAAACTGAAGCAGTGGAATACCCAGATCAATACTTTTTCAAACAGATCCCCTGAAGGTCTGGAACTCCGCAGAAAATTTTTCTCAAAGCTTTCAACCTGTCTTCTGGTGCCCAAATAACCACAGGAGTACACATCTAAGGTTCCCATGACCTGTGTGGGATACACTTAGAGATTCTCAGATGTCAGGCAGTGCCCAACAGCTAAGTCAATCACAGGTCCAGTTGCTACAGGTCAGCTGGGCATCTTTAGAAATAGGCCTTTTGCAGTTAGCCCTTGAGTGGACATTTTTGTCCTGGATGCAAGAGGGAGCAGTCAAAGTCCTTCAGGGCTTTTCCAAGGTCACAGACAGCTGAGCAGGCCTCTTCTGATCCTCTGCAGCCCTAGTAAGTGTTCTAAGGAAGTGCCTTGGGATGCCACATTTATGCATGACACTAGCTAGTGGATAAGGGTGGCTTTCAGGGGAAGTCCTGACAACTTTTGTAGAAGTCCCTGATTGCTTTACTGCAAACAAACCCACAGTGCCCCTTACTCTCAAAATACATGATGGGAAAACCATTCTACACTTGTGCAGAGCCTCTGTACAGTTGTAGAGGTATAGCCAGGGTCATAAGCAGTCTCCTCCTCTGGGGTCTCTCAGTACCAGTTCTGGGGGTAATCTTACTCCCACTCGGTTTGGTGTCAACCTGACAATTGGGACAAAAGCTGTGGCTTTCCAATTGTCACCTAAGTTAATTAAGATCCTGGGTCCACCCCAACTAGTCTTTCTGCCATAGGAAGAAAACACATCCCCACTCCCAGGCCATTGTATCTCCTCTGGAAGAAGTTTTCCCACCTCTTCATATCTAAGTCAGACCAAGTACCAGCTGGCATTTGCTCCAGCAGATTTACAGAGGGAAAATGTAGATTTCTAAAAAATACATTTCAAATACATTTGATAAAAAAAATCCAACTTTAACATTGTATTGGAGTTTTATAAAATATAAATATACCTCTCTCAATGAGTCTAAATTTGGAGCAGGTCACTTTTTATAGAATGAAGTATATGATCTATAATTGGACTTTACCTATGTACCAGTTACATAGGTAATGGGACTTTACCTATGTACCAGTTACACCCTGATCAGTGTCAATGTCATTTAGGCCTAGTCACTGGGAGAACAGTGTCACACATATTTCACTCTTAAATATTATGCACCCTAACTTGTGGGCAGCAAAGTGAGCTAAGGAGTGACATATTTAATACTTAAAATTGACCATTTCCACATGTCAAAAGGATATTTACTAGTCCGGATAGGAGGATTCAAGCTGCTACTGTGAGGCTGCACAATGGAGTCCTGAAGTCATGCTTACTGTGTCACTGTAGTGGAAGGCACAATAGGTGTTGCAGTTCACAAGTGGCATTTAACTGTCCATGCCATGGGTGTATTTCTGCACCATATACTATGGATTTATAGAAACGTTAAATGCATCAATAAGGTTTTAAGCCAAGTTCAACATATTTAGTGGTCATAACACATGCACATGATACTGACTAGCAGAGTCCCAGTGTTAGAGTTCACGATCACCGGAAGGTGAGTCCCAAAAAAATGTATTAAGTCATAAGTGTTACTCAAATTTAGCACTATCCAATGGAGGAGTATCACCACCGAAATAGGGTCATAGAGAAAATGTTTTTTGTGATTCTTGAGCATTTTCAGGAGATCATGAGGACACATGCTTCTTGGAAGTGCTTTCATAAGCTCAACATATGGAATAATATATTTTGTATGATTTCTAATCACTATGGATCAAATATTTGTTTTATTTAAGAGCACTCTGTTCTGTGTCTGTGGAACATTCTGTATGAAACTTGTTTTTCATAAACTGGACCAAGCTCTTGTATCAGTGAATGAGGAGCTTAATTGCAATATTCTGGTGTTAATCTACAATGCTTCTTGGACTAACCATTCAATCACTGCCACATAAAAGGAAACCAGCCACAATGGTAACTCCGAACATGGCCTTGTAACATGTCTAAGATCATGGAATTGTCACCCCAATGCCATTTTGGCATTGGGGTGACAATTCCATGATCCCCCGGGTCTCTAGCACAGAACCCGGGTACTACCAAACTGCCTTTCCGGGGTCTCCACTGCAGCTGCTGCTGCTGCCAACCCCTCAGACAGGTTTCTGCCCCTCCTGGGGTCCAGGCAGCCCTGGCCCAGGAAGGCAGAACAAAGGACTTCCTCTGAGAGAGGGTGTAACACCCTCTCTCTTTGGAAATAGGTGTGAAGGCTGGGGAGGAGTAGCCTCCCCCAGCCTCTGGAAATGCTTTGATGGGCACAGATGGTGCCCATCTCTGCATAAGCCAGTCTACACCGGTTCAGGGATCCCCCAGCCCTGCTCTGGCGCAAAACTGGACAAAGGAAAGGGGAGTGACCACTCCCCTGACCTGCACCTCCCAGGGGAGGTGCCCAGAGCTCCTCCAATGTATCCCAGACCTCTGCCATCTTGGAAACAGAGGTGTCTGTGGCACACTGGACTGCTCTGAGTGGCCAGTGCCAGCAGGTGATGTCAGAGGCTCCTTCTGATAGGCTCTTACCTCTCTTGGTAGCCAATCCTCCTTCCTAGGTAGCCAAACCTCCTTTTTTGGCTATTTAGGGTCTCTGCTTTGGGGATCTCACCAGATAACGAATGCAAGAGCTCATCAGAGTTTGTCTGCATCTCCCTCTTCACCTTCTACCAAAGGATCGACCGCTGACTGCTCAGGACGCCTGCAAAACCGCAACAAAGTAGCAAGATGACTACTAGCATCCTTGTATCGCTTCATCCTTCCGGCTTTCTCGACTGTTTTCAGGTGGTGCATGCTCTGGGGGTAGCCTGCCTCCTCTCTGCACCAGGAGCTCTGAAGAAATCTCCTGTGGGTCGAAGGAATCTTCCCCCTGCAACCGCAGGCACCAAAAGACTGCATCACTGGTCCTCTGGGCCTCCTCTCAGCACGACAAGGGTGGTCCCTGGAACTCAGCAACTCTGTCCAAGTGACTCCCAAAGTCCAGTGACTCTTCAGTCCAAGTTTGGTGGAGGTAAGTCCTTGCCTCCCCACTCTAGACTGCATTGCTGGGTACTGCGTGATGTGCAGCTGCTCCGGCTCCTGTGCATTCTTCCAGGATTTCCTTCATGCACAGCCAAGCCTAGGTCCCCGACACTCTAACCTGCAGTGCACAACCTTCTGAGTTGTCCTCCGGTGTTGTGGGGCTCCCTTTTGTGACTTCACGTGGACTCCAGTTCACTCTTCTTCCAAGTGCCTGTTCAGGTACTTCTGCGGGTGCTGCCTGATTCTGTGAGGGCTCCCTAAGTTGCTGCATGCCCCCTCTGTCTCCTCCTCCAAGTGGCGACATCCTGATCCCTCCTGGGCCAAAGCAGCAGCACCCAAAAACCTCTACTGGAACCCTTGCAGCTAGCAAGGCTTGTTTGGGGTCCTTCTGCGTGGGAACACCTCTGCCAGCTTCATCATGACGTGGGACATCCATCCTCCAAAGGAGGAGTTCCTAGTCCTCTTCTTTCTTGCAGAACTCCAAGCTTCTTCCAACAGGTGGCAGCTTCCTTGCACCCTTAGCTGGCATTTCCTGGGCTCCTGCCCACTCTCGACTATTGGACTTGGTCCCCTTGTCTTACAGGTACTCAGGTCCAGAAATCCACTGTTGTTGCATTACTGGTGTTTGTTCTTCCTGCAGAATCCCCCTATCACGACATCTGTGCTCTCTGGGGGTAGTAGGTGCACTTTACACCTACCCTTCAGGGTCTTGGGGTGGGCTAATTTTCTAACCCTCACTGTTTTCTTACAGTCCCAGAGACCCTCTACAAGCTCACATAGGTTTGGGGTCCATTTGTGGTTCGCATTCCACTTTTGGAGTATATGGTTTTTGTTGCCCCTTTACCTATGTGCTCCTATTGCAATCTACTGTAACTTTACACTGCTTGCGTTACTTTTCTTGCTATTACCTGCATAATTTTGGTTTGTGTACATATATTTTGTGTATATATAACTTATCCTCATACTGAGGGTACTCACTGATATATTTTTGGCATATTGTCATAAAAATAAAGTACCTTTATTTTTAGTAATTTTGTGTATTGTGTTTTCTTATGATATAGTGCATATGACTCCAGTGGTATAGTAGGAGCTTTACATGTCTCCTAGTTCAGCCTAAGCTGCTTTGCCATAGCTATCTTCTATCAGCCTAAGCTGCTAGAAACAGCTCTTCTACACTAATAAGGGGTAACTGGACCTGGCACAAGGTGTAAGTACCTCTGGTACCCACTACAAGCCAGGCCAGCCTCCTACATTGCCCTGCTGGATGTTTAAGTCAAGTAGATCTTGTCGGAGAACCTCTGTATTGTGAATCGTTTTATTCACTTGGCACAGACTCTTTCAGTCATCAAAGGGTTGAACGACTTCTGTAGGTCACAAATCTTAATTGGACCCTTACCTCATTAAAAATCAAAACTTTTTTAAGGCAAAGTGCTGCCTGTCTAGCCCCATGCACAACTATCTATCTACGAACTCCATTTCTGGAACCTCAGCCCCTGCACTAGCAAACACCCATCCCTGTCAAGAAGCACATGTGAGAGACTTCATGGTATGGTTGTGATTACTGGCCAGTCATATGATGTACTGTTAGAAATGGGGTCTTTGGTTGACAGTCAGGTTACCCCCTGTTCAAGCAAGGACCCTCACTCTAGTCAGGGTAAAAGAGAATCACCCTCAGCTAACCCCTGCTTACCCCCTTGGTAGCTTGGCAGAGCAGTAGACTTAACTTCAGAGTGCTAATTGTAAAGTATTTGTACCAACACACACGGTAACTTAATAAAAACACTACAAAATGACAAAACACCAGTTTAGAAAAATAGGAAATATTTATCTAAACAAAACAAGACCAAAACGACAAAAATCTGACATACACAAGTCTAGTTATGAATTTTTAAAGATTAAACTCAAAATTAGAGCTTAGAAACACAAAATGCTTCGATGAGATGATAACACGTCGTCATGACGGAGTCGTTCCCCACAATCCGACACCAGAGGTGCTGGCCGCGGAGTCACACGGACCCCCAGGTACAGTACCTTTGGTGAAGAGTGAAAACAAGCCGATGCGCGAAGTCGTGGGACGCTGGTCACGATGTGGTGCGGCGACTTCAACGGAGTTGCGGACTTCAGCGGGGCTTCAGCAATGTTGGGCCTGCGAAGTTCATCGCATTCCAGCGAAGATCAGGGAGTCAGTTTCAGGCGGCGTCACCAGATTCAGCAGCGGTGTCGGTCAGGAGTCGTCCGAGGTCGATTTTCTTGGATTTTCACCAGCTTTCCTTTCAAGGGCCCAGGGACTAGATAGGGCACCACTTGTCAAAGCAGGAGTCTCTCCAGAGACTCCAGGTGCTGGTAGAGAGACGTCTTTGCTGTCCTTGAGACTTCAAACAACAGGAAGTAAGCTCTAAATCAGGCCCTTAGAGATTTCTTCACAAGATGGAAGGCACACAAAGTCCAGTCTTCGCCCTCTTACTCTGGCAGAAGCAGCAACAGCAGGATAGCTCCACAAAGCACAGTCACAGGCAGGGCAGCTCTTCTTCCTCAGCTCTTCAGCTCTTCTCCAGGCGGAGGTTTCTCTTGGTTTCCAGAAGTGTTCTAAAGACTAAAGTCTGTAGTTTTGGGTGCCCTTCTTATACCCAATTTCTCATTTGAAATAGGCCTACTTCAAAGCAAAGTCTCTTGTGAATGTGAAATCCTGCCTTTCCCAGGCCAGGCCCCAGACACCCACCAGGGGGTTGGAGACTGCACTGTGTGAGGGCAGGCACAGCCCTTTCAGGTGTAAGTGACCCCTCCTCCCCTCCTGTAGGAAAGTGCCATCTTGCCTGGCATGTTACCACCATTTTTATTGTATGTATGTTTGTTTTTGCCTGTGGCACTGGGATCCTGCTAGCCAGGACCCCAGTGCTCATAAAGTGTGCCCTGTATGTGTTCCCTGTGTGGTGCCTAACTGTATCACTGAGGCTATGCTAACCAGAACCTCAGTGTTTATGCTCTCTCTGCTTTTAAAAGTGTCACTGCAGGCTAGTGACTAATTTTACCAATTCTGATTGGCACACTGGAACACCATTATAATTCCCTAGTATATGGTACCTAGCTACCCAGGGTATTGGGGTTCCAGGAGATCCCCATGGACTGAAGCATTTCTTTTGCCTTCCAAAGGGAGCTCAGACAATTCTAACACAGGACTGCCACTGCAGCCTGAGTGAAATAACGTCCACGTTATTTCACAGCCATTTTACACTGCACTTAAGTAACTTATAAGTCACCTATATGTCTAACCCTCACTTAGTGAAAGTTAGGTGCAAAGTTACTTAATGTGAGGGCACCCTGGCACTAGCCACGGTGACCCCACATCGTTCAGGGCAATTTTCCTTTACTTTGTGATTGTGGGGACACCATTACATGTGTGCACTACATATAGGTCAATACCTATATGTAGCGTCAACATGGTAACGCTGAACATGGCCATTTTACACGTCTAGGATCATGGAATTGTCACCCCAATACCATTCTGGTATTGGGGTGACAATTCCATGCATCCCCGGGTCTCCAGCATAGAGCCCGGGTACTGCCAAACTAACTTTCTGGAGTTTTCTCTGCAGCTACTGCTGCTGCCAACCCTCGGACAGGTTTCTGCCCCCCTGGGGCCTGGGAAGCCCAGTCCCAGGAAGGCAGAACAAAGGATTTCCTCTGAGAGAGTGTGTTACACCCTCTCCCTTTGGAAATAGGTGTGAAGGGCCTGGGAAGACTAGCCTCTCCTGGCCTCTAGAAATGCTTTGAAGGGCACAGATGGTGCCCTCCTTGCATAAGCCAGTCTACACCGGTTCAGGGATCCCCCCAACCCTGTTCTGGCACGAAACTGGACAAAGGAAAGGGGAGTGACCACTCCCCATACCAGCACCTCCCAGGGGAGGTGCCCAGAGCTCCTCCAGTGTCTCCCAGACTTCTGCCATCTTGGATGCAGAGGTGTGAGGGCACAATGGACAGCTCTGAGTGGCCAGTGCCAGCAGGTGATGTCAGAGAGCCCTCCTGATAGGTGCTTACCTTTCTCTGTAGCCAATCCTCTTCTGAGGGCTATTTAGACTCTCCCCTGTGGTTATCTCACCAGATAACGAATGCAAGAGCTCACCAGAGTTCCTGGGCTCTTCGACTTCTGCCAAGGATTGACCGCTGACTGCTCCAGGACGCCTGCAAAACCGCAACAAAGTAGCAAGAAGACTACCAGCAACATTGTAGCGCCTCATCCTGCCGGCTTTCTCAACTGTTTCCTGGTGGTGCATGCTGTGAGGGCTGTCTGCCTTCGCCCTGCACCAGAAGCCAAGAAGAAATCTCCAGTGGGTCGACGGAATCTTCCCCCTGCCAATGCAGGCACCAAACTTCTGCTTCACCGGTCCTCTGGGTCCCCTCTCATCCTGACAAGCCTGGTCCCTGGAACACAGGAGCTGGGTCCAAGTGTCCCCGACAGTCCAGTGGCCCTTCTGTCTAAATTTGGTGGAGGTAAGTCCTTGCCTCCCCACGTCAGACAGTAATCCTGTGTACTGCGTGAACTGCAGCTGCTAGGGCTTCTGTGCACTTTTGCAAGACTTCCTTTGTGCAGAGCCTAGCCCAGGTCCCCAGCACTCCGTCCTGAATTGCCCAACTCGCTGAGTTGGACTCCGACTTCGTGGGACTCCCTTTTGTTGTGCTGAGTTGACTGTCATGCTCAGATCTTCTGAATGCCTGTTCAGGTGCTTCTGCGGGTACTGCCTGCTTCTGCATGGGTTCTCTGTATTGCTGAGTGCCCCCTCTGTCTCCTCCTCCAAGGGGCAACCTCCTGGTCCTTCCTGGGCCCTGGCAGCACCCAAAACCTTCAACCTCAACTCTTGCAGCTAGCAAGGCTTATTTTGTGGTCTTTCTGCATGGAAACAACTCTGCATCCTCCAGCATGCTGTGGGACATCGTTTGACTAAAGGAAAAGTTCCTGGCACCTTCCTTTGTTGCAGAATCTTCTGCTTCTTCCACCCGGAGGCAGTCCTTTTGCACCTTCATCCGGGGTTTAGTGGGCTCCTGCCGCTCCGGACACTTTCGTGACTCTTGGACTTGGTCCCCTTCCTTTACAGGTCCTCAGGTCCAGGAATCCGTCTTCAGTGCTTTGCAGTCAGTTGTTGTCCTTGCAGAATCCCCTATCTCGACTTTACTTTATTTCTGGGGTACTAGGGTAACTTTACTCCCACTTTTCAGGGTCTTGGGGTGGGGTATCTTGGACACCCTTAGCGTTTTCTTACACTCCTAGTGACCCTCTACACACTACACTAGGCCTAGTGTCCATTCGTGGTTCGCATTCCACTTTTGGAGTATATGGTTTGTGTTTCTCCTCTTGCATTCTATTGTGTTCTACAGTGGTTGCACTACTTTTCTAACTGTTTTCTTACCTGATTTTGGTAGTATATCCTCTGAGATACTTTTGGCATATTGTCACTAAAATAAAGTACCTTTATTTTTAGTAACTCTGAGTATTGTGTTTTCTTGTGATATAGTGCTAAGTGATATAAGTGGTATAGTAGGAGCTTTGCATGTCTCCTAGTTCAGCCTAAGCTGCTCTGCTATAGCTACCTCTAACAGCCTAAGCTGCTAGAAAACTTCTAATGTACTAATAAGGGACAACTGGACCTGGCACAAGGCGTAAGTACCACTTGGTACCCACTATAAGCCAGGCCAGCCTCCTAAACCTCCCTCCTAGCACAAATGGCTCATCAGGATATGCAGGCTACACCCCAGTTTCCTTTGTGTCACTGTCTAGTGTGAGGTGCAGCCAGCCCAACGGTCAAATTGACCCAGACAGGGAAACCACAAACAGGCAGAGTCACAGAAATGGTATAAGCAAGAAAATGCTCATTTTCTAAAAGTGGCATTTTCAAACACACAATCTTAAAATCAACTTCACTAAAAGATGCATTTTTAAATAGTGAGCTCAGAGACCCCAAACTCCACATGTCCATCCGCTCCCATAGGGAATCTACATTTTAATCAGATTTAAAGGTAGCCCCCATGTTAACCTATGAGAGAGACAGGCCTTGCAACAGTGAAAAACGAATTTAGCAATATTTCACTGTCAGGACATATAAAACACATCACTATAAGTCCTACCTTAACCATACACTGCACCCTGCCCTTGGGGCTACCTAGGGCCTACCTTAGGGGTGACGTACATGTAAGAAAAGGGAAGGTTTAGGCCTGGCAAGTCGGTGCACTTGCCAAGTCAGATTAACAGTTAAAACTGCACACACAGACACTGCAGTGGCAGGTCTGAGACATGATTACAGAGCTACTTATGTGGGTGCCACAACCAGTGCTGCAGGCCCACTAGTGGCATTTGATTTACAGGCCCTGGGCACCTCTAGTGCACTGTACTAGGGACTTACTAATAAATCAAATATGTCAATCATGGATAAGCCAATTACATACACATTTGGTAAAGGAGCACTTGCACTTTATCACTGGTTAGCTGTGGTAAAGTGCCCAGAGTAACAAAAACAGCAAAATCAGAGTCCAGCACACAACCTGGGGTACAGAGGCAAAAAGTTAAGGGAGACCACGCCGAGGATGAAAAGTCTAATATGTACCTTTTACCTTGAACCCTAAAATGCAGATGCCATTCTCCAGGCATCAATTCTATTGTAAAGCCAGCCATCTCAGACACTAGAAATTTTCTGACATTGCTGGGTCTTCCAGCTTATTATCCTCTACCATACTTCAATGCCTTTAGGTTTTACGCTCAACCATAAAATAGAGCTTTGTGAGACCTTCCCTGTTACACTGCTAAGGATCTGTTCTCCTGCATACCACAGGTTTAGCTTGGCACTGGCAGTGCCTGCATCTGGAAAAGTGTAATTCATCTTCTCTGTTAGTCACAGATCTCTTCCATAGCACTGACAACAAGGGCATCAGTGAAAGAGGGCCACCACTCAAATTGTCCACCACAAGCTGAAATAATATATTTTTGTTGATATCTGAAGTAAATCAGTCGACTAAGAAATCCCACCCCACAGGAGGTCTCAAATCAAGTAACCAAAATGTGCTATATCTCTCATGTAGACTACTCATTTTTTCTAATGCAGGAATTGCAATTAAGTATAAATAATCTCCAAAACAATTGGATCAAAAGCAATATGTGAAACAAATGTGTGCAAAAAATAAATGGTAACAAAAAAGAGGAAAAAAGTGAAAGGAGCTGTGCCAAGAGGGCTTAGTGCTGGATTTTGACCACCATCCAGTTTTTCATTGTTGATGTTTGTATTTATGCAATGCAATACCATATAAAACATGCAGTATGGAAGAGATGGTGGCAGTACCAGAAGGACTAACAGAGTCTATTCTACCCTATAACTTTTTTATCAAGGATGAAAAACTGGCTGGTGGTCACTTTTATGGGCACATTTTATGTGCACATTTAATTTTTTTCTTTCTGCATTTTTTTCCAATGTATTTTTTTCTCATCTAAGTTGTTTAATGATTGTTTAACTTTCATTACATCCCCTTGTAAGAAGAAATGTGGTGTCTACAGTAGGAATATGAAACACTTCAGCCAATTCCCTTGAGGCATACTATGCAGTGGGATTCCCCAGAGTTCTGGTGTACTTCAAATATTGACCACAATATTTAGTGTGGAGTTTGGTGTATGGTTACCAGAACACTCTGACCTATATTTGGCAACATTGCACATTATCTCCATGTGAGGCAACAGTGGTCTTATTACTGTAATGCCTTCATGGGAAGCGCCAGGTCACCAGCATTTAGTTCTATCAATTCAAGTCTAAACCCACCACTCTCAAACATCACTACTAATTATCAGAAAACTCTTTACTGCATAAAAAAGCTAAACCTGTTAGTCTGTTACTGTTTGTTTTATGTTGAAGCGGTTTATGACAGACAAGGGTGGCAGTCGGACTGCTATCTGATCACCGTCTCTGCCAAGATCCTAGATCCTGACGGGGTGACGGTGGTCTTGGTTGAATTCTTGGTTGAATTCAGCCAGGGCTGAATTCAGAGCTGCCCTGCTGATTACAACCTTGTTCTCTGCAAGCCTTTTTATGGCGGTTTCACCACCATGAAAATGCTGGTAGAGAGCAAGTGCAGGGGACCCCATGACATGGGTAGTGCAGGGGTGTCTCTGCCCAGCACCATCCAAATGCACACTGTCAGCTTTGCAGACAGTGTTCCTTTCAAGGGTGCTGGGCAGCCCTCTCTGTGCTACAAGATAACACTCAGCTCCTTTAAGAGGGCTGAGTGCTCTGTCAAAGCACTATTCCCGCCGGTCAGACCAGTGGGAATAATCTATTCCAAGGTTTTCGGTGGTCAGCCAGGCGTACTCCCCGTGAGTTTGGTGGTCCCACATTGGGACTGCCAAGCTCGTGATGAGACCCTTAGTGACCACTGCATTTGCTCAACAAATTAAGTGCATGATCTCAAGTAGTTTCTGGGCACCTTAAATAAAATGTTTTTCTTTGCATTTGGCTCTCGAAGTTGTCAGTTACCATGCACTCCTTTAAGAATGCTACATCTCATACAAATTATCCTACTGTAATTTGGCCTCTGGTTAAATGAGACACCACAGTTTGCCATTTTACTAAGATTTTGGAATGTGGGCTGATCTACAGAATTCAAACTAGGCACCTCAGGCTGTATCACATAAAACAAACACTGAGAATACTAAATTAAAACCCAGTCTGTGCTTCAGTTTGGGGCTGACTGGTGTCTTAAATAGTTGAAGAAGCATTATTTTACTTTTGACAGTGGTAAATGTTTGTTTGACACATGAACTTTCAAGGTACGTGCTGCTTTTGGCTGGAAGTATAGCATCATTTGTTAAAATATCTAAAGTAAGCAACAACATGCAACTCAGTATCACATACAAAGCAACATAAGAACACAATTAAAAGGTAACATGATAATTCACAACACAATACTGAAAACACAACAATCGCACTGCAAAGGAACAAAATCACTTAGCAGTACTGCAGCACAAAAGCACAAACGACAACAGAGTCCATTACCACCATAACAAAATTCCACACATTAAAGGTTCAGGAATATTCTTGTCACACTGGACCATCTCCAGAATCCTATTTACTCAATACAGTGGTAAATGGTGTTTGGAGCAAGCACTGGTTTCACTTACCACCAAAGTCATCAAATAGCACCAGTCAAAAATAATTTGAGATCTGTACCCACATTGCTGCGATTTTCCCTTTTTACGACTCTCTTGTGTGTGTAAATTCATTTATCTTGGCCTATTTCCTGAAGGAACAATACAGAGGGTGTGGTAATTTCTCACTATTCATAATCTAGCAAGAAGTGCATGTCGAATGCACCCCTGCTCTTGTACTGAAGGCCAATGTGTGCGATTGCATTTAGCGAACAAATATCTGTTTAAATTAGCTGTATGGATGCTCACGCTTATACATGCTCACACCTCAATTAAACCTGCCTAACACGCCTTTTCTAGTTCCTGGTTCAATCATAATTCTACAGCGAGTAAATGTCTAAATATATTTCTATAAGGACGTGTCTACATGATCAATATTAAAACAATGCCAATCAACAAATAGAAGTCATTTCGAAATAAATGGAATGATGACCTTTTCGGTTGTCATTTTGTATGTTTTTCCTTATATTTTGTTTTCATTTCGCATTTTTAAGTTGGATGTGCCTTTCAAAATAGCTCTCAAGAAAATGTCATCCCGAAACTCGCACGCCACTGTTCACTATGGCTCATTGAGCCATTTTGTCTGGTAAGTGTTCATCTCACTTTGATAGTTTTGCTGCGTGCTGTTTACTACTGCAAAACATCAAAGAACACTTGCGAGCGTGACATGCTGGGGAGCTTAATGCAGAACCAGAAAAACACATCTCTCCTAGAAGGAAATGTTTTTTCCAATACAGAGCTCTTTCTAGCGTGTGAAAGATTTCTCCTGCTTCAGTGACTTTACCAGCTGATTTGTGGGGACCTGCGGAGACTCTGCTGGCTCAGCATCGCGCGAGACCACAAGCTCCTTAAAACTGTTATGCCTGGTTATGAGAAATTTAGGAAGGTGAAGCTGAAACTGCCCTATATGTGCACTTGTTCATAAATAAAGGCTCTGCTGGAAAACTACCAATGTACAGAAAGCTGAATACTCAAAACTGCTGTCTAGAATTTGTTTTAGCATTCTTGTCATAATATATGATTTGTTTTCTACATTTGTTTATACGGAATGCATTCATAATAAAAAAAATAGTTTTTAAATTCAACTTCATCTTTGTCATTGTGCGTGATAAAGTAGCCAATATAACATTTGAGAAACAGGATATTGTTCAAGATGATATTGACCGCTAAAAATAATATTGGTCTCAGCAGTTACCGTTTGTGTTGACCCAGCCTTGGCAACAGACAATTGTTTATTATAGCGAAGTTCGGACCAATCACTCAATGATGTTATCTGACTTCCCTAAGTAGAGTTGCCCACAAAAGAACATATGGCAATTACTTTAACACATCTAGGGCCTGATTTAAGAGGGCCTAGCGCCACTTTAGCGCATGCTTATTGTCGTTTTTTTTATGCTAGGGTGGACTTTTCCCAGCGCAAATATTACAAAGTGTCGCAATGCCTCCTTCGTTTCATGGCTTAATTTTATCCCATGCAGGACATTCACCATGTTCTGTTGGATTCCATCCCTATTGATTCCTTTGTGGCCAGCTTAGGCAGAAGGACTTCTCTGTCTGAAGATGCAGTTGTTAGGGATGCAATAGATAAGAGGGTGGAAGGTTCTCTTAAGAAGGTTAATTCTGGGGCTCATTTGGCATTGAGGGCTGGCATCTATGGCACGCATGTTGCCCAGTCTCTGATTTCAGATCTCAAATCCTTATGTCGTGCCTTACATGAATCTTCGGACTGCACAGAGTTGCTTGCACTGATTGAGAGATAAGTTAAGTCCCTTTCTGATATGTCTTTTGATGTTGTGAGGGCTTTGGCGTTGGCTGAAGGAGCTTGTGTGTTGGCTCACAGAACTCAGATTTGTGAATGTCTTTTCAGAGCAATGTTTTGTTTGGAGCCAAGCTGGAAGAGAAGTTGCATAGACTTTTTAAGGAAAATAAACATTCTTCTTTTCTTAAGACAGTCTTGGGTGACAGACAGCCATTCAGGAAGACGTCCTCCTCTCATCCTCCTTCTCGTAGACAATGCGTACATTCTCAGGGAGGATTTCCTGCTGGCAGGGGTAGAGACAAGAAGCCCCAATCTTCCCCTTCCCCATCCAAGTCACGTTTCTGACTATATGACAGTTCAGGACATGGAGGTGGGCGGTCGGTTTCAGCATTTTCTTCTAACTTGGCTGGATTCCACTTGAGAAGCTTGGGTTCTGCACATCATCCGACACGGCTACAGGATAGAGTTTTAGGATCTTCAGATGGTCTGTACCACGCTCTAGCAGCATGGGTTTCTTCTGAACTGGGAAAAGTGCCACCTGTCGCCATCGTGGGATTTGATGTTTATTGGGGCCAGTTTTTGTATGGATCTCAACAGGGTGTTTCTCACAGAGGACAGGTCCAGGCATTACAATCTCTGGCTTGGGAGGTGATGTTCCTGTTGTTGGCCCAATACGCAGATTGCTTCGGTTGATGATGTTCATGGCAGCTGCAGTCTTTACTGTTCCTTGGGCACTCTTTTCTTCTCAGGCCCTTGTGGGTTTACCTGCTGTCTTGTCGGGATCCTCGCTCGGGGTATTACGACCAGTTAGTTCCTGTCTCCCCTAGTGTCCATCTGGATCTGCAGTGGTGGACTTTGGAAGCAATTTTACCAAGGGGGTTCCATTGCAGCCAGATCCTCCTTTGGTCTTGACTATGGATGCCAGTGCCTTGGGTTGAGGGGTGTCTCTGGGAGACTGGTCCCTGCAAGCCCTATGGTCTCTTCAAGAGGAGGGCAGTCTTCCAGTTGGAGGGAACTCATTGCAGTTTTCAGAGCAGTCATGGGCTTTCATCATTTGCTGGAGGGGTACAACTTAGTGGTTCGCTAAAACAGTCTGGTCACAATGGCCATCCTCAGCAACCAGGGGCGGATTTTTGTCAGGGCTCTCAATGAAGTGACTCAATTGTTGTTCAAATGGGGGAATCGGGCAATCATTGGTGACTATTCATGTGAGAGGAGTAGACAATAAGTTGGCAGATGATCTCAGCAGGGTCTTTCCTTGTTAGACTTGGCATCCTTGGCGTGGTGTACCTTAACTTTATGCCTCTGTTTCCCAGGTTGTTGATGTGCGCTAAACTCTGTTTTTGCTGTTTATGTTACCATGGGCACTTTACAACAGCTATCCAGTGCAAAGGTGCAAGAGCTCCTATGTGAATTGTATGTGTACTTGGATTTCCATGATTGGAATGTTTGATATAATGGTAAGTCCCTTGTTCAGTGAAGTAGAGGTGCCCAGGGCCCGTAAATCAAATGCTACTAGTGGGCCTGCAGCACTGATTGTGCCACCCACATTAGTAGCCCTGTAAATAAGGCTCAGACCTGCCACTGCAGTGTTTGTGTGTGCAGTTTTAAACTGTCAATTCAACTTGGCAAGTGTACCCACTTGCCATGCCTAAACCAACCCTTTTCTTACAGGTAAGACACCCCTAAGGTAGGCCCTATGTAGCCCCATGGGCAGGGTACAGTGTATTTTTAATATAGGACATATACTAATGTGTTTTATATGTCCTGACAGTGAAACACTGCTAAATTTGGTTTTCACTGTTGCAAGGCCTATCTCTCTCATAGGTTAACATGGGGGTTGTCTTTAAATACGATTAAAGTGTAGATTCCCTTCAGGAGCAGATAGACATGTGGAGCTGAAGAGCTGAGGAGAGAAGTGCTGCCCTGCCTATGACTCTGCTTTGTGGAGCTATCCTGCAGTTGCTGCTTCTGCCTGGGAAAGGGGACAAAGACTGGACTTTGTTGTGCATTCCTGCTTGTGAAGAAATCTCCAAGGGCTTGAAACTGAGCTTTCCTCCTGTTGTTGAAGTCTCAGTGCCATCAAAGACTTCCCCTGCCAGCACCTGGACTCTCTGCTGAGACTTCTGCCAAGTGGTGCCCTATACAGTTCCTGGGCCCTTGAAAGGTGAAGCTGGCAGAAAAAGACTGAAAATCAATGCACAGACCGCTGTGCGGGGAAATTTTCAACACACCTTCCGTGACGTGGCTGATAAAAGACGAGGCGTCGGCTTCACCGCTGAAATCAATGCTCCACCTGCATCGTGGCTGGAAGATCGATGCAACGTGGCTCGAGAAACAACGTGCCTCACACGCTAACGGAGGCTGATAATGATGCAAACCCCATGCAGCGCGCTTTTGTGATACCGTGAGACCGGATTTTCAACGCAACATCGCTGGCCGTGGAAAAGCAATGCAAAGCCTGCCCGGACCCGAGGTACCGGTCCGGACTGACGCATCGCTCTCTTGCGTTAGAAGAAAAATGATGCATGCCGACCCGACCGAAGGAGGAACGATGTACTGTCTTGCTTGCGAGGGAGATACTGACGCATCGCTGGCCTTCTGTGATGCACACTCACCGTGCAGTGTTATTTTGATGATACCCAGGTACTTTTGCACAATAACAACGTTCTCACTGTTTACTAAAGGATTTAATACCCTTATTCTTTGAAAATTCATAACTTGACATGTGTATGTTGGATTTTTTCGTTTTGGTCTTGTTTTGTTTAGATAAATATTCCCTATCTTTCTAAACCATTTGTTAGTGTTTTCACTGAATTACTGTGTGTGTTGGTACAAATACTTTACACACTGCTTCTGAAGTTAAGCCTACCTACTCATACCAAGCTACCAAGGGGGTGAGCAGGGGTTAACTGAGGGTTACTCTCTTTTACCCTGAGTAGAGTGAGGTGCTTGCTTAGACAGGGGCAAGCTAATTGCCAACCAAAGACCCCATTTCTGACATTACTCCTTTGCAGGAACTTTCTCTCACTCAAGATGTGTTTCTCTGAGTGTGTGGGAAGTTTGGTGTACCATACCTCAACATCTTTGCTTCCTGGCTCAATGCTCAGATTCTGTGGTTTTGTGATCCCAGTTCACAGGTGGGTGCTTGGGAAGTGGATGATCTGTCAGCTCCTTAGCCCCACCGTCTGTAATATGCTTTTCCTCCGATTATCCTCATTCCAAGGTTTCTGGCATGGTTGCTGAAGGAAGACAGTAGGGTGATTCTGGTGGTTTCATTTTGGCCCTGGCAGTCCTGGTTTCCGGTTGTCAAGTTGCTGGCAGTTCAGGGTCCTTGGTTCTTTCCTTGCTTCCCCTCTCCTCTTCGGTCAGTTCCAGCAATGACTCTCCAGAAGCTTTGTCTGTCAGTTTGGAAGTTGAGAGGCAGGGTTTGCAGTTCCAGAGGATTCCCAGGCATTTAGCTGTGGTGATTCAGCAGTCCTTGGTGTGTTCCTCTTCAGTTGTCTCTATTGGATTGTTCTTTGACTACCGTGCTTCAGTTCTTGTGGGAAGGATTTGGGAAGCATTTGAATGTTTCCACCTTGAAGATGCAGTGGGTGGCTATTAAGGCTTTTAGTTCTCCTTTGGGCAACCTTGCTGGTGTGGATGATTTAGAGACCCATCTGTTGTGAAGGATTTTTCTGGCCTGTCTGCTGGAGAATTCTCTGTTTCCTTTTTAGAATTTACCTTTGAGGTCTCCGGAGTTGACCCCTTTTGAACCTTTGGAGGGTGCAGATATTACGTTTTTGATTTTAAAAGTGGTCTTTATGGTTTCCATCCCCTCCGCCAGATGCATTGGGGAGTTGGGAGCCTTGATGGATATAGAACCCTTTCTGTTTTTCTCTGCTGATGGTGTGGTGTTATGTTTGGATTCTTCTTTTGTTCCCAACGTTTTTTCTCCGTTTCATCATTCTCAGGAGGTGGTGCTGCCTTCCTTGAATATGGCTTCTGCAGGTGAGGATAATTTGGCTAGGTCCTTACTGGATGTCAAGAGGGCATTGTTGATATATCTGGATAGGACCAAGCCGATCAGGAAATCTGACTCCTTGTTTCTTTCTTTTGGTGCTTCTTCCAGGGGTGAGAAGGCTTTCTCCCTGTCTATCAGTAGATGGATCAAGCAGGTTATTTAATTTGCATATTCCTCAGTGGGTGTTCCTCCTCCGGCAAGGGTGCAGGGGCACTCACCCAGGAGTATGGTAGCTTCTTGGGTGGAATTGAAGGGGGTGTCCTTTGCTGAAATTTTTGGGACTGCTAAATGGGCAGTTTCCAATACGCTGCCTGCCATTACCATCTTGAGAATGTGTTGGAGGATGAGTTGAATTTTGGTTTAGGGGTGTTACATGCAGTTTGCTCCTGAATTTCTATTTTTGTATTCTGTTTTGATGTTCTTTAATAAATCACTACTGGGCACTGCTTATGTTATTGTGTGCTAGTATAATTCTTTTTTCTGGGTTTCCTTTGTTGCTTAGGCCGGTTTGGTTTTTGGCTTGGGTATTCTGCATGAGTATTGAAGGGGACAAGAACTGGTGGACCTGGGGAAATAGTCTATTACTTATGGGTAATCTTCATTACTCCTGGTCCTGTAGCCTTCGACCCATTCATTACACCCCACCCTCCCTTCATGGCGACTGGCCTTCTGATGATTGGCTTGGTAGTTCAGGAGAAATTCTGGGACGGTACGTGGTATGTGCTTCCAGTGGGAGGGGGGCGGGGTGAGAAGGTAGTGCATTCCTTATGTTATTTTTTTCTGTCATGGAGACAGTTATCTCTATCAGTAATGAATGGGACAAGGACTACAGGACCAGGAGTAATGAAGATTACCGGTAAGTAATAGAACAATACATGCTAAAGTGGCAAATGAGGCAAGGTAAAGAAGGGGCTCGTGTTGCAGTGAGCTTATTCATAAAATAGATGCATGCTCAGGACAGGGGTGAATTTAGAGCTTAATTTGAGTGAGTGGCTGCAGGTGGGACCAATCAGTGCTCATTTTTGGGTACCTACATTTATTTTTCTTCAGCGGATTTTGACTGCAACAGAGAGAAAAACACAAAAATAGAAGTAAGAAGGACTATGCAGTACAATATTTGGCACTCCCAACATTCAGTATCACCAGCTTCAGGCTTCTAAGTAAAACTTTGGGGCACAGAATCAGTTTTCATTTTACAAATTAACCACTTGGTGCAGTGAATCTTCACCACCCTCACTTGGTAGGCATGAAGTGCATTTTCCTTAAGGTTTTTTTGTGAATTAATTATGCAGTCTCGTTTGCTTTTTGCTTTCTGGGCAAGCTTGCACAGTTAATGTGGCTGGAGCTGAGATGTGAGAATGAGCACATGAACATCCAGTCCGGCATTGATAGGAGCCTACATAAATGTGAGTGCATTGTGGTTCTGCACTCTCCATTGGTATAATCTGGGGCTAACTCTGTTTTTTACTCTTTAGCCCAGACACACTAACAGAGAAAACAGCAATCAAAAGGAGTCCTTCAGAAGTGGTCTGATTCACAAAGGGACTAACAACTTGGGGGCGGCTTTCCTCACTGGTGGCTTAATCTCTGCACTACGGATGGAATTTCTATACAGCGACCCTCTGCAGTGAAACAAAACAGTTGGCCCATCCTCTATACTGGAGTGAATGTGGGCCAGAATCACTAACTTTTGATGTAATTCAAGGCAGCAGGACAAGTTGCTGCTCTGTATCAAATGGAGAGAGCAGGAATGCTTCAAAATGTTTTAAGATACGGTGCATTCCTGCTTTCTCTATATGCTGGTGCACGTTGTGCAGGCTAATGGCAGGATTGCCCAATCAATAAAACAATCAAATAAGGATTGAACTAAATTAATTTGGGTATTTATTCGTTAGATAGTAACTTGTCACTTTACCAAAGAGATTTTTGTGTTAAAAGCACCATACCACTTTATTACTTTTTGATTTCTTCGTACCAATACAGCATTTCGTGTGCTGTTGTTGATCAGGAATCAGACTTCCACAATAAAGACATTATGCAAGGTTTTTCTGATCACTCTCATTCCAAGGAAGAATTCCATAATCCATACACAACAGAAAATTGGAATAGTGAAGTAATGTATAATCGATTATATTATTTTGGTAAAATAAGGTGGGTTAAGAAGTTTGATCATGTGGAAATCTGCCGTTCAGTGTACAGAAACAGAGATTGAAGAGTTTTATTGACATATGACTGGATGTGAGTTTTCCTTGTAGGTCCATTCTGATGTTATGGGGGAGATTTTGCTGTTGGTGGTAGCCAGAAGGTCGCTGGAAAAGGGATCGTTTCATATGGGAATAAAAGAGTGTCAGTGAAATCCCCTGTGATAATTACTGTATGTGAAGAAAACCACCCCGAATGCCTTCAAGATCATCCAGGACACAGAGAAATGTATTCCTTTTTTAAAGAAAAGGTGGTAAGTAAATATTTAATACCATTAATTTATTTGATTTTTTACATCCAATTAGGTATGGCTAGGATAGAATCCAAGTTTATTTTTGGTCTAAAAGCTTGTCAACTAATACTGTTGTGGATTAAAGTAAAAAAAAGACCCTCATTTGGGCATCTCATAGGGCTTTTCTTAGATAGGATTTCCTGAGTATGGCAGCTTGTGAGTTTAAAGGAGTTAAGCTTCCAGGATGCTTGCAGCCAGATTACGTGGTATTTCGATAAGAATTTACCAAAATGATTTCTACAAGGCTCAAGATGGCACTCTATTTCAGCTATGGTCCAAGGCAAGAGCTTAATAGTAGGACATTATTTGTTACCTTGACTTCAGAGTTCTGTTGGTTAGGTGTGCAAAGTTGGTGGCACAGCCCATGAATGGCATCGTCGGCGGGACATTTGATGATGTTCTTCCAGGTTCTTTCTCTGAAAGATGTATAGATTCCTAAAATTACCTGAATTTTCGACATCTGCAGGCAGGTTGATTTTTTTGTAAGAGCTGTTATAAGGTTTGTCTGAAGATTTGTGGATATTTCGGAGGGATAGGTGTTGTAAGGTTGATACCACAAGCAGCTAGGTCACATTTTTTAGACCTGGGGATGCATTTATCAAGCACAGATGATGCAAAACAAAGAATGAGATTTATCAAGCTATGCAAGATATTCTTAATATTATGATGATAATGTATAAAATGTTGTCCTTCTGAATCATTGCCTGGAGTAAAATCCTGGGAAAGATATCAAGGAAAATAAGTTTTGGGGATAAAACTTTAGGCTGATCTTAATTTCTTGTGCAAGCCTAGTTTATTTGGTTATCAGCTGGCGAACCAGATGGTTGATAACCAATGTCTTAAGAATCAGCCTTTAGTATGAACAAACTGGATTAGGGGATCATTGTCCAGTAAAGTTCCTCGAATAACTGGAACAGAAACCTTTTCAATCGCAGATGGAGTGGAACTTAGGTTGTAACCTCCCAAGTTTGCAAATGACTGAGGTGGTCATTCTGAGTTTGGCGGTAAGCGGACCATCACATCGGTGGTGGCAGTGAGACACATAACGAGTAAGATGGTGAACCCAACGCAACACAGACAACTTACCGCCAGTACCGCCACCGCTGACGAGCAGCATCTGGTGGTGGTAGCCAACTTCAGACTGGCAGGAACCAATGTCCTGCCCACTATATTATGAGTCACCAGACCACCAGGCTATCCGGGATGGGATGACTGCGAGGAAAATCTTGGCAGAAACAGAAACTACAAAAGCAGACACTCACCTCCATGTACACAGACGCATCAACAGCCGCCATGGCAAATGAACTGCAAGTCCTCCTAGCATCGTATCTCGCTATACACCTTCAGGGCCAGCGATAACAACAAAGATGACAACCGTAAGTACACCTAGAACAGAGTGAAGGGAATGGCAGAGATACACACCCACACATAACACACATTCCCAGCACAAACAGCGAAGGTCACACAAGCACACAAACGTACAGTAACAGCACACAAATATACACACACACAGAAAATATGGGAAAGCCAAGTACCAAATACACAGACAAAGCCAAGCAGACACGTAGCACAACGCACACCAACACCACCAACACAGTCATACACATCCATACACAACACCCTCTAATCACACACACATCCATACACAACACCCTCTAATCACACCACGCTCCAGCAGCATCGGTTTCTTCTGAACTGGGAAAAGTGCCACCTGTCGCCATCGTGGGATTTGATGTTTATTGGGGCCAGTTTTCGTATGGATCTCAACAGGGTGTTTCTCACAGAGGACAGGTCCAGGCATTACAATCTCTGGCTTGGGAGGTGATGTTCCTGTTGTTGGCCCGATACGCAGATTGCTTCGGTTGATGATGTTCATGGCAGCTGCAGTCTTTACTGTTCCTTGGGCACTCTTTTCTTCTCAGGCCCTTGTGGGTTTACCTGCTGTCTTGTCGGGATCCTCGCTCGGGGGATTACGACCAGTTAGTTCCTGTCTCCCCTAGTGTCCATCTGGATCTGCAGTGGTGGACTTTGAAAGCAATTTTACCAAGGGGGTTCCATTGCAGTCAGATCCTTCTTTGGTCTTGACTATGGATGCCAGTGCCTTGGGTTGAGGGGTGTCTCTGGGAGACTGGTCCCTGCAAGCCCTATGGTCTCTTCAAGAGGAGGGCGGTCTTCCAGTTGGAGGGAACTCATTGCAGTTTTCAGAGCAGTCATGGGCTTTCATCATTTGCTGGAGGGGTACAACTTAGTGGTTCGCTAAAACAGTCTGGTCACAATGGCCTTCCTCAACAACCAGGGGCGGATTCTTGTCAGGGCTCTCAATGAAGTGACTCAATTGTTGTTCCAATGGGGGAACGGCACTTTCAATCATTGGTGACTATTCAAGTGAGAGGAGTAGACAATGAGTTGGCAGATGATCTCAGCAGGGTCTTTCCTTGTTAGACTTGGCATCCTTGGCGTGGTGTACCTTAACTTTATGCCTCTGTTTCCCACGTTGTTGATGTGCACTAAACTCTGTTTTTGCTGTTTATGTTACCATGGGCACTTTACAACAGCTATCCAGTGCAAAGGTGCAAGAGCTCCTATGTGAAATGTATGTGTACTTGGATTTCCATGATTGGAATGTTTGATATAATGGTAAGTCCCTTGTTCAGTGCAGTAGAGGTGCCCAGGGCCCTTAAATCAAATGCTACTAGTGGGCCTACAGCACTGATTGTGCCACCCACATTAGTAGCCCTGTAAATAAGGCTCAGACCTGCCACTGCAGTGTTTGTGTGTGCAGTTTTAAACTGCCAATTCAACTTGGCAATTGTACCCACTTGCCAGGCCTAAACCAACCCTTTTCTTACAGGTAAGACACCCCTAAGGTAGGCCCTAGGTAGCCCCATGGGCAGGGTACAGTGTATTTTTAATATAGGACATATACTAATGTGTTTTATATGTCCTGACAGTGAAACACTGCTAAATTTGTTTTTCACTGTTGCAAGGCCTATCTCTCTCATAGGTTAACATGGGGGCTGTCTTTAAATGCAATTAAAGTGTAGATTCCCTTCAGGAGCAGATAGACATGTGGAGCTGAAGAGCTGAGGAGAGAAGTGCTGCCCTGCCTATGACTCTGCTTTGTGGAGCTATCCTGCAGTTGCTGCTTCTGCCTGGGAAAGGGGACAAAGACTGGACTTTGTTGTGCATTCCTGCTTGTGAAGAAATCTCCAAGGGCTTGAAACTGAGCTTTCCTCTTGTTGTTGAAGTCTCAGTGCCATCAAAGACTTCCCCTGCCAGCACCTGGACTCTCTGCTGAGACTTCTGCCAAGTGGTGCCCTATACAGTTCCTGGGCCCTTGAAAGGTGAAGCTGGCAGAAAAAGACTGAAAATCAATGCACAGACTGCTGTGCGGGGACATTTTCAACACACCTTCCATGACGTGGCTGATAAAAGACGAGGCGTCGGCTTTACGGCTGAAATCAATGCTCCACCTGCATCGTGGCTGGAAGATCGATGCAACGTGGCTCGAGAAACAACGTGCCTCACATGCTGACGGAGGCTGATAATGATGCAAACCCCATGCAGCGCGCTTTTTTGATACCGTGAGACCGGATTTTCAACGCAACATCGCTGGCCGTGGAAAAGCAATGCAAAGCCTGCCCAGACCCGAGGTACCGGTCCGGAGTGACGCATCGCTCTCTTGCGCTAGAAGAAAAATGATGCATGCCGACCCGACCGAAGGAG
Organism: Pleurodeles waltl; assembly: GCF_031143425.1. Lineage (NCBI taxonomy): Eukaryota > Metazoa > Chordata > Amphibia > Caudata > Salamandridae > Pleurodeles > Pleurodeles waltl. Next base: position 1,682,418,030 of record NC_090444.1, on the reverse strand, counting down.
GAACGATGTACTGTCTTACTTGCGAGGGAGATACTGACGCATCGCTGGCTTTCTCTGATGCACACTCACCGTGCAGTGTTATTTTGATGATACCCAGGTACTTTTGCACAATAACAACATTCTCACTGTTTACTAAAGGATTTAATACCCTTATTCTTTGAAAATTCATAACTTGACATGTGTATGTTGGATTTTTGTCGTTTTGGTCTTGTTTTTTTTAGATACATATTCCCTATCTTTCTAAACCATTTGTTAGTGTTTTCACTGAATTACTGTGTGTGTTGGTACAAATACTTTACACACTGCTTCTGAAGTTAAGCCTACTTACTCATACCAAGCTACCAAGGGGGTGAGCAGGGGTTATCTGAGGGTGACTCTCTTTTACCCTGAGTAGAGTGAGGTGCTTGCTTAGACAGGGGGCAAGCTGATTGCCAACCAAAGACCCAATTTCTGACATTACTCCTTTGCAGGAACTTTCTCTCACTCAAGATGTGTTTCTCAGAGTGTGTGGGAAGTTTGGTGTACCATACCTCAACATCTTTGCTTCCTGGCTCAATGCTCAGATTCTGTGGTTTTGTGATCCCAGTTCACAGGCGGGTGCTTGGGAAGTGGATGATCTGTCAGCTCCTTAGCCCCACCGTCTGTAATATGCTTTTCCTCCGATTATCCTCATTCCAAGGTTTCTGGCATGGTTGCTGAAGGAAGACAGTAGGGTGATTCTGGTGGTTTCATTTTGGCCCTGGCAGTCCTGGTTTCTGGTTGTCAAGTTGCTGGCAGTTCAGGGTCCTTGGTTCCTTCCTTGCTTCCCCTCTCCTCTTCGGTCAGTTCCAGCAATGACTCTCCAGAAGCTTTGTCTGTCAGTTTGGAAGTTGAGAGGCAGGGTTTGCAGTTCCAGAGGATTCCCAGGCATTTAGCTGTGGTGATTCAGCAGTCCTATAAACCTTCTACCTTGAAGTCATATTCCAGGCACTTGAGTGATTTCCAGTGTTGGTGTGTTCCTCTTCAGTTGTCTCTATTGGATTGTTCTTTGACTAACGTGCTTCAGTTCTTGTGGGAAGGATTTGAGAAGCATTTGAATGTTTCCACCTTGAAGACGCAGTGGGTGGCTATTAAGGCTTTTAGTTCTCCTTTGGGCAATCTTGCTGATGTGGATGATTTAGAGTCCCATCTGTTGTGAAGGATTTTTCTGGCCTGTCTGCTGGAGAATTCTCTGTTTCCTTTTTGGAATTTACCTTTGAGGTCTCCGGAGTTGACCCCTTTTGAACCTTTGGAGGGTGCAGATATTACATTTTTGATTTTAAAAGTGGTCTTTTTGGTTTCCATCCCCTCCGCCAGATGCATTGGGGAGTTGGGAGCCTTGATGGATATAGAACCCTTTCTGTTTTTCTCTGCTGATGGTGTGGTGTTATGTTTGGATTCTTCTTTTGTTCCCAAAGTTTTTTCTCCGTTTCATCATTCTCAGGAGGTGGTGCTGCCTTCCTTGAATATGGCTTCTGCAGGTGAGGATAATTTGGCTAGGTCCTTACTGGATGTCAAGAGGGCATTGTTGATATATCTGGATAGGACCAAGCCGTTCAGGAAATCTGACTCATTGTTTCTTTCTTTTGGTGCTTCTTCCAGGGGTGAGAAGGCTTTCTCCCTGTCTATCAGTAGATGGATCAAGCAGGTTATTTAATTTGCATATTCCTCAGTGGGTGTTCCTCCTTGGCAAGGGTGCAAGGGCACTCAACCAGGAGTATGGTAGCTTCTTGGGTGGAATTGAAGGGGGTGTCCTTTGCTGAAATTTTTGGGACTGCTAAATGGGCAGTTTCCAATACGCTGCCTGCCATTACCATCTTGAGAATGTGTTGGAGGATGAGTTGAATTTTGGTTTAGGGGTGTTACATGCAGTTTGCTCCTGAATTTCTATTTTTGTATTCTGTTTTGATGTTCTTTAATAAATCACTACTGGGCACTGCTTATGTTATTGTGTGCTAGTATAATTCTTTTTTCTGGGTTTCCTTTGTTGCTCAGACCGGTTTGGTTTTTGGCTTGGGTATTCTGCATGAGTATTGAAGGGGACAAGAACTGGTGGACCTGGGGAAATAGTCTATTACTTACTGGTAATCTTCATTACTCCTGGTCCTGTAGCCTTCGACCCATTCATTACACCCCACCCTCCCTTCATGGCGACTGGCCTTCTGATGATTGGCTTGGTAGTTCAGGAGGAATTCTGGGACGGTACGTGGTATGTGCTTCCAGTGGGAGGGGGGCGGGGTGAGAAGGTAGTGCATTCCTCATGTTATTTTTTTCTGTCATGGAGACAGTTATCTCTATCAGTAATGAATGGGACAAGGACTACAGGACCAGGAGTAATGAAGATTACCGGTAAGTAATAGAACAATACATGCTAAAGTGGCAAATGAGGCAAGGTAAAGAAGGGGCTCGTGTTGCAGTGAGCTTATTCCTAAAATAGATGCATGCTCAGGACAGGGGTGAATTCAGAGCTTAATTTGAGTGAGTGACTGCAGGTTGGACCTATCAGTGCTCATTTTTGGGTACCTACACTTATTTTTCTTCAGCGGATTTTGACTGCAACAGAGAGAAAAACACAAAAATAGAAGTAAGAAGGACTATGCAGTACAATACTTGGCACTCCCAACATTCAGTATCACCAGCTTCAGGCTTCTAAGTAAAACTTTGGGGCCCAGAATCAGTTTTCATTTTACAAATTAACCACTTGGTGCAGTGAATCTTCACCACCCTCACTTGGTAGGCATGAAGTGCATTTTCCTTAAGGTTTTTTTGTGACTTAATTATGCAGTCTCGTTTGCTTTTTGCTTTCTGGGCAAGCTTGCACAGTTAATGTGGCTGGAGCTGAGATGTGAGAATGAGCACATGAACATCCAGTCCGGCATTGATAGGAGCCTACATAAATGTGAGTGCATTGTGGTTCTGCACTCTCCATTGGTAGAATCTGGGGCTAACTCTGTTTTTTACTCTTTAGCCCAGACACACTAATAGAGAAAACAGCAATCAAAAGGAGTCCTTCAGAAGTGGTCTGATTCACAAAGGGACTAACAACTTGGGGGCGGTTTTCCTCACTGGTGGTATAATCTCTGCACTACGGATGGAATTTCTATACAGCGACCCTCTGCAGTGAAACAAAACAGTTGGCCCATCCTCTATCCTGGAGTGAATGTGGGCCAGAATCACTAACTTTTGATGTAATTCAAGGCAGCAGGACAAGTTGCTGCTCTGTATCAAATGGAGAGAGCAGGAATGCTTCAAAATGTTTTAAGATATGGTGCATTCCTGCTTTCTCTATATGCTGGTGCACTTTGTGCAGGCTAATGGCAGGATTGCCCAATCAATAATACAGTCAAATAAGGATTGAACTAAATTAATTTGGGTATTTATTCGTTAGATAGTAACTTGTCACTTTACCAAAGAGATTTTTGTGTTAAAAGCACCATACCACTTTATTACTTTTTGATTTCTTCATACCAATACAGCATTTCGTGTGCGTTGTTGATCAGGAATCAGACTTCCACAATAAAGACATTATGCAAGGTTTTTCTGATCACTCTCATTCCAAGGAAGAATTCCATAATCCATACACAACAGACAATTGGAATAGTGAAGTAATGTTTAATCGATTATATTATTTTGGTAAAATAAGGTGGGTTAAGAAGTTTGATCATGTGGAAATCTGCCGTTCAGTGTACAGAAACAGAGATCGAAGAGTTTTGTTGACATATGACTGGATGTGAGTTTTCCTGGTAGGTCCATTCTGATGTTATGGGGGAGATTTTGCTGTTGGTGGTAGCCAGAAGGTCGCTGGAAAAGGGATTGTTTCATATGGGAATAAAAGATTGTCAGTGAAATCCCCTGTGATAATTACTGTATGTGAAGAAAACCACCACGAATGCCTTCAAGATCATCCAGGACACAGATAAATGTATTCCTTTTTTAAAGAAAAGGTGGTAAGTAAATATTTAATACCATTAATTTATTTGATTTTTTACATCCTATTAGGTATGGCTAGGATAGAATCCAAGTTTATTTTTGGGTTAAAAGCTTGTCAACTAATACTGTTGTGGATTAAAGTAAAAAAAAGACCCTCATTTGGGCATCTCATAGGGCTTTTCTTAGATAGGATTTCCTGAGTATGGCAGCTTGTGAGTTTAAAGGAGTTAAGCTTCCAGGATGCTTGCAACCAGATTACGTGGTATTTCGATAAGAATTTAACAAAATGATTTCTACAAGGCTCAAGATGGCAATCTATTTCAGCTATGGTCCAAGGCAAGAGCTTAATAGTAGGACATTATTTGTTACCTTGACTTCAGAGTTCTGTTGGTTAGGTGTGCAAAGTTGGTGGCACAGGCCATGAATGGCATCGTCGGCGGGACATTTGATGATGTTCTTCCAGGTTCTTTCTCTGAAAGATGTTTAGATTCCTAAAATTACCTGAATTTCCGACATCTGCAGGCAGGTTGATTTATTTGTAAGAGCTGTTATAAGGTTTGTCTGAAGATTTGTGGATATTTCGGAGGGATAGATGTAGTAAGATTGATACCACAAGCAGCTAGGTCACATTTTTTAGACCTGGGGATGCATTTATCAAGCACAGATGATGCAAAACAAAGAATTAGATTTATCAAGCTATGCAAGATATTCTTAATATTATGATGATAATGTATAAAATGTTGTCCTTCTGAATCATTGTCTGGAGTAAAATCCAGAGAAAGATATCAAGGAAAATAAGTTTTGGGGGTAAAACTTTAGGCTGATCTTAATTTCTTGTGCAAGCCTAGTTTATTTGATTATAAGTTGGCGAACCAGATGGTTGATAACCAATGTCTTTAGAATCAGCCTTTAGTATGAACAAACTGGATTAGGGGATCATTGTCCATTAACGTTCCTCGAATAACTGGAACAGAAACCTTTTCAATTGCAGATGGAGTGGAACTTAAGTTGTAACCTCCCAAGTTTGCAAATGACTGAGGTGGTCATTCTGAGTTTGGCGGTAACCGGACCATCACATCGATGGTGGCAGTGAGACACATAATGAGTAAGATGGTGAACCCAACGCAACACAGACAACTTACTGCCAGTACCGCCACCGCTGACGAGCAGCATCTGGCGGTGGTAGCCAACTTCAGACTGGCAGGAACCAATGTCCTGCCAACTATATTATGAGTCAGCAGACCACCAGGCTATCCGGGATGGGATGACTGCGAGGAAAATCTTGGCAGAAACAGAAACTACAAAAGCAGACACTCACCTCCATGTACACAGACGCATCAACAGCCGCCATGGCAAATGAACTGCAAGTCCTCCTAGCATCGTATCTCGCTATACACCTTCAGGGCCAGCGATAACAACAAAGATGACAACCGTAAGTACACCTAGAACAGAGTGAAGGGAATGGCAGAGATACACACCCACACATAACACACATTCCCAGCACAAACAGCGACGGTCACACAAGCACACAAACGTACAGTAACAGCACACAAATATACACACACACAGAAAATATGGGAAAGCCAAGTACCATATACACAGACAAAGCCAAGCAGACACGTAGCACAACGCACACCAACACCACCAACACAGTCATACAAATCCATACACAACACCCTCTAATCACACAACGACAACTAGACCACAAACACCTCAACACAGTCATAGACAGGCACAATCCCCATAGAATCCCACAAGCAAGCAGTCAGACAAATAACAACAAGCACATGGCACAACCCATCTACCCAGCACATGCAACAAGACAGACACAACCCATACAAAGACCTCACACACCATTGCACACAGATGACACCACCATGTAGAAGGAAACCAGGACAAGCATCTCATCTTGTCAACCACAGCAATGTGAGCAGATGTATTTGGAACCATCAATAAGAAATAAAATATATCTAAAATGTGCCAAATGGCAAGTCAATTTGCAGAAATGCAGGATGCATAGTCCATATATAATGGCCCTAACTGGACTCCTGACAGTGAATAGGCCTCCACGGCATAGGGGCATCAATTGGACATGCAGGCACCTCAGCGTTTTGGGGCTGGTGGTGGTAGGGGTGGCTTGGATTTGGAAGGGGGGTTTCTGTGTTTGTGCTTGAGAGGGGGACTTTGGCTCTGGGAGGGGTGGGTTGTTTGCTGGGTTGAGGAGCAGGGGAAACCCCAGAGGGAACACCAGAGGAATGGGAGGCAGAAGGGCCTGGGAGGGGCAGGGGGTCATGATGTTTAATGGTAACACAGAGTGGGAGAGGAATAGGGAAGAGGTCAAGGGCGGCAAGAAATACTTTTTTAGGTACACGGAGCGGTCACATGAAAGAGGGATGGGAGTGGAGGTAGAGGGAGTCCTCATGTGACATTTTGGTGTGCTGTATGTGGATGCTGGTGTGTGCAATGTGTGCATGTCTGTGGTGGGTGTAAGTTGGGTGGGTGAGTGGGTGCGTGTGCATATCTTGGGAGGAGGGGTAGAGATGCAGTGAGAGGGAATGGAAGACGTTTGAGTGAATATTGTGGTGGTGTGTGCAAGTGAGGTGGATGTGCTGCAGGTGACAGAGAAGGTGGTCGCGGTGAGTGTGGATGTGGTGTGTGGGGTGGGTGTCTGTGGGTCTGCTGTTGTGGTGATTGAGGGTATGACAGGAATGCTGGCAGGACCAGTGTGTGATGATGCAGTGCTGGCAGGTGTGAGTGGTGATGTGACTGTAAAGGAGGCAGTGTGAGAACTGTCTGTTGTGTATGCAGATGTGTGTGTCTATGCCTCTGGGTTTGTTTGTGGTGCTGATGTTTGTCTTTGCGCACCTTGTCTGTTGTATTGGGTGTATGCTGGTCTGTAGGTGTGCCCTGGCTGGGTGTAGGGAGAGGGGTTGTGGATTGGGAACAGGAAGCTGGAGGGGTGATGGAAGATGAGGGGTCACTGGCTGACATCAACGAGGAGGCCAGAGCCTGAAATGATCTCTGTAGGCCAGGCAATGCACAGTGAATGCCTTCCTGGTAGGCATTGGACTGCTGCATCTGTGATGCCAGTCCCTGGATGGCATTCACAATGGTTGTCTGCCCCACAGAGATGGACCTCAGTTGGTCAATTGCCTCCTCATTGAGGGCAGCAGGGCTGACTGGAACAGGGGCAGAGGTGCCTTCAGTGAAGGAGACACCCACCCTCCTGGGTGAGCAGGCACAGTCAACTGGGTAGGGAGCTACAGGGATCATAGTGCTGGTAAGGGGGGTTGTGGATAAGGATGGTGCTGGGGTGGTCCCAGATGGGTCCGCCACCACCAGGGAGCCACTTTCGGAGAAGGAATCTGAATCAGATGTGGTGGTAGCACCAGTCTCCACTGTGGGGCTCCCCTCACCCTCTGTCCCACTGGTCCCCCTCGGCTTCACTGGTGCCCTTCTCCTGGGTCCCATGGGCTGCATCCCCACTCACCGGTGCCCTTTCTCCTTCACCATCTGATGCTAATGCACTAATAGACAGAGGTGAAGAGAGAAGGTGGGTGGGAGATAAAGAAAGGGAGGAAATGATAATAACCCACACATCCACTTCACATACAAACAATACATACATTTGCCCCTGTCAGGAAAACAAGAGACCATTTTGCAGTCATGAACAATAGAGTCCTGCAAGCCAAACCCAAACTTATCACTTATTACATCATCCCTGCAGCCTAGCCACCTGATTGAAAAGTCCTACATGCCTGTCAACTGGCTAAATGACTAATCCAACAATTTAACCCATTAACATACCCAACCACTTGTCAGTCATGACTGGATGAAACAAATCTGACCTCAGAGGAACTGTCCACACATACTAAATGACAGGTATGTGTGGATTACATTTGGTACAGATGTGCACTGATATTGCAATTAAACCAGTTCCAATGTTAACTAAACATACCTGTCAGTACCTAAATATAGTGCCAATAAGATCACTTTGAACTACTGCAGTATACGCAGAGATGGAGTATGAAGCCAGTAAAATTCCTGAATATTTGAGTCACCCATATGTACAGTAGAATGTGTGTTACAGTACCACCACTTCTGTTCCTGCATGGTCCCACATAGCTAATGTGTCACACTCCAGCATGATTGGTGTGACAACCAGGACTGTACACTCCCCAAATTTCATCTGGCCACATAAATACCAACAGTAGACAACCATGCAGAAGTCACGTAACAGTCTACACTTACCCCATTGTGGCTGCTGTGAAGCCCTCAAGTGCCCAACCAATTCTGGGTAGGTCACCGCCAGTATGCGGGCCTTTGGGGGGGTCTGGGTCCGACGGGCACCCCTTACATGTTGGGAGGCCATCCCCAGCTGGGCCTCTGCGGTCTTCTGGGCCCAGCATCTCAGGTCCTCCCACCGCTTCCTGCAGTGGGTGCTCTGCTGGCTATGGACCCCCAGGGTTCCTTGGTGATGGCTCTCCACAACCCATTTTTCTGGTGGGCACTGGCTTGCATGAGAAACATTCTGAAAATTGAGGACATGGTGTAAATGATACCAACACAGCTGCAACCTTTGGCGACACACAACATATACCGACCATGCACACTGCCAATATACCACACACATAATGTGCATTAAAAACCCAAATCAGTCATCATATTTCAATGTGCACACACATTCACCATAAAACACCACCCGAAATGTGGGACAAAGGATGTTGAACTGACCTTCGGCCCTGGAGCCCCATACAACCATCCATACAGTGTTAGGACCCCTTCACCAGTTTATCCAGCTCCTCAGCTGTGAAGCCTAGGGCCCTATTCCCTGCAGTGCATGCCATAGTTGCTCCAAGATTCAGGACACAGCTGCAAACAAAGTGGGGGTCTTCCTTGCCCGAATGCCAGGAGTCAAATGAGCTTGCCCATACAAAATGGCAGTCATCACTGCAACAGTCATGCATGTCAGCGGTCATGACCGTCAGCGCCGGCGGTGATCATCATTGGTCCCAGTTTCCTATAGACTTCAATGTTAACCAATTAGGAGTTGCACAGTGGTTATGACAACCTTCTACCATAAAGACTGCTGCCGGCGAAATGAGGTCACTTCCATCTGTCCAATGCATGCAGGACAGGCGGATGCCATTTTAGTATGGTACATGACTTTCCTGGGTTCATACTGCGTCATTACCTGCATATCGTCACAAAATGATTCATGTAGGCTACATTTTGTGGATAATCACCTGATATCACCACACTTGTCACTACATATGTCTATATTGACAATCCGTATGGTGGACCACATGGAAAGTGTATGTTTACATATCCTTTACATGTCCTTGTCACAGGGATTATGTGGCATTGTCAGGCCAGGAATGGAGTGTGGAGTAATGTGTCTTTCCACAACATGACAGCCAACTTACATGACCAATACCTCATGATTGTCATATGTCATACTTGGTGCAAAACATTGTGAGAGGTACCCAGATTGTTGTTTGTCTCCCTGCCTAGATACTGCCAAAATGGAGTGATGAGGAATGCACCAGTTTACCGGCCCCTAGTAGATCTTGAAACCATGGAAAAGGGCCACATCATCCGGACCTATTGACTGAACCGTTTGTCCATCAGAGAACTGGTTGACCAGTTGGAGCCAGACCTCCTGCTGTCTTGGATAAATCCCCAGGCCATCCCTCCAACAGTCCAGGTGTTGGCAGTCTTGCATTTTCTGGTGAGTGGCTCATTTCAGGTGACTGTAGGACTGGCTGCAGGGATGTCACAGCCCAAGTTCAGTAAGGTGTTACAGGATGTGCTGGATGCCCTACTCAAGCATGTGAACAGGTACATAAGGTTCCGACAACATGCTGAATTGCCCACTGTTAAAGCAGCCTCTGCAATATATCACATGTCCCACATGTAATAGGGGCCATTGATGGGACTCACAACGCCTTGGTACCTCTGAGGGCCAATGAACAGGTATACAGAAACCGGAAGAGTACATATGCTTTCAATGTAAAATGGTGTGTCTTGCAGACGACTACATAACACATGTAAACATGAAATTCCCTGGATATTTACATGATTCCTACATCCTGAGGAACAGCAGTGTCCCTGCATTGATGTTACAGCTACAGTGAGAAATGTCCTGGCTAGTAGGTATTTGTACTGCTTTCCATGTCAGATACCACTCTCTACACAGTCTGCATTCTGCCTAGCATTGTTACCTATCATCATATCTCCTTTTCTACACAGGTGACTCCGGATACCACAACCTACCCTGGCTCCTGACACCTGTTAGACATCCAACTACAGGAGGGGAGAACATGTACAATGAGGCACATGGCCGGACGAGGCGGGTGATTGAGAGGACTTTCGGCCTCTTTAAAGCTAGATTTTGTTGCCTTCATGTGTCCAGTGGTGCCCTACAATACCGACCAGGGAAAGTCTGCAAGATCTTTGTTGCATGATGCATGCTCCATAATCTGGTCCTCAGAAGGCACATTCCACTGTTGGAGGAGGGGGACTTCGAAGCTGGAGCAGTGGTTGGGGCCAGTGACTCTGATACTGAGGAGGAGGCATACGAGGATGAGGCACATGGCAACAGGACTGACTTGATTCATCACTACTTTGAATGATAAACAGTTATATGTGATTTGTATGTCATGTGCACTTGGACTATGGATTGGTAAAGCCAGTCTGTACTTAGATTTTGCATGCATCAAGGTGTGTGTGGGGACTACTGCTGGCCACCTTGGTTTCCAACCCTTAAAGGTAGCTGACTACCATGAGGGGTAGTGGAAATGCATTGCTGCCAATGACATGTGTGAGATGCTGGTGCCATAATGTAACATCCTTTTGGTTGTAGCAAAGATTATGGATCCTCAGGCTGCCTGTTTGGGTAAATGTAAGGGGGACTTATCAGTCTTGTCCTGCTGTGTAGGCCTATCATGCTGCATTGCGAGCTGCTCTGTGGCAACTACCTGTTCCTGAGTACTCAGGAAGGTGATCAGCAGAGGGTGTTACCTATGTAAAATCTTTACTTTCCTACACATATGTGTGAGTGACAGTGCAGGCCTTTTCATGTGTGGTATCATAGCTGCTGGAGCAGTCATCCTGTGTTTGTGTTCAATTGCTGTTGATGTATGAATATGGGGTACATGCCTTACAACATTGAGCCTAATTCCATGTAATTTTCCCTCTTCAGGGAAACATGTCTGTTTGCAAGCTGATTACTGATATGCCTGTTGACATCATTGACACTGGATGTTACCACAATATGGATCTACTTACACACCTGCTGGAGATTCCAACTGCATCTGTCACTTTGAGATTCTTGTAGTGCTGATGTATGTATTTGATTGTTGCTTTTAAACAGAAATGCCACTTTAAACACTGAAGACACATGCATCATGACTTCTGCAAATTGTTGTTTATTGTGTGTTTTACATCACAGTCCAGAGGAGTTGGGACTTGGTTTGGTTGAAGATCAGAGTGGGTGGTCTAGCTGTTTGTTTCACAGGTCCTGTGTCCATTAGTCTTGGGATTATGGGAACTTGGCACTAAACAGCCAAAAGGTGTAACAGTGGCACACAAAGGTGACAGTTCAGCAGAGGGATCACGTCCTGGTGGGGGGATTGCTCTTTACCTCAAGTCCTGCAGGATGTCTGGATGGCCGACCTCTTTTATGGGGGGGTCCCTCAGCTTCAGGGCTAGGGGTGCTGGTGGCCTGTGTGTCTTCCTGCTGGGCCTCCATTCCAGTAGCAGGTGCTGATGTAGAGGGCAGTGTTGTGTGTCTACTAGATGGTGCCTGCTGTTGGGGGAAGATGTATGCAGGATGTTCTTGTGTTCCTTGAACTCCCGTAACATGGAGACCATAGTGACATTGAGTACCTTCCACTGCTGCATGGCCTCCTGATGGTATTCCCCCTGCAGCCTTTGGGTCTCCTGCAAGGTGGTCAGTATCTGGCCCATCTTGTCCTGGGATTGCTGGTAGGCTCCCAACTCTGGAGACGGCCTCCTGACCAGTTGTGCCCTGTTGCTGCCTTGTCGTTTCGTCCACGATTGCCCTCCCACTCGCCCTTGTCCCCTGTTCCTGTGCCCCCGGTGTAGTGTGCAGTGTGCCCCCTCCCACTGACACCAGGTCCATCATTGTCTTGGGATTGCAATGTTGACTCATGCCCCTGTCCTGTGGGGCACACTGATGCTTGATGTGACCTTGGGACACAGGTTTGGGAAGATAGGCTCTGCTGTGCAATGGATGCCACAGGGGATGTAGTTTCAGTTGTGGGCAGGGTGAGGCTGGAAGTGGTGGACTGACCACTCATGCCTTATGGGCCAGGTACCTCATCCCTATCCAGACATCCAGGGAATTCTTCATATATTGGACCTGCTTCCAGGCCTGGACCTTCTGTCATTGGCATCCTCTGCTGTGTGGCAGTACTTAGGAGACCTGTGGAATGAGAGGTATTGTGTCACATGATGGTATTGCACAAGTGATACACATGGTTGTATGCCATAATTGACTGGATTTGTAGGGTATCCATGCACTAGGTGGACCTGTGAGGGAATGGTGTAAGTAGGGAGCTGTGGCATGCAAGGGTGGGTATTGGGTCCATGGTGGGTTTGTGCATGTTATGGTGGTGTGAGGGGGTCAGAGGGTGGTGGGAGTACATGCTGTGCACGGGAATATCTTGGCCGGGGAATGTAGTTGACTTGCCAGTGTCCAGTCCACTAGGTATTCCCATCAGCCCCTCGGGGTGTATGATGGCAGAGACCTTCTCCTCCCATGATGATAATTCTGGGGGAGGTGGTGGGGGCCCACCACCAGTCCTCATGATGGAGATTTGGTGCCTGGAAGCCTGGAAGCCATGGCCCGTACCTTCACCTGTAGGTGGTTCCACCTCTTCCTTATGTCCTCCTTTGTGCGTAAGTCATTTTTCCGGGTTATGGATGCCTGCTGGACCTGTGCTCCAAACAGTGACGGCTCCACTCTGACGATTTCATCGACCATGACCCTCAGCTCCTTCTCTGTGAATTGTGACTTTTTTTGTGATGCTGCGGTGGTTGTGTTGTAGGTGGTAGGGTATGTCTTGTGCAGGAAGACTGGGTGTGATGTGAGTTGGGTGAAAGGATATGTGTGTGGTTTGTGGTGTTACTGTGCAGTGGTGATGTGCGTGTTGTGTTTCTCTTGATTTTGTGTGTTGTGTGATGCGTGTTCAGTGTAATAATGCCTGTGATATCTAGATGCAGTGCCTTCTTTCAGTGTGCGCTTGCCTAGCTCTGTCTAACTTTTTGGGTGCAAAGGGTCCTGGGTATGTTTGGGGTGTGTTTTGTAGTGCTGTGGTCAGGTGTCTGTATGTGTATCAGGTGTGGGGTATTGTCAAATGTGGTGAAGTGTTCTGGTGAAGGTGCTTTTTTCCTGTGGTGGTTTGGACAACCAATGGATTGGTGCCATGCTAAGACTGCAGTGCTGATTTGTGATTTGGCGGGTGGGATGTCATTTTTGCTGGTGTAGACACCTCTTTTGCGCCGTCGTTCAGGCCAACGGTGTTGTTTTTCTGGTAATTTTTTGGCAGTGTTGTGTCGGTGACTTGTAACACGGTGGTCTTCAGTCTTCGGTTAAGACCTCCAAAGTCATAATTACTGCCTGAGTCCTTTTAAGAATCATTTTTATTGACTATAGGAAATAGACCGCAGTTATTGCATAATTTTACATAGATCAGTAGGATTTTTCATATTAACTTCCTGTTTCTTGAGGAATTGCTTACGCATATAAGGTTGAAAATCCCTGCTATTAACCATAGGGAGGCAAGGAATAATGGAAGTTGTGACTGAATTATTAAGTGAAGTTTTTGTTGTGGTAGAAGGTGACATGTGAACCTCATTTTGAATTTCAGGAGTGTTTTTAATATGTGGTTTTAAACACTTACTTGTGCCGTCAGTTGCTCCAGTAGTGCCTCACAAAAGCTCAGTGGCTTCTACGACCTCAATTTGAGGCGATGTTACTATGATGATGGGATGATCTGCAAATGCAGATTTAATTTTCCAGGTAAAAGTTAAAGTAGATCTACTTATCCTGGCAAGTTGTTTGCATGTCTTTCTTAATTATTAAGGGATTGCTGTGTTTTCACAAGAAGGTGGCAGAGATATTTTTAAATATATTTTGTTAACGCTATTTGATTAAACTGAGGTAATGACTGGTTTCCCACTGTTTCCACCATTTCAATGCAGTTTTAGGTATTTTCCTTGTTGCTTGAAGATCCTAAGCCTGTAAATTCATCTAATAAGTCCAAGTTGTGTCAGGAACTTACAAGAAAATTGTGTGAAGGAATGGACTGTTGCACTACAAGACCTTCCTTATCAGGAGAAGGATTGAAACCATAAATAGAATCATAGTATAAATACAAATTTATTGGTGTAGCATCTTCAGATATCACATTCATTGGTGCTATTGAAAAAGCTGATGTAAATATATTTTGCAAAGCTTAGGGATGAGCAAAAGAGTTAGACATAGGAAATAACATCATAATGGAATCAATGTGATCTGCTAAATTTAACTTGATTAGTGACTGGACTTGATAAGGACTGATGGTACTGTTATCCTTATCCTTAGAATAATAGCCAGGCTCAATCCAATCTCAAATGAGGCATTGCTTTTTGAGTTAAACAAGAAGTGATCTTATATCTGATATATCAATCAAGGACTTCTAAGGTACACAGCCACTTGAAGAGTGTCCCAGCACTTTGAAAGCAGACACCAGCATAACTCTCTTCAAGCTACCCACGAAACCATCCCTAATAGGAATTATTGAAGAAGCACATTTTTTAACACCTTCTAAAATTGGCTTTTACTTTCTATCTTGCAGGGCTGTAAAGCTAAATGATTCTAAGACTGAGCCACAAGGAAGGAGAAGGATGAGCATCCACATTTTATGTGTTAAATTTTAGAGACACATGGTAGTCCTGCATCTTTATATTAGAGAGTCTTAGCAGGGCAGGATTTCATTAGTTTATTTGAAAGACAGGGAGGGCTTGTGCCATATATCACTCTGTGTTAAATTTTAGTTTTAAATGTAATTATTTCCTTAATTGGTAGCCAGTGCAACTCCTTCAAATGAGGGGAGATTGATGTCAGTGTGAAATCGTATATAATAATCTGGCAGTCTCTAGATTATGTGAGCAGGCAAAACCCAAATAAAGGGCATTCATGCAATCCAGACAGGAAGTAAAAAGTTCATAGATCATTGTTGTTTGTGCCGTGGAAGGAAGCAAAATCAAGCAATTGAAATTCCTCTGTTTCTTTGGCTAACTGTATAAATTGTTCTTGGAATCTGAAGCCAATTGGTTGGCTTATGTACAGTTATAGGGGTTAGATGTACAATGGCCAAGGTCATGGAGTCATCTCCATCAGTCCCTGAAAGTTCCACATTAGAAGGATCAGCTACCAGCAGCCTAGATCCGTTATTTGGGTTTCTTTGTGATGTACTTTTTATAATACCAAATTTGTCCAAATGAGAAATGAGAGAAATTGGGTTGTTGGTTGATGGGGTGAAACCACACTCAACCAACAGCAACAATCCTTGTCAGGGTGAGTAACAAAAAGTCACTAAATTGACCTGTCATCTGGTAGTTTAGCACAGAAGCAGTCAGGCTTAACTTAGGGGCAATGTGTAAAGTATGTATGCAACACACAAACAGCAATTATGTAGGAACACAACATAAGAAACATCCTCAAAATTAAAATAAATAGAGTACATTTTCAAATTTATAGTGATATCAGAATAACAAAAATCAAATCTGTTGCACCAGAGATATTCAGTTTTGAAGTTTCAAGTAAATCTAGCACTGAAAAGCACAACGTGCCACTTGTGGTCATTATAAACTGAAAACAAAACACAAGAAAAGTTGCATAACAATTTAGAAAAATAGAATCCAATTTATGAATTATTTGACATCAAAACTACGGAAATACAATCAGGAGAATCAAAAATATACAATTCCCAAGATATCAGGTAAGTATAGCACCTAAAAGCACAATGTGTCTCTCATGGATATCTGGGTGTAGCACACCCGCCGAAAGTCACAAGTACAGGCCGACCACAATGGAGCACAGTCTGGATATAGGGACCATATTAGTCCCACAAAATGTTGACTTCTAAAACCCAGTGTGAAGGGTTCCATCTGCAGTAGAGGATGCTGGGAGGAGCAGGTTGAGCATTGTGGATGGTCGTTACTGTATCACGAAGAGCAGGCCAGGCTTCATAGATGGTCAGAAGCTGTAGCATGAAGATCCTGTCAGGAGGTGCAGATAGCCGTTGCTGGAGATCCACATTGACGAGTGCTGCAGGCTGTTGATGCTTTAGCATGAAGGGCAGATTTTGTGTTGCCAGTCATTGCTGGTGGTCAGCACAAGCAGAAAGATCTTAGCAGGAACAGGCCTATTTGCTGTTGCTGATTTGACCAGGAGAGCAAGTGATGCCGCACCAAGAGCCCAGGACCTAGGAGACATCTTTTGGGGATGAGGAATTCACTCTAGCAGAAACCAGCTGGGCTTAAGCAGGCTCAGTTGCATGTCCAGGCAGATCCAGTTGCATCAGATCAGGTGGGTTATTGCAGAGGGGCCTCAGAGCTTCCTGTATCTCAGAACTGGAGGACAGCCGGCTGATCCTTGAAGTCACATCAGCCTGGGAGTAAGGGAGCAGTTCCAGTATTCCTTCTCAGCAAGCAGGACAGGCCTCAAGCAGCAGGGCAGCAAGGCTTCCTTCTTCTGTAGTATCCACAGGCCCAAGAGAATACCAAAGAGTTGGTCAGAGGCATCAGGGTTCACAACACATCCTGTATCGTTAGCTGTTTGTTCCATGGTCCCCCACTGAACCACACAGTCCCCGTAGTGCTTACTGAGCCATTTGATCCCTGTGAACCCCTATCCCCATTCCTGCTCATTCAGCTGTAATTAAGCCGTAGCATTATCCCTGTGGCCATTCCATGTGCATGAATGCATGGGCAGGGGACATTGGCTCCCACTTCCTGGGCAAAGCATTTGCATATTGTTCATTTTGAGTCCTTGTACAGTTTTTCCAAGTTCTGGTAAGAAGAAAAGGAACCACATGACCCACCTGCAATATTGTCTTGGGGTGGGTATAAAGCCCATGCCCCAGCCACTGCTATTCACTTATCTTTGCTGCTCCCTTGTGAGAACAGCAGGCTCCGTGATCCCGCTTACCCAAATCCATTTCCCTCGACATGCTCCCTCAAACTCGACAAATCTCCTTGACTTTATGGCTCATCTCTTTGATGCAGGACCTAGACCCCATTAGTGCATGCAAAATCAAAAGACAGAAAAACAACAGATAGGTTTGGCATTCTCTGGACACATTCTGTCACATGGCTGCACCCTTTAAGTCCAGAGACAAGGCCAGTTAGTCACACTATTTGCATTACTGTGAAGGTCTTTTCAGTTGTTGCTTATCATAATGATTCTTCGGAGACCAGAGATTAATGCAAGCTATCATTTCTGTAAAGACTACAGACTATTACACACCATAATTTCCTCTGAGACCAGAGACTGGTGGTTGAGAGCCGTGGAAAGAACAATTACTCAAACACTCAGCATGAACTGACATGGAGATTACTTCTTTTATGTTGCATTGTCTCACAGAAGGTTGTGGAGATACCAATCAAACCTTAAAGGTAAATCAAAGTTAAGTTAATTGGGTAACACTGTGTATGTGGGCAGGTTGGCATCAAACCAGAAGGTCTTTTTTCTTAATTCTTCCTTTAGATAACTAATCACTCACTGGAGTTCAATCCTCGACACGCTACACCACCGGAAGGAGTCCCTTCATGCATGCCTAGCAGACCCTGATGGATGGAGTGCAGTCTCTCTTTATCTTCCCCCTTCTCTTTTGGGACACCTGCTAAGATTCCCTAACTCTATGGAAATGTTGAGAGGTGTTTAAGGAGTTCAGGGGACTCATCCCTGCAGGATTCCTGACTTTCAGGTGAGTTATTGCAATAGAGGGTGTCCTTTTTTATACCTGGTGCCCACATTGAAATGGGAGAAGCATCTGGGGTTTAACCGTACAGAGATGGCTAGAATGCTCTGCTTCCCTTCCTTGGTCCGAGTTTGTTGGAAAACACAATAAGCTAGTGTAAAGTCTTTTGTGTGTGGGCTGAGCCAGTGCCATTCAAGTGCAAGTGTGGTAAATGAGAGGTTAAACCCCTATCAAGTCATCTTACCAACACCCAGACCCTCCTTTGTGATACTGTCTAGGATGACTACTGGGTGGTCAACTGTCAACTACACCTAAGGTTGGATTTAGATTTTGGCAGATGGATTTCTCTGTCACAGCGGTGACAGATATCCCATCCGCCAAAATGAAATCCCAAAGGAAACAATAGGATTTAGATTTCGACAGATGGGATATGCGTTGCCATTGTGATGGAGTAACCCATCCGCCGAAATCTAAATCAGGCCCATAGTCATCCAAACCAGGAACAGTCAGCAGGCACCAAATGGTTAGGACAACAAAATGGCAACATTCTAAAAGGGGAATTTTCAGAATTGCATTTTTTATTGTTATGCAGTGTTGCGAAATCGAAGATGACTTGCTATGTGGAAGTAAAAGGAACCTTTTCATCAAAATCATCCACAACAGATTGGTAATTCCCAAAGGATGCAGGACTAATGTTTGTGATTGTGAATGTGTAATGTTAAAGCTGGGTAATCTGGGCTTTTTTAATGAACATCCAAAGTTATCTCTTCTTTATAAGATCATGCTTTGGGCATTTAAAATCAACATAAGTTGTATCAGTATCAAACACTGTAAACCTGCTTTGACATTATTAGCCCCCTTTAGAGGAGTTTCAGTTGCTCTCCCACCTACCTCTTTGAAATTCTTTGTGATTTTGTCTGTAGTATTAGGATGCGTGCACATTAAAGTTATTTTCATTATTAAAAGAAAAACACTGACCAGACAATGATTTTCTGAGTGTTATTTGTTGCTGGGTCCTGAGTTCTATCCCACAGGACTTCCCTGAGTCACCCCAGGAATCCTCTGTCTCACTTCTTTAGAGCCAAGTGATATAAGAGATTACTTGATCCCTTCTTTGAGGGCCTGCACCAGGACACCAGAGATATGTTGTAGGTATTGTTTGTGAGATCACATTTGGTGACATCAGTTTTATTGTTCATGGATGCTCTCTTATCTCTTTTATGAAAGAGTTTTTGCACTTTGAGTTTTACTTTCCTTTTTTATTTATAACGGAATGAGTTTAGTAAAATTAATGTATTTAATATGATTGATATGGTCAATAACCTATCTTATAAGCCATAATTGTCAAGTTGACATCCAGACTTCCTAAAAGGAACTACTTAGGTGTACACTGTGACATACTGGTCTTATATTTCAATGTGTTCATTACTTCCCCAGTACGTACTTCATGTGGGTTTCAAAAATTACCCCTTAAGGGGTATTGGCTGAATGTGAAAGAACAGTGGAAATATTAGATTAACTTCCACTGTGATTTCCAGTCTTGCCTTGCCAATTCACCAAGTCACTTATGTCACTCACTGGTAAGTAGGGACAAGTAATTTAAACACAGTTGGAAGCTGCAAGTCAGAAATAGGAATCTTTGGTTCTCAAGCATCTTTGAAAGCTCCGTGCTTAATCAAGTCTAGACCTTTCCAATAATCTCCAGATGTTTTGAATCCTTTTAATGTTCCTCTCCTGTCTTACATACATTTTTAATACCAGCACACTTTTTCAGTAGTTTGTCACAAGGTTCCCAAAATCAGCATTGTGGTCAAGGCTCAGGCTGAGGAAAAATATCAATGTGAAATTGCAGGACAATGCAAAGTACACACAGTGCAACAGTACATCCAGACTTGCTCTCAGACAGCTAGTTTCAGTTGCTCTTGGTGTGTTTGGTCACTACATTTGTTGAGCTGCTCTGCCCACCTGTTTGTTCTGTGGGTTGTGCTGGGTCTTTGTGTATGGCTTCTTGTCCTTGCTGTCTCATGACATTCTGTGTAGAAACTACACTTCACAAACACCACCAGATGAGTCACCTTAACTCTGAGGTGTGATGCCTGCAAAATTTAGTGATTTTGACAAAAGCAGTGTAATTAAATAAATATTACCTAAGTAATTTAAATAAAGTGATATATAAAAATTATATTTTCATATTAAAAAGTAAGGGGTAACATGGGAAGTGTATTAATACTCAGGTATCAAACACGATACCTAAGTATTAAATATGTAATATTGTCCAAAAATATTTACATTTTTGTTAAATAATTCAGGCAAATTATTTTTAAAATATGTAAATATGGGTTTAGAATTAGGATGCAAAGTATATAGATGTAATGGGTGGGGAATTGTATTAATTCTCAGGTACCACCTAATACCTGATTACTATCTAAGTAATATAAGCTTAAAACATCTAAAGTATTTTGTAAAATATTTTAGAAATATGTACATTTTAGGTGCAGGATGTCAAGGATATAATGGTAATGGGTAGGGAAGTGTACATGAGTATGTGAGTGCATGAGTATTATCATGTTAGTATAATCTAAAAATATGTATTTCTTAAATAATGTATTGAAATTATTATAAAAATATGTAAATACAGTTTTAAGCATAGGATGTAAAGGATATAAGGGTAATGGGTTGGTAAACGTAGTAATACTCAGGTATTAACAAAGATACTTGAGGATTAATATGTAATATAATCCTAACTCTTTTATAATACATTTAAAATATGTTATACAAATATTTAAAACATATGTAAATTAAGTTTTAGGAATGAGATGTAAGGGTTATAAAGGTAATGTTAGGGGAAGTAAATTAATACTTGGGTTTCAACTACGATACCTGAACATTAAATACTTCATGTAATCTAAAATTACTTATGTTTGTAAACAACTTATGCAAAAAAAAAAAAAATAGGTAAACACAGTTTCAGAAAAGAGTTAATGGGGTAATGGGTGTGGACATTTATCAATTTTCAGGTTTCAACTAAGTTACCTGCGTATCAACTATGAGAATGATTGTGAATTTATTTAACAGTAGTTTTAAAAAATATAGTTTTTTTAAAAACTAGCAATTTAATATTTTTTAATGTTATAATATGATTCTCACTTGAAAATTTAAAATACAACAACAATGTTTTTTTATATATTTAGACAGGAAATTGTATTTTAATAAACTTCATATTTAATAAATGTAAAACATTAAAAATTCAAATATATCAAAATATAGTTTTTTTTTTTTAAACAACATTTTTAATAACAAATAGCAATTAAATGTACATTTTAAATACATTTTCCCATGGTTTTCCATTAACTTCATAGGGAGAAATTGTCCTTTTAGTTTTTACTATTTCAGCTTTACGTGAATGGTTCATCAACTGTTTCTATAGTTGGTGGAGCATTGTAGTCAAGCATGGTGGACCAACTTATTATAACATATTGGTTAGGCAATGTAGTGTGTTTAACCAGTTTCACATCTACATACAGGTTGTTTTCATATGTGCATGTAAAGCAGTTATCATTACGTCCTGGGCACAGAGCCCAGTGGAAGCGCTAGTGCTCCCTCTGTGTTCTTCCCTCCCACCCCCCAAAGGCAGGGATGGAAGGGGAAGCCCTTCCCCTTCCACCCCCGACAGCCCTCCCGACCCCCTCACCCCCCCTGTGATGTCAGCGTGCGATCGCGCGCTGACCATCACAGAGGCCTCCTCCCATCACGTGGAGGAGGCCTGAGAGGCTTCAAAGGGAAGGAAAGGAATTTCCTTCCCTTTGAAGTCTCTCTGAGCATTTTAGCAGCCGGATGGCAAAGCAATCCGGCTGCTAAAATGCCCAATAGACACCACGGATTTATTTTTTAGAACAAATTAGCATAAGGGGAGCGACCCCTTGGGCAAGGGTCGCTCCCTAGGGGGCAGATTGGCCTATTTTTATGAAGCCAATATGCCCCCAAGGGGGACAGAAACCACTAAGCACCAGGGAGTTTTTTTTTTTTTTACATGAATTTTATGCAAGGGGAGTGATCCCCTAGGCAAGGGTCGCTCCCCTGGGGGGCTAATTTATTTTAGGCCGATCTGCCCCCAAGGGGGGCAGAAACCACTAGACACCAGGGATCTTTATTTTTTTGCGTCAATTTCACGCAAGGGGAGCGACCCCTTAGGCAAGCGTTGTTCCCCGGGGGGGGGGCAAATTTATTTTAGGCCATTTCTGCCCCCCTTGGGGGGTAGATCAGCCTATTTTTATTAGGCCAATCTACCCCCAAGGGGGGCAGATACCACTAGGCACCGGGGATATTTTTTTTTGCTGCAATTTCACGCAAGGGGAGCGACCCCTTAGGCAAGGGTCGCTACCCTGGGGGGGGGTAAATTTATTTTAGGCCATTTCTCCTCCTCTTGGGGGCAGATCGGCCTATTTGTATTAGGCCGATCTGCCCCCGGGGGGGGGCAGAAACCACTTAGGCACCAGGGATTGGTGTGTGTGTAAGTGTGTGTTTTATTTGGGGGGGCAGCCCCTTGGGCAAGGGTCGCTCCACATGGGGGCACATTACTGTTGGCCATATCTGCCCCCTTTGGGGGCAGAAAGCCCACCAGAGACCAGGGAAGATTTGTTTTTCAAAATAAGAGGGTGGGGGTATGGCCATACCCCCACCCGAAATAAATGGGGACAATGTTGTTCTGCCCACCAGTGGGCAGATAGGGCAATTACCCCTGATCCACACCCTAGGGGCAGAAAGTCTACTAGATGCCAGGGAATAAAAACAAAATAGTGGGGTGGTGGCTACCAACGGTATGGGCCTGGTTATGCCACCACCCCAACTGAAGGGGGTAACAGTCTTTCAGTTCTCCCCTGCACACTAAAACATCTTATCCCACGGCAAGCAAGAGGACATTTTATTATTTTGGGTTTTCGTTTTACATTTGGGCCATGAGATCTTGGCTAACTCTCAAAATCGGCCCACTTGTAATGGTGAGGGCTGCACTTTATGGACTTTGGGATGCTGCCATGTAGAAATATCCACAAGACCTAGACACATCTGAAAACTAAACATCTAGGTGATTCCAGGGTGGTGTGCTTCACAGGCACCCGCACCATATCCTTACCCACAATGCCCTGCAAACTTTGCTGGAAATCACACATTTTTCCCACATTTTTGTGATGGAACCGGCCGGAATCTGCAGGAATCCACAAAATTCCTACCACCCAGCATTGTCTCATCTATACTGATAGGAATTCTGCTGCACTTGTCAGCCTAAAAATGTTTTTTTCTCAAACTGCCCTTTTGGACCCGCTTTGGTTCCCCCTCAATTTCGACATGTTTTTGGCTCTTCCCTGTCACAAGCAATTGGCCCACCTACACAAGTGAGGTACCATTTTTATCGGGAGACTTGGGGGGACTCTGGGTGGAAGGAAATTTGTGGCTCCTCTCAGATTCCAGAACTTTCTGTCACCGAAATGTGAGGAAAAAGTGTTTTTTTGGCCAAAGTTTGAGGTTTGCAAAGGAGTTTGGGTAACAGAACCTGGTCAGAGCCCCACAAGTCACCCCATCTTGGATTCCTCTAGGTGTCTAGTTTTCAGAAATGCGCAGGTTTGCTAGGTTTCCCCAGGTGCCGGCTGAGCTAGACACCAAAATCCACAGCTAGGCACTTTGTAAAAAACAAATCTGTTTTCTTTCTGAAAATGTGATGTGTCCATTTTGTGTTTCCTGTCACAGGCGCTAGGCCTACCCATGCAAGTGAGGTACCATTTTTATCGAGAGACTTGGGGGAACACAGAATAGTAAAACAAGTGTTATTGCCCCTTGTCTTTCTCTACATTTGTTCCTTCCAAATGTAAGACAGTGTGTAAAAAAGACGTCTATTTGAGAAATGTCCTGTTATTCACATGCTAGTATGGGGACCCCAGAATTCAGAGATGTGCAAATAACCACTGCTTCTCAACACCTTGTCTTGTGGTCATTTTGGAAATACAAAGGTTTTCTTGATATCTATTTTTCACTTTTAATATTTCAGCAAATGAATTGCTGTATACCCGGTATAGAATGAAAACCCATTGCGAGGTGCAGCTCATTTATTGGCTCTGGGTACCTAGGGTTCTTGATGAACCTACAAGCCCTATATATCCTCGCAACCAGAAGAGTCCAGCTGAGGTAACGAATGGTATATTGATTTAAAAAATCTGACATCGCAGGAAAACTTTACACAGTAAAACGTGGAGAAAAATGGCCGTTTTTGTCACCTCAATTTCAATATTTTTTTATTTCAGCTGTTATTTACTATAGGAAACCCTTGTAGGATCCACACAAATGACCCCTTACTGAACTCAGAATGTTGTCTACTTTTCAGAAATGTTTAGCTTTCTGGGATCCAGCATTGGTTTCACACCCATTTCGGTCACTAACTGGAAGGAGGCTGAAAGCACAAAAAATAGTAAAAATGGGGTATGTCCCAGTAAAATGCCAAAATTGTGTTGAAAAATGGGGTTTTGTGATTCAAATCTGCCTGTTCATGAAAGCTGGGAAGATGATGATTTTAGCGCCGCAAACCCTTTGTTGATGCCATTTTCGGGGTAAAAAACCACAAGCCTTCTTCTGCAGCCCTTTTTTCCAATTTCTTTGAAAAAAACAAAATTTTCGCTGTATTTTGGCTAATTTCTTGGTCTCCTTCAGGGCAACCCACAAAGACTGGGTACCTCTAGAATCCCTAGGATGTTGGAAAAAGAGGACGCAAATTTGGGGTGGGTAGCTTATGTGGGGAAAAAGTTATGAGGGCCTAAGCGCGAACTGCCCCAAATAGCCAAAAAAAGGCTCGCCACAGGAGGGGAAAACCCCTGGCAGTGAAGGGGTTAACGTAAGTCAAAAAAAGACAAATAAATAATAATGTTTATATTTCTTTTTAAACCTATTCGAATAAAAAGCAACGTTTTAATTTTTGGTGACATGTTTTGCAACATTGTTCAACTGTAGGAGAAAAAGACAATGCTTTGGAAGAAAACAACTTGGATGTCTTGATTTCTTTTTTAAAGAAACCTACAACTGTTTTTGTTTTTGGATTTTATTTTTCAATATTTTCAAATTGTTTGGCTATCATCATTACTGGATTGTGCCATTTCTGGAGTTTCATAGAATGCCCCATGACATAGAATTGTGTTTTTGAGTTTGGGTATGGATTAGCGGTGAATATTATGGATTGCTGGATTTCCAGTGCCTCCTGGTAAAATTACCTTAAAATATCACCTAGAGTTGATGCAAGAAGACAAGGACACATAGAAAGTGAAACTAAAAAATGCCAATTTAATTCAGTTATTCAGTTAAAACAGGTGAGTATTATTTTAAGAAATTAGTACGTATTAGTAGTGTAAAAGGTGTGCAATACTGTTAAGGTAGTCTAAAGTTCCCATCAATGATAATCGTTGAATTTCCTGGATACTTTGCTCCTTCTTTACAATTTCCAAGAAATGATAGAGGTTGGGGTGACTTTTCCAATAGAGCTTTTAAAAGATTATGCCAACCCTCAATGCATCATTGGTTTTGCCCCTTTGGGGTAGTGCTCCCTCTAAGCCGGTCAAGTAACAGTTCCACCATTCAATAGGAAACCTTAGCTTCCTTCTGTGGCCCAACCTGCTTAGGTGATCAAACCATGTTTCTTTGAAGTAATTTAGAAATGAGGACAATTTTCCTCATTTGTGAAAAAAAACCTGATTGTACAATTGAAGTCTAGAAGTCATCCGCACACTCAGGAGGTAAAAAAGACAATGCAGGGAGTTGTCTGAGTTTATGTTGAAGCTCACTGTTTGACATATATTCCTCAGATAAGGAAGTGTTTTGATTTATTTCACCATTGGAAAAGTGAAAACATATCCTTGAATTTGGGTGCTAGGGTACATTTTAGTAATTATAGTAATTTATGTCATTTGAAATCAATTATGGTTTTCCTAGGATATTTATTATTTTAGATTTTACAACTTGTCTGACAGTCAGTAAACAATAAATGAATGAGCTAGTAGTGTTGGTAATGCTTATATTAATAATATTAATATGGATAAATAGATGGGAATGGATTTAAAAGTTCCATCCATCATCCAAATTCATTTAGTCAGTAGAGTTATACTGTTATGTAGTGTACTAAAGATTAGTATTCATTTTTGAGAGTTGTAGTTATCATAGAGTAAAAAGCACACATGCTTCAAGGATTCTTTTGGTGCAGGTGTATGTTAATATCAGAGTAGGTTTGAGAAGTAACCCTTTTACCATTCTTCTTAAATTCGTGATTGTGGGCATACTACTGCCAATGTGCATGATGTTCTGGGTTACCTCCCTCAAAACTGAGCCACGGGGTTCATCAGATGTGTCTGAAAGTGACTCAGGGCCTCATTATGACCTTGGCAGTCCCACCACGGTACTGCCAATGGTGCTGGGAGGACGCTGCAGTCAAGCCGGCCGCATCCCCTTAGTCGTATTACAAGGACTGCTTAAACGGCACCAGCACAGGGGGAAAGGACAATAATGCATCATATGCAAGGTGGGGTACCTATGTTGCCCTATAGATATGGTGGTAAAAGCATTTGTACAAAAGACACATGCATGGTAAAAGCATGCATGGTGAAGATGCATAGTGAAAGCATGCATGGTAAAGGCATGCATTATTGTATCATACAACCGAGACATCAGTGAGCATCAGACAGCCGAATGTCAGAGATTGCCTGGAAGGTGTGTCAATAAAAGTTTTATGTCCAAGATCACATCTCTCTCTACTCTCGAGTTAAGCATACAGATTTCTGTGAAGACTTAGAAAATGTCATATTGTACTTACTCTTTTCGTAGAGAACTTTGGTTAGTCTGACACTCCTCCTTATCAATATGAAACATGGCCAAGTGGATTGCCCTCTCTGTGTCAGAAGATGAGTCTTGTGTTTCCCTTATCATTTGCAATGCATCCTCCATGCCATTGCTACATGCTTCAAAGTTTTCTATCATCTTACTTTTAATCTTCTCAAGAGAAGCCTAAAAATTAGTTATTGTAGGAGCGAACAAGAACAGTTACGGAAGCTGGATTAAATAAATATTTGGCATTAGAATGGCTGGATTCTTTCATAGTTTCCCTTAATGGGGACTCAGTCATAGAGGTTATTCTAACTATGCTGCTATTGGGGATAGGAAAGGGATATTATAAAAGAACATTAGCAAGCTGGGTGGTCCACAGATGATTAGGAGATGATGCACGCTTTGCCTTTCTATAACCATGCTTGGCATTAGATTTGATGTCTTTGATTGTGGCCTTCACAGGATAGGTGGCACAAGGATTTATTTTTATTTGTTTACTTAAGGTGTTCTACTCTGTTAAGTCCATTGGTCCATGTCCCCTGTAATTTTCTGATGCATTATGCCTAAGTTTAGGGATTGGTCTTTTTAGGTTCTCAGAAATCTTAATTTTGGAGGAGAGTATTAAAGATATCATGTGCCAAACAAAGAGTAACAAATACTTTTAGCTAATCTTTAGAGAGCAGCTTCTCAAACCTGTAAAGAACAACATGAGGTCATACATATGTTCTGACTGCTTTACTCTGAAGCAATAATATATTTCTTAGTAATGTGTAATAGATTATATGGTTCCCTGTGCTGTGTCTTCTTCATACCGAACTGATCGGATCAATAATCCAGTACTGACTTGGCTGCTGTTACCTTGAAAATAAAATAGTTTGACTATACCTACTTCAAATAGAAAATGTTGCTTCTATAAAATGTAGATGACATCTCACAGAAGCTACCGAATGAGTCACAGAAGGATGCAAATGTGGTGTCCTGGGCTCCTCATCATCAGTGTTCTCCTCCTGTCTGGAGCCCTGACCTGGAAGGATTATTGTGCATTTTGTCCTGAAACTTTGTATTGACAAGCAGACACTGTAAAAGTGGTGGGGCCCACTATGCTCCCATGCACTAAAGCTGGTCCTATATTTAGGTATTGGAAGCTTTTGTTGGAGTGTTTGTGCTCTTGTCAGTTTAGCGATTGAAAGTGAAAATCAACTAAAATGTGTTTGGGCTATGCGGTGTGGTGTTTTCATGGTTTTCACTAGCACATATTGAAGATGGAATAATTACATCTTGTGTGAAACTCTGATATTCCAAGGTCGGTGTATTTCACTACCTTCGGACAGTGGCAGTTCAACAGGATATGAGGACACTAGTAAGTGTTAACCGTGTCTTTTGGTGTACTGAAATTACCTTATTCACTACCTTATCTTTGAGGTCTTGTGTAATGGTCTAGCTTATAAGGGTTATTATTACCTTTTATCTCTGTGGTATGCCAGTTAATAAAGAGTGCCTATACCTTGCTGTAGCAAACATCCTGTATGTCTGAAGGAAGTATCCAGAAGCTGTACAGTAACACGACTTCGGTTTGTGGAAGTTAATGCGCTTGGTCATTTTTTCTCTCTACCCTTCAGCACGTTTTAGGGATATTCACAAAGGTATTTAAAAAGTGTAGAAACACAACACAGGAAAAGTCTCAAGATCAAGCCTGTATGAGTGCTGGACTTACTACTGCCAAGGGTGCAGAATGTTGCTATTGGTTTGACTATGGACTGTTTTTTTTTTGTAGGACATTGAGGGATTTGTGGTAACCAATCTTTTTTTTCACGTTATTCACTGCCCAAATTCGTATAATCAACATGTATCACCTGTACAGCTGTAGTTCTATATTTATTCCAATCTGAAGTCTTGATTTAGAGTTTGGCGGTAGGGGTTACTCTGTCACAAATGTGGCGGATATCCTGTCTGCCGTATCATGATTCCATAATATCCTGTGGAAATAGTAATACAGAGGATGGGACATACCTCATTTTTGTGATGGAGTAACCCATCTGCCAAACTCTAAATCAGGCCCAATGTGTTTGTCTATGAAATCCTAAAATTAGACTTTGAATCCTTTTGTTACTGAGGTGGCTTCTTCCGTAAAATAAAACAAATTGTTTCAGCTTATCCAGGGCACTATGGAACTGATGAAGGTGAGAACTACAACCATCCACGCAATGTGCAAAATCGGATTTGAGATGCCTGGAGCAGGCATAATGTGGCACAAAGAGTTACAAAGTAGTGCAATGTATGCATTGCGCCAATTTGTAAATTTAGTACGGCAAATTTGGCCTCATTAGATCACATTAGCATCAATAAAAATCACATTAATGTGGAGAAAGGAGGAGCGAGGGGCTCCTATATCTGTCCCTATTTATTTTATGTTTAGAGCTGTATACTAGTGTGAGGATAAGGAAGCTAGACAATTAAAACCTGGCCACATTTCTCTTTGCAAACCCTATTTAATCCATTTGACTTAATGAAATCAATCAGTGTGTGTCAAAGCTGTTTTTCCAGCTGTGAATTAAATGTTAGTGGCCCTCATTTAAGCAAAATAGTCAAACATTGTTCACATATGAAAATTACGCAACTTTTGCTCTTTAAATTACTGTGAAGTGGCAATTCTAATCAAGCTTATTTGCAATTGTTTGATTTTTAATGTACCTTAACAGCAAGGCAGCTTTTAACAATGTGTATTGGGAGCTTGCTGTGTAGAGCATTAGGTAAGTTTCAAAATGGTTTTCTCTTTTCTTTAGTAGTCCTCAGTAGATTATTTCTTTAATTTAATGAATTATTGGGGCAGGTTGCATGTTTATTGTGTGGAGACATTGCCAAGCCATCAAATTAATGGACTTCTTTAAATATACTAAAACAGTTAAAACTGGACTTCATCTCCTGCCATAAAAAATATTAATAATGAGGATTGCAAAATATGACAAAATATTTTTTAAACACGTTTTTATTAAAGTCTTTACAACAGGTGTACAACATAAAAAGGCAAACATGTAAAACCTACCATTGTGGTGGTAATGTGTATATCTATTGTTCCCTGAGAGCCCCACCCACCCCAGATAATGAAGTGTCATATGACTCTTACCCTGGGGATAAGACTGCTTAGTGTGAGGCGGCAGCACCACTGAGTGTGGATGACTGAGTCAGTCCCGTGCTGACTGTAAACTGTTAGCCTGACTTCATCAGCTAGCTAGCAGCATCTCACCCAAACCTGGAAAGTAAATGTGATTTGTGGCAGCCTAGACACATGATACTCTGACTTCTCAGGGAAGTTGTGGCGGACAGATCATACCGTTTTCTCTCAGGTACCCAAAGTCCAACACATGTGAAGCCAGACAAAGAGATGCAGGATAAGTTTCAATATATTTATTGAAGCAATTGCATTGATGATAAAAGTTATGAGCTGTGATTATTAGGCAGATGAAAAATTAATACAGTGATGATTGTGACCATTAGAGTAAAACAAATGAACTGTCCCACCATCCTGATCTAATCATGAATCTGGTAATTCCTACCTACACATTAATATCTAAACCTGAGAGCGTAGTGGTCTGAGCCCTTCTGCCTGTTATGGTCTATGGAAAGAGCCCTAACCCCATACCTGGAAGACGGCAAGGGTCTGCCTGTTGTTCTGGTAGCAATCCTCCTGGTTGGCTTGAAAGACAAGGCCTGTTTCAGCAAAGCTGTCAATGAAAAGGTGTACACCCTCCGACGGCCATGGCTGGAATGCCTTATACCCTCTTTAAGTCTATGTCATATTTATGAAACAAAACATGTTCTATTAATAGGTCTAACATGCTGATATGTCTGTGGTTTCAGGGTTGACTCCAGAAGGCTTGGAATGGCAATACTAAGTAAACTATCATTTACAAAGCATGACAGGTTTGAGAAAGGCACAGAGTGAAATGCGTGCAAAGGACTGAGAAATATAACACACAAACAACTGTGCTTTCTTAGAAACACAACTAATAAAATATAAAGCAACAAGGTGAAAAGGGAACTGTTCTAAAATATAATAAAATGAATAAAAGTGAATATAATGTGTGTGTGTAAAAGGGCACAGGCTATGGGCCTGGGGCTAAAATAAGGGTGCCCAAACTCGGCTCTAAAGGATCCCATGACAGAAAGAGAAGGTGCCCATGGGTCAAGGGTCCCACTGCCAGCTGGGGGAATGAGGCCGGTGTGACAGGTCATGGGAGGGAAGGAGAGTTGTAAAGAAGGTCAAAAAGTGCTTCCACAGTGTCTGAGAGATCTGCTGGACTGGAGGGAGAGAGGATGCTCAATGGGAAGTAGGGGAATGTTGAAAACAATCAACGGTGCTCAAGAGCATGGAATAACAGAGTCTGAGGGTTGATCAATTTGGAGAGTAGTGCCTCCCTGCTAGGAGCCAATGGGTGCAGGCAAATACATCTTGCATCTTCCCTCTGTAATGCTCTGGTCTCTGCCTTAGCCCTTCAAGTAAACAGTGCCAAACACTGAGCAGAGGTCAGGGGGATGAGGGACTTCCAGTGGGATGTGATTGTCTTCTTAACCAATATGAGGGTCAAGTCAAAGAAATGGCCAGCACCCCTTGGGGTTGCGCAGTCTAAAGTAGATGCCCAATGCACCTATCTCCCAGGTAAAAATATTCGGAATGCCTGCGAGGTACTCTAGTTGTCTGAGAACAGATGCCCAATATTGCAAAAGCATTTTAGTGAAGATTTATATGACAAAAGCTAACTTTATGTCAGTAGGACATTGTTTTCCAGTCCTCATGTTGAACTAAAAAAGGCCGGCCATCTTGGAGCTATAGTCCTGGTGTCAATTGGACTAAAACACCAGAAAACAGTGGTTTGTAAATGTAGATTCCTGGAGTAATAATGTAATTTCTCAGCAGAGTCTAGTCAACTTAATAACCAATGTCTTTAAATATATCAAAACAGTTACAATTGGACATCCATCATTCCCTAGTACAAAGATTATTAATGAGCATCACGTAATACGATAAAAACATTTTAGAGAATGATTAACTACTGTTGATGTGAATTATACACTAACAGATAACTTTGTATCAGTGGCAACTCTGTTACCGGTAATCTACATTCAGTTAAAAAAGGTCAGCCTTCTGGGAGTTATAGTACTGGCGCCAACTGGACACATGGAAACAATGTGTAAACATAGAGCCGTGGAGTAAAAGAAATATGTCTCAGCAACATCTAGTCAACTGGCATCTCTATCAGATATTTATTTGACAAATATATTTTTGAACCTGTCACTGTCCAAAAATGTTCTGACTGTTGTATTTTAGAGGGGTTGTGGATGGGCTTCTGAGGGAGGAAGGTTATGTTATCTTATGCACCAGGCGTGCTGGCTGGGTAAGAAGACAAAAACTGGGCCTGATCCTTTTTTTTTGTTTCCACAGGAAAAAAAATAAAAAACTAACTTTAATCTATCAGGCAGTGTCATCTTTTTTTCCCACACTGGATACTAGCAGAAAAGTGAGGACAGCCTGTCCCATGAAGTGAAGGAGTGCTCGGAATCAAAAGAGGTGATAGGTGAACAGAAGGACCGGCTTATCTGCAACAGAATCACTGGTTTCTTATCAGTCATGGCAAGAAACTGAGGTGACATGGCAGTTGACAATGACGTTTTAGATGTCTGAGATCATCTTTATTCCTAGCAGGCATGTGTGGCAGGGATTTCCTTCAGTAAGCATCATTCTTAATGGGATTCAGATTTCAGTGGACGGGATATCCAGCACCGTTGTGATGGAGTAATCCCTCGCCAAGTTGGAAATCAGGCCCTTAATATTTGGGGCACTTCCCTGGGAATGCATCATTCTTGTTGACATTCGTAACGTTTCCCTGGCAGCCATAATTTCAGCTGTTTTCAACCACAATCATAGTGCCACATCTAGCAGGGACTTGGTGCCTTTGGGGCAATTATATACTGTGTGCAGTATTGACTAAAGCATCCACAGTTGCTGCCACCAAATAATCTTATACAGGTTTATCTCTGGGGAGATGTCAAAAATTACATTCTCTCTGCAAGTTCTTTGTGAATAATTTTGTATATTTTACATATTTCCCATCACTTTGTAATTGCACATAACAATGTCCAACATTGCATCACTGCCATCTTTTTTCGCTGTACTGGAGAACCTCCTATTGTATGAGGTATAGCATCAAGTTTTCTTGCCTATGTCAAGTTTCTGGAAGGTGATGATTGTGCCACCCAAAAAGATTTATCATTACTGAAACATACTTTAGGTGATGTTAGCCTCAGGGACTTTTAAACATTAACGCACCTGGAGAATCTTAGTAAAATTGACGTGTTTGAGTACAACATTAGGCAACTCAAAATAAGATTTGGAAAGAAACTCAACGTAGTCATGTAGAGATACAAATTCTATTCTAGGTTTCAAAGACATAATGAAAGAATAGAAGATTACTTTTCGGCCCTAAGATGTTTAGCTTTTTCATATGAATTTCAGACCCTAACATATAATCAAGTTAATAGGGATCAAGTTGTGATTAAAAGCAAATGCACAAAGGTCTAGGAGAGACTAGGGTTGGTACTGCACAAGGAATTGAACAATCTGAGAAATTTGTGAAATGGTTACAAATTGAATAAACCGGGAACTGTTTCCAAAGTAAATGCAGTAAGACGTTGACTGACAGATACATACAAGAACATATACAAATAAAAAAGCTGAGGAAAAATCATCAAGCTTCTGTGATAAATGTGATAGCATTTACCACACTGGAAATCTCAAAGGATGTCCTGCTTTTGACAACATTTACGTTCATTTGAAAAAAGGGACATTTTGTTGAAGTTTGCAAAACCAAATATGATAGCAAAGTCAGTTGGATTTTGGATGAAAATGAGAACACTTTCAATTTTAATAATGCTTTGTGTGTAAGTAAAGAAAAACCTCAATAGTTTAGGCAAATGTATGATACAAATTGATAGCAAAGATGTGGAAGGTATAGTGGATTCTTGTGCTTGGTTAAGCGTAATAAATAAATATTCTGGTGGAAAGAATTCAGGGTGAGATAAGATTGTCAAAATATATAAATGTTTGTCTTGGAGGTTATACAGATCAGGCTAGGGTATTTCTGAGCAAATCTGATTTTTTCCTGGTGGAACAGCAAGATAAAAGGAAAGTGGATTATATTTGTCCCCCTTTAATAAGAGTTAAAAATCAGCTTATATTCTAATGGTGTTTCTAAGTTTATACTATAGGAAGAAGAGAGGAAAAGGGGAGAGTAAACAATTTGTAAAAAATGATTGCAGTCTGGTTTTGGATCGGCAGATGTACCTTGCCAAACTTAAAAGAATTGGTTTCTACATTGGCAGGAGCGACAGTGTTCACTATTTGAGATCTTGCCAGAGCATATCACCAAACAGAATTGGAGAATGAATGTAAACATCTAACTGTTTTTGTAACACTAGGGGACATGTTCCTGTTCAGTAGAATGCCATTTGGTTTTGCAAGCCCTGTGTCAGTTTTCAAAAGGTTGAGGAAGGAAACGATAGCGGCGATGATTGGCCCAGTACCTATT
The DNA here is from genome assembly GCF_031143425.1 of Pleurodeles waltl. Lineage (NCBI taxonomy): Eukaryota > Metazoa > Chordata > Amphibia > Caudata > Salamandridae > Pleurodeles > Pleurodeles waltl. Next base: position 1,682,383,655 of record NC_090444.1, on the reverse strand, counting down.
AAAAAATGACATTCTGGTTTATGGTAAGGATGAGAGTGAAAATAATTTAAATTTACAAAAAGTACCTTACCAACCAGAACAGAGGCTTAACAGTGAAGGAGTGAAATATTCATTAAAATGGGGACAGGTAAAATATTTGGGGCACTGGATTAACAAGGATGAAACTAATCTCAAACAACACTATGTTCAAACAGTGGTAGATGTGCCTGTTCCACAAACAAAAGACAGTTGTTCATAGTTGTTTATTTTCTGTTTAGAAACTGTATTCGAAATCCATTCATAATTCTACCACGAAAGTTGAACCATTGCATTGTTCGTTAAAAAAGGCTCTATTTACATGGAATGTTGGGACAACATAATTCTTTTGTTGAAATTCAGAAAGAATTAGTGGAGGCTTCTATTTTAGAATCATTTGAATTTTGTAAATACTGTAGAGTTGCTGTGGATGGAAGTTCATGTGGTCTTGGTGGAAAACAGCTACAGAAAGACAAAGTGAAGGAATGGGTCAAGTCATACTCTTTTAGAGATTTGAGTGTGTTAGAAAGGAGCTATTGTGTAACTGAAAAATACCTTTTAGTATGCACATGGCCTTTTGTTCATTTTAGCTTGTTGTTGTGAGACCTACAAGATTAATTGATGATTTCTGATGGCATTCTTATGATAGGAGATAAAATGATCCCTCCTTTGAGTTTGAGAAGAAGAATTTTCTAGATCGATCATTAACGTCATGTTAGTGTGTCAGGAACTAAGGGACAATATAGAGATTTGTATTGGTGGCTGGGTACTGACAGGCTGGTGTTCTCAGGGGTACAGAATTGTTATGTATGAGCAAGTAGCGACAAATCTGCTAACCCATGTGTGTAGGAATGTTTGCCAGTGGAATGTGTAGCTGGATCTTGGAGAAAGCTGAGCATATGGGGCCAGATGTATCATTAGTTCCAATAGCGATTACCAAATTGCGTTTTTTTGCGCATCACAAATAACTAATCGATATTGGAATGTATGAAACCCCAGGAGTTTCATATAACGATTCGCAAGGGCTCGCAAATGGACCTACCTCATTATTATTCATGAGGTAGGTCACAATTTGCGACCCATTGCGAATGGATACAATCACAGGTATAGTGGCCTGCTGGGCTCAACAGACCACTATTTCTGTGGTTGCTTTTAAATAAAGCAATCTTTTTTTTAAAATGCAGCCTCTTTTCCTTTAAGGAAAACGGGATGCATTTAAAAATGAAAAGTTTTCTTTTAATTTTTTAAGAGTAGGCAGTGGTCCGTTTTTTTTTGTTGCATGCATTCACAAAGGGGAAGAGGTTCCTTAGGGACCCCTTTCCCTCTGCGAATGGCTTGGCACCAATTTGAAATTGGTATTAACTGTGATTGTTTTGCGACTGTATTCACGGTCACAAAACAATCATACATACCTCTGTGATTCGGTATTAGGAAGGGACGCCCTCGACACTCCTCTTCCTAATACCGAATCGGTATGTAGTCATAAATCCAATTTGCAATTCGGTAACAAGTTACCAAATCGAAAATTGGACTTGATACATCCCAAAATGCTTTTTTGCGATAGCAAACAGCCCATTGAGCTGTTTGCAATCGCAAAAATGTTTGATACATCTGGCCCATAGTTCTCTAACTCCAAAGAAGTAAGCCTTTCCCTCGGTTGCATTTGATTAATTTACCAAAAGGCTAGAAGTCAGGATAACTAAAAAGGTCACCTCAGAGGTAGTAATTGAATTTGGAGGATGTACTTTGCAGGGAAGTACTGCCAGAGAAGGTGGTTTCTGACAAAGGGCCTCAATTTGCGAGCAAAACCATCAAGGAGTATCTTGCTAGGTGCGGCACAAGACACAAGAGGACAGCTGATTATTATCCTCAATCTAATTAATAGGTGGAAAGATTTAACCATGGACTAAGGGGATCATTTTGGTTAGCTTTGAAAGGGGGATTGGCATGAAGAAAAGTATTGCAGACAACATTGGTAAATTACGGAACAATTCCTAATGCTACGACTGATTACTAGCCTTTTGAGCTGCATAGGGTAAAGAAGCACAATTCTCAGGTGGCACTTGGCGGCTTAAAAATTATTATAGCATAGGTGGTGACTCTGATTTCAAGAACATTAGGGAACATATTCTATACTTTCACAAAAAGATAAAGTTATTGGTAAAGAGGATTAAGGTTACCAAGAAGCAGAGTAATGTAGGAGATTTGGTATAGTTATGGAGACCTGGAACTTGTGGTATGGGAGTTCCTATATGATCTGACCCTAATAGAATTGTGGCGATATTGAGAAACTCAGTGAGAGCTGAGGGAAGTAAGATTTGGAATTTGAGCAGAGTGTCAGTTTGCAGGGATTCTAAATGAGTACATTTCAGTGAGGATGGTGGTGATCATGTGGATAATGTGGGATGATTATGTTGGCTTTGGTATGTCAGCCATTGAACAAGTGTTATATCCTAATGTGGCCAATAAGGAACTCACCCAAGATAAGACTATGGATTCTCATTATCCTGATGTGACAAATAAGAATATTACTCACGACAAAACTGTGGGTTTGTATCAAGGTCCTGATGTGACCAATAAGGAAATTGTTCATAATAAGACTATGGGTTCACATCAAAGTCTTGTTGCTGTTTCTGGGAAACCTCTGTGTGTTTGAGAGGAGATTAGAACCAGCTCTTTTATGAAGCATATCCACAGCAAGCTGCAAGGGTTTTATTAGATTTTAACAAGGTTTAGATGACTATGTTAAAAAAATGTTTCATGTATGTATTTAGCTATACTAATGCATTGTCCTTTACTATTTGTTTTGCACATTTATTGTTATTTGTATTGCTATTTATTTTCTGTTTAAGAAAGTGAGGTGTGTTGTATCCTAGAAGACCAGTGGGTGAAAGGTTGAGAGAGGAATGTTAATGTGTGATACCAATCTTATGTTCCATGTGTGGCAGTTGAGGAAGAAAAGAACAAGAAAGAAACTGGACTGGTTCGGCTGTTAGTGTCTGCCCCTGCTCCTGGAATAAATTTACCTCAATCCATTATTCCTGTCATCTTGCTTTCTCACACTGACACTGGGTGACAGGTAATGCCACAAGCGCCTTTTTTTTCTAATGGTCTGTATTTTGAAACCAGGTAGTATACTTTGTAACATTGTGCAAATGTATATGTTTTACATTGCTAGTTTTAAGCAAATGAGCAGTACAAATGTAAAATGCCTGGCATGAAGTAGCAACAGTTGTGCCATTTACTGATCTATGCATATCTTGTTTCTCCACAGGCTGTTGTAAAAGTAATTTTTTACTGATACAAAGTTAATTTTTCCACAGTTTGTTTATTTCAAATATCCATGCAAAATCAGCGCTGCTGTTTCGCCTTCCAACCTTTACTTCCAAACCCAAGCCGAATCCTCCAAATCTGCAGCGTCCTTCAAACCTCATCACTCTGCCACTCCCTCTTCAATATCTACATGTCCCTCCTTGCCAACATAGTCAGATCCCATGGGCTTAGCATTATTGCACACTGACAACAGGCAATTCATCCTCTCTCCTTCTGAAAACTCCACCACCACCAGAATCAACTTCTAGCAATACATGACCAGCGTCACCAATTGGATGAGGAATAACTGCTTCAAGTACAACACAGACAAGACTGAAGTCTTAATCTTCGGCAGCAACAGGTCCTCCTGCAATGCCTTCTGGTGGCCCACAGAACTGGGCCGCAATGAAACCCCACCTGAGCATACCAGGAATCTCAATATTAACCTGGACAGCAAACTCACGTTGAAGTCCCACCTAATTCAAACTACGGACCTACCAGAACGCCATAGCAAGACTCATCCTGGATAGCCCTCCTCACACTTATATCACCCCCACCTCAAACATCTCCATTGGCTCCCAGTTCAGAAGAGATGCCTGTTCAGGCTCCTCACCCACACAAATAATGCCCTGTATGACTCCAGACCCACCTACATCAAGCATCTCCTGAGATTCAACAAACCCTCCTGACACTTCTGCTCCACCTTTCTTGTGCAGGCCCATATCCCCCAATGCAGCAGAGTAGGACGACGATCCTTCTCCTACCTCACAACCAAAGCCTGGAATGGCCTCTCCCTGCACCTCAGGACCTCTTCTACTCTACATGAGTTTCGAAGAATGCTGAAAACCTGGCCCTTCAAATCAGACTCTAGACCCTGCCAGTGACCGGATACCCTCCTGTGAGACAAGTTGTGCTCCACAAGTTGACTGATTGACTGATTGATTGATCGATTGATTGATGTGCATTCTAGCTTCAGTTTGTTTCAGTATACCAATATTACTTTCTAATGCAGATGACTTTGTGATCCAGATAATAGATATGAAAACACATGCCTGAGGTTTAAGACAAGCAATTAGGCCATACATGATTAGGTTATCCAGTCCAGGTTATCTTCTTTGATTCAGGTGCTTGTAGTCCTGGTGCTATACTTAGATTAAAAGGATTGCTAAACAACTTACTCATGGACCACAGAACCCTCAGCGGGAAGACGGCAAAGTTGCATGTTCCACAATTGAAGTCTAAATGCATATAATTCTCCTGTTACAAAATAAATTGCCAAACAAAACAATTCAACAGTTCAAATTATCCATGCATTTTAATGTATAATATATATATATATATATATTTATATATATATATATATATATAAAGTTCAAAAAGCAGTGCGACGTATTTCAGCACCAAATGGCTGCACAATATCCAGGAGATCGTGGAAAGTAGATAATGAAAATAGTTCAAAATTGATTTATGTGAAAAATCGTCGACTCCATTTATTGAAGAAAAAATTCATAAAGGCAAATCTACACATATATATATATATATATATATATATATTATTTTTTTTGTAGCCCAGGCCATGTGAGTTTTATTCTTGTGAAACTCTAAAAAGTTGATTATTTCACACAATGTCCATAAGGCAATTAACCTATATGTTGTGAATCAACATACAAAGAAATGTGACACTAATCGTTTGAAACACACAGGAATCCAGTTCTATAGTTAAAATAAAGGTCCTTATTCACAAAACAAACTCTTTTCTGCTCGTAAGTCCTATGATTCACAGAATCACAGGGTTTGTGACCTCCAAAGAGTGTTTTCAAAAGTACTAATCGTTAGGAAAGACTATAATTTCTTTGGCATTCACCTACATTTCTGCCTTCCTTTTCTGGATCCGTCTTTGTTGGCATTAGAAGTTTGCACACTTTTCCTTCCGCTAACCAGTGGTAAAGTGCTTGTGCTCTCCTTTCCAAACATGGTGAAATTGGTATCACCTGATTGGCACATTTAATTTGCTCAAATGTCCCTAGTACATAATACTATGTGTATCTAGGGCCTGTAAATTAAATGCCACGAATGGGATGCAGCACTTATTGTGTCACCCACTATAGTAGCCCTGCAAAACATGTCCCCAGGCCTGCCCTTTTTTAAACAGCCATTTGTACCTTCTAAAATATTTTTGCCAGGTATAAACCTTCCCTTCTAACGCATATAAGTCATCCCTAAGGTAGGTCTTAAATGCTTATAGGTCATAGAGCATCATATCTAAAAAGAACAAGTATATTTAATGTTTTACATGTCCTGGCAGTGAACAAGCTCTAAAGCTCTAAAGCTCTAAAAAGCTCTAAAGTTGTTTTTGACGGAGGCAAGGCCAGCCTCTGATCATCTAACACTGGCTTAGTTTATAACATTTAGTTAGAGGTAAAGTCAATTCAGGAGCAGCTAGAAAGATTTTTTATACACTAATGTGAGTAGCAGTGAAAAATCCAACTTGATGGTAACTTTGGATTTTAATTTACTGTTTTGAAAATCATACCTTTGGAAAGTTGCCATTTTCCTGTCTAACCCTAAAAGTACCTTTCTGCCAATGTCCAGGTGTTACATGACCCCTGCTAGCTTCCTGGAATGAGATGTGTATTCCTCCCAGACTGCGGATAAAACACCAAGGTGAAGGTCCCCGCCCCATTTACACTTTAAATGAGCCTGCCCTGGCCCAACAAAAAAAAAGAACCTTACACCTTATCACTAGCCAGTCTTAAGCTAAATCCAGAGGAAAGGGAGGAACTGAGCAGAACCAGTTTTAGAGTTACACAAAGGCTGGCAGTGGGCATAAAGGCAGAACACTCCTGGGCTTTTAAAGACTTAGAAGAAAAACTGCCCTGCTTTCTGAAACCTGATGGAAGACTGGACCTGCTTGCTTCAAATCCAGGAACTCAGAAGTGACTCCAAAGTTCAGTTGGCTGACGTCCTGTGTGAATTAAAGGGACACAAAAAGTTCTAGAGAACTTTCCTACTTCTTAGTTGACTATACCCCTCCCTATCTGTTGGCCTCTATGAAACTGACTCCTGACCCCTAACTGCTCTTATAAAGGTTCTGCAAACTTAGCTAGAGTCAGAGTGCACTGTTCCCTCTCTAACTGAACTGTAGCCTCCAGGTCCTACCTGAAGGCTCCTGGGATCCAATGTTGTGTAACGCAGAGCCCCACAGAGCCATGCAGGTATGGACTGGATGCTTCTCCGGATCTGACGCAGAATGGCATAGAACCCCAGGGAGCTGCACAGGGCCTAAATGGAGGCCACATCAGATCTGACACTGAGCAACGTGGAGCCCCACAGAGCTGTGAAGCTCCCAATTTTAACCTCCACAAGATCAAATGCATGGGGACACAGAGCTCCACAGAGCAGCACCAGGCAAACCCTGCACTGAAGAAAGAAGGTAAAACGTCCACCGGGACAAATTTGGTCTCTTATCTAGTCAGTGCTCCATCACAACCGGCCTGAACTGTGGCTTTGTCTTGGTTCAGTGTGAACTGATACCTGCGCTTTTTGCTATTTTTACCTAAAACTTTAAAATCTCATATTTCCGGTTTTACTTGCTGTACTTTTGTTGTTTTGGTGTCATTTTATGTATCAAAATATTCTCTATTTTTCTACAATGGTTTGGAATGTTCTTTTGGGTTGTGTTTTCATTATATTACTTTCCTGAGTACTAAATGAATATTTTTCATATTGCCTCTAAGTTGAGCCAGACTACTTTGCGCTATGGTATCAGAAGGATAAACACTTGTTTATTTTGTATCTTTTTTTATTCACTCTGACAAGGTTTGTCATTATTACTTGAGCTGGGTTCTCACCCCTCTCAACTAATAAACCAATTTTGTACACAAATCATCTTTGTACGTTTCAAACATCTTTCTAAGTCACAGAAAGGGATTCACAAAATATACAAGGCTTTCATAATCCTGGAAAAGAAGATTGCAGTAGAGCAGAAGAAACTGGTATAAAGGAGGAAAAGACCAGGCTAGGACTTGGACAGTCCAAAGGAGATTGTGACGTGTCACAAAGACAGAGGATGTGACACATGCATAGTGTGTCAGCTGGTTTGCCAGGAAGTGTTTAAGTCTCTGGATACAGACATGAACTGAAAGACCACTCACAGGTTATCACTCTTGAGGTGGTAGAAGTGAGAGTGGAAGGCAAGTGGCTGCTGCCTGATGTTGTAATCATCCTCTCTGAGATTCCTTTGATGCCTGAGTCCTCAGAAACATGTAAATGACTTCTTGTCAGTCCACGTGCTGGAAGTGAAGCCTGTACAAGACACTGGAGCCTCGAGCTGACTGTTTACTTGCCAGTGTCTTCGGTCCTTAAACTGACAGCTGTCAGTCTTCTATGTTGACTGCTTGCTTTTTTAATAGAACTGACCCTAGGTTGGAGACTGGAGTCTTGCTAAAATGCAGGATGGGCTAAATCATCCTTTATGCCATTTTTGTTCTGTTTGAAAGCCGTGAGAAATCTATGAGTAGTCTAGGAATAGCCCTTTCCAGATAGGGTATTCAGATGAGGAAAAGGGCTCCCAATGGATATGGGTAGTGGCTGGTGCCTGACCTTGACAGCAGAGCTGTCAAAGAATAAGGGAAGTTATAAAACTGTTGAGGTGTTCCTTCTCCGTACAGAGAAAGGCCTTTACAGTGGAATGTGAAAGAGGAGCAGACCACTTCAATGCTGATGGCTTTTTCACATTCCTTCTGCTTAGACAATGAGAACTACCATGGGAAGGTCTAAGCTGCCAGTGTATGAATATGGCTTTTTTTGTGTCACCACCTGCAATTTTGTCTGACTACTATTGCTGGTTTTTGAACTTGCACTGCTGAACAGTCCCTGGTTTATGAGCTGTGAACCCTAAAAGACGGTACGATTGGCTAATCTCCAACTGGTTCAATAAATGTTTCAAAAATGCCAGGGTATAGGAAACAGTAAATACACAAATGGCATGGAAGTTAAATGTCACCTGTAGAAAGATACATATATTGTGTCATCCACTATACTGACAAGAAAAACATAGATTCAAGCCTATAAATGTTGTGTGGCTGCTGTTCCTTTTTAACCATGCAAGCAGCCCAGTCAAAATACCCTTATTTTTACTTATAAATCTCAGCACTAAGTAGGCCTTGTAACCCAAATGGTAGAGAACATAGGGCCAGATGTACCAAACGTGTTGCATGGCGCAAACAGCGAAATTGGCTGTTTGCACCATGCAAAACGCACATTGCGATGCTAATTTCCATTTTTGGTTACTGACTCGCAAAATGGGAATGTGACTCGCAAATAGGAAGGGGTATTCCCCTTCCTATTTGCGATTCGCATTGCGTTGCAGATTTGCTTTGTCACCGCGAACGCGGTCTCAAAGAATTTCGCAGTTAGCACCCATGTGAAGTGGGTGCTAACCCATTCGCAAAATGGAATGGGTCCCCATGGGACCCCTTCCCCTTTGTGAGTGGATCTGAAAAAATTAACCTAATGGTTTCAAATCCGCGAGTGTATTATAACTCGTATTCCTTTAAGGAAAACGGCCTGCAATACAAAAAAAAAAACTGCTTTATTCATCATCAACACATAGCTTTATTCGGTTACTTTCAACCATAAAAGCAAAACAACCAACAATTGAATGAAAAAGGAAATAGAAATTAGGTTAAAAAGGATAAGAATAAGATAAAAACATATATTTCAGCCTTAAAACACATAAAATTATTTTCCTTAGAAAAAGCACCTAACCCCCTAATACCTAACATTTAAATTAAACATGGGGTTTTATTTCAGTCTAGGTGTGTAGTTAAAATTTAGCAACTAAAACACTTTTTTATTTAGTTTTTTTTTTTTTTTTTTTTTTTTTTTTTTTAAACATTTGGTCCTCATCATCATTATTTCCCCAAAAATTTAGTACGTATATGCCAAGCAGCTACAATATACTTGCTAACCGCACAAGATAGAGGGAGAGAAGTTTCCCTCATCATGATCCTTAAGGCAACAATACAATGTCTTACCCCCATATTACTGCACACAGATCGTAACCACTTCCGTCGCGCAATCAAATATGCAGGGCATATAAACATAAAATGTACAATAGATTCTGAAATTTGATTGCAACTCGGGCAAGTATCAGGACTTGGGGTCGCACTCCGCGTACTGCCATAGGATTTAAGAGGCAGACAACCATATCTAAACTGAATATATAGACTCTTACTTAATGGATCAAGAATTGTATCAATAAATGGTTCCAGATATGGATACCATTTAAAATCAAAGAATTGTGACGTCAATCTGCCGTGTGTTGAGCACAGCAGGTAGTTTTCCCTGACATGTATCCAGTAAACAGTTTTCAGATGATTCTTCTGATCCTTCCTTATACTTTCTGGATGACTCCAAAACTCACTAAGACCCAATCTATGAAACCATTTTGAGATGTGGTTAAACCGGAAATGGTAAGTACATTTGGTCTATCTAGAATGTCTTGAATAGACTCCTTGTATGTGGATAGCTCAGGGGTGGTCCATACACGGACCCAGAAAAGCAATGGTCGTAGGGCAATTACATCTGAGATGTGTGGAAGGCCAAGGTCCCAGAACATTGGCAGCAGTGGGGTAGTGCGAGGACAGGCCAAGGTTGACCTTACAAAGTTGTTTTCCCCCACTGCTAGCTTGCCAGTGTTCGAGGACCCCCAAATTTCTGCCCCATAGACCGCAGCGCTCTGTGCCTTTGCTGGGTAAATTTTAATAGTTGGAGTAATCACTCTCTCAGAGATGGACTTGTGAAAGCGTAAAATGGCCCCAGATCTCTGTGCCAAAAGAGCTAAGCTTTTATCGATTTGGGGCCCCCAATGCAGGTTGTTGCTAATTCTCACCCCCAAATAATCTATGGAGCTTACCATACCTAGGGGGGTTCCATTATAGAAAATTGAGTATCTCTTAGTGGGGCCACAGCCCAGGGTCATAAATTTAGTTTTGCTATGGTTGAGTTCAAGCCCATAGTCAACACAAAACGAACTAAACTTATCCACAAGTACCTGGAGACCCATTGGAGTTTTGGAGATCAGGAGGGAAAAAAGCAGTTACTGACATGATGGTCTGCTACCTCCAGCAGGCCACCATCCCTGTGAGTGCAGGGAATCGCAAGGGGGTCTCAAATTGCGACCCACCTCATTAATATTAATGAGGTGGGTCTTTGCGACCCCCTTGCGATTCGCAGATGGTGTCAGGGACACCATCCTGCATATGGGTTTGCGAGTTGCAAATTGCGAGTCGCTCCGACTCGCAATTTGCGAGTCGCAAACTCATTTCTACCTTCATCTAGCCCATAGTATTTAAAAATGGAAAATGTAATCACTTTGGTTTGGCATGCTGTTACAGTGATTAATGCACAAAAAATATTTTCACTGCACAGGGCTTTACCTAAGAAGAACTAAAGTATGATCTAAATGCTATTTTTATAGTTTTAGTTTAGAGCTGCAGAGTCCATCAAAACTCTCAACCCATATTTGTAACATGTATTAAACAGCCAGTTAGTTGGGAAAGTTTGGATCTTGATACTTTTACAAGAAAAAGTAACTTGTAAAAAGTTATACTTTTTCTGTATGATGCTTCAGGAGACTAATTAGCAATAGCATTCATGCAGCTGCTCTCCCTGTCAGTGTTTTGACCTTGACAAGGTATAGAAAAACAGTCCCGGAGAAGAGACTTTGGTTTGGGCCCATTAGCGGACTAACTGGGTGTGAAGTGTGCAACTCATGCTTATTTCAGGAAAGTAATTTGGCAGAGCTCACAAACCTCAGTGAAAAGAAAGGGACCAAAGTGAGCCCTGAAATGTAATATTTAAGTGAAAATTAAGACCTGGGAAAGAGAGGCCTTTGGATGTCAGGTTACATTCCGGCCATCCTGGTTCCATTGACAGTGGGGGGCATAGGTAGAGTTTAGGGCTGCTTGAATTTTTTTGCCACCCAAAGAAAGGCTTCAACTGACCCTCCTGGCAAAGGTTACTGGCTTTGGTGTGATCTGCTATGATCTAGCTTCCGTACTTGTCCCACTACAGGTTCTGAGATCCAAAAAACAAACAAAATCCCAGTGAAGTAATCTTAAGCAGGTAAAGAAGCAAATAGTATCTGTCTGACAGGAGGACTTCAATGGGCACCAAACATAAATATTCCTGCTCTGAGCTTGTCCCTCCACTACCAATAGACTCCAGGGTACCTCAGCCAAATGGTTTTCCAATTTAAAGTGTACATCATAAGAGACAGCCTTCAACCTTACCTTGCTAGATATATTCTGGGGCATATTTATGAGCCCCTAGCACCACTGAGCGTCACTTTATGTGATGACCAGTGGCGCTAACCTCTGCTCCATATTAACAAGGAGGAGTTACACTACTTTTTGTGGTGTTACACCGCCTTGTAAATATGGGCTCCTCTGATTCAGTTATCTGCGTCAGAGGGGTGTGCAATGGGTGTTGCTGTGGGCGTGCCACAGCATCACCCATTGCATTTTGATGCTGCCTCAGATTTACAGTATTTGTTAAACCTGAGGCAGCGCTAAAATCTAACGCCACCCCCAGGGACAGCGTTAGAAAGACAGGAGGAGGAATACTTTTATTCCTCCTTGTTTTTTGCTTTTTCTATGCGTGCTGCATTCTGCAGCATGCATAGAAACAGCAAAATGCAATTAGTGATTGTTTATGTGTGGGAAAGGACACCTTCCCAGACATCCCTTAATGCAGACATCCTTGCACAATAGTGCAAGAATGCCTGTGTTGGCACTGGCAGCTAAATTTGGCACCAGCGCAGGGGACAACACAGAGGTGCGTCGTATTAATTTAAATATGGTGCATCCCTGTTTTGTGAAAATGACAGAGTGCAGCGCTCCCAATTTTGGTGCAGCGTCGTGCTCGCTCCCTTTTCAATAAATATGGGCCTCAGTTTCCACAAAGATTAAGGGCCTCATTATGAGTTTGGCAGAGCAGATTACTCCATTACAAACATGACAGATATCACGCCCATCATGTTATAATTCCATTACATCCTATGGAACTTGTAATACAGTGGACAGGATATCCGTCCCGTTTGTGATGGTTTAATGCCCTCTGCCAAACTCGTAATGAGTCCCTAATCCTAAGAGTCTGATTTAGAGTTTGGCCGAGGGGTTACTCCATCACAACGGTGACAGATATCCCCTTCCGCCGAAATATAAATCCCATTATATCCTCTCTGATTTATATGTCGGTAAGCAGAATATCCATCACCATTGTGACGGAGTAACCCCTCTGCCAAACTCTAAATCAGGCCCTAAGTCATAAAGTAATAAATGCTGCAATGTTTCATTGGTGTTTTTAATCTAAAATTTTTAACATTCAGAGCTCTAATTCCCTTAATTAACTTTCAATCAGTTTTGGATCAAATGTCTTATGAAATCTTTCTTATTGTTTTAAACTGGTTGTGAGCATTTTATTCCATTGTGTTTTATCTTTCTAATTGCTTTCATGCTGCTAAATACTTAACACATGTTTCTTAAGTTAAGTATGTCTGCTTTGGTTTATTTTCTTGAGTTTTTTTGTTGTAGCCAAAAATATGTTTTACTTATTTCTAGGGAAGGACACACATACTCCCAAAATAAAAATGTATTGTCTTAAACTGTCCTAATTGTGAGTCAAAATCTAATGCATTAATGCTTTGCAACTACACGTACAGTTGCAAACTTTAAGAAATTGGCCTAAATAGTTGTGAAGGATAGGTGTCTCTCCCAAATAATGGGATGCGAACTCTCTTTACTGGAAACCAAGTACCCGTTGATTAAATTTACTCTCTCAGAATAACAAGGTAGAATTATCCTAGGCCGACTCAGGGGATTTGGTGTGGGCTAGTTCCTCAGTCCCTAGGCACAAAAGAAACAACACCTAATAAATGATCTTTTACACTATTTGACTTACACACTCCTGAATACTATGCATTAATTCGTAGAAAATATTTATGATGGCAGGTGGAAAAAAAACTATGGTGACATCCCCCTAACAGTTCTTACCCCTAGACAGTCCTACACCAAATCCTAGGCATACACAAGATTTGAAGCATGTTGGCATCTTAAAAGATGAAAGTTGCATTATAGCCAAAACCATCCTGAGCATACTTTTAATCATACCTATAGCACAAATTAATAAAGAACATCCCCAGTGTGTAACCTAAGGTATTTTAATCCTATTTGTTTCCCGGCCTCATCCAGAAACAAATAGTTTCTCCATTGCTCCTAGGGTTTAGTTAGGTCAGAAAAGTAAATCTATTCCTAGTTAGTCAGAAGGCCGCTCGCTTTGTGTACTGTAAGGATTCTGTTAGGAGGATGAATGCTAATCTTTCCTCCTGTTTTCTCCAGGCAGCAGTATAATTGGAGCAGGCATCCTCCTTTTCCCTCCTGTATCAGTGAAGGTTGTGTGCAGCAGAGTGGTACACTCTCTGCCCCTCAGAAACAGAAATGGGGTGTCTAGGAGTGTATTCCTGAGAAGCGCAATAGCGCTCCTTTAGCTCTCTTTGGTCTCTGGGGAGATGGGAAATATTATGATTTAGCAAATCGGCACTAATGTATTTTTCTTGTCCCAGCAGTCTCCCGGGACAAATAGGAATAAAAGGTAGGGCCACACATGCACTCTGTAGGCAAACATCTGCTTGGGAAGCTAGCCATCCCCAGGGAACATCTCCTTTTTGCAAAGCAGTGCTATATGTACCTAAACTTGCTGGTTCACCGGGTAAACCAATATTCTCCTGGGAACCAGCAGGAAAATTCTTCGACCTGGCTTCTCTGGGGGCCCTGCCAGGCAACCTCCAATTGAGTAGGTGGGGCCACAGCCCATTTCTCTGGCCCTGCTAAGAAATGTTGTTATTGGGTAAATTGTGCTTTGTTCCTGGTTGAAGGCTCCAACCATCAGAAATACTTATTTTTGCCTACCTGATCTCAAAATCTTCACTTTCCTTGAAATTTGATTTGTCACTGCTTCTTTACTGATGAGACAGAGCCCAAGGCCTGTCCTCCTGATCTTGCTGCTCACACAGGACCTGTCACCTGTCTTGGTGTCTGGCACTTCTTCTTGGCTTGGATTATACATTAGCAGCACCTCCAGGACCTTAATTGAGATTACCCTCGCTGGCTGCACACCCCGGGTGCCACACCCTCCTTTGGCAACTTTCAGGATACTTGTCTCAGCCAATACCAGGGCCTCCTTCCTTTCAGAGGTCACACTCCTGCAGCAATAGGCCACTGAAGATTCAGAGTAACACTCCAAATTCTTCTCTGAGAGCCTTAGCCATGCTTCTAAGTGCCATTGCTGCCTGGTACCTTTCCTATCAAAATGACAAAAAGGGGGCCCTCCTGTAACTGTAACTGATGGTAAGGCCTGCTATCCTCCTGTTTCTGTGGATTAGAGCCCTCCTAGGCTGGGTGTAGTATAAAAGAAAATTAGCACATACAGAATATATTTCCACCATTTCCTCTTCTAGGAACAGGCCTTACCATGCTAAATGGGCCCATTTTTATGGAAGGCCTTTGATCCTCCATCTGACTAGCAGAGTAGGTCTCTTGGGCGCAGGGTGATTCAAAGGCTAAAATCTAATTAGGAGCTGACAAATCTTGAAGTGTCAGAAAGAGTGGACGTATGTGGAAATTAATGTCAGACATGCATTCCGGATCCTGGCTTACCACAATATCGGTGTTGCAAACTTGTCTCTAGGACTAATTATGGAAAAACTGTTATTTAGTAGAGATAAACCCCCATAATCTACAAAACAGTGAAGGACACACACTTTCTGGTAAAACACATTGAATGCACATACTCCACCTATGAGCATCAACTCATACTATAATTCATGGCTAGCCAACACCAATCAGGAAAAAGTACCCTCTATAACAGGTTACCTGTGTGCAGATTCTGGGCTGAGTTAGACGGTAGTGTCATATGCCCATCCCACACACATATACACATATGTGATCTCACGTGTTCAAAGGTGGCCAGCCCAGAGCCCCTTACCCTATCTGCACAGCAGCAGCCCTTAGCTTGAAATGTGGAAACTTGTAGTTAGCACTCCAACCCCATTTTAAGAGAGACTAGACAAGACTCAGTTAGTGAGACTTGTTCAAAAACAAGTCTACCAGTGTCCTTGGAAACCAAAACTACTACAATTCAACTGCAAAACCAAGTTACTCTCTCTGGCCACTTGATTACCAAAGGGTACTGAGGTCAAGCAGTTAAGGCTAACTAAAGTAAGTGGTATAGGTAAGAGACTCAAATATAGCATCATACAGTATATGACACTATGAATTCTGTCCTCATTCAATGTAATGTACCACACAAAGAGTAGCTCTTTTATTTCCAGGGACATAAATCCAAAGTACAGTTAAAATGATGATGTGCCTCAAACCCCAGAAAATATTGGAACCTTTTTGGCTGAAGTATGACTTCAAAATGAGACCCACATGGGTGAGTAGCCGCGCTTTACAAATATTGATTGATTGATTGAAAATGTTCTATAGCATGTAAACTCTTAAGGCTCATTTTTTCTTAACCAGGCGACTTTGAGACTCACTAGGCTTTAATATATTGTTACAAACAGTAAAGATAATGATACACAGGTTTTAGACAACCAAATACAATTTAGCAATGCTGCTATTCTATGGTGTTTTGGATAATTGTCTCTGATTCTAGATTTTGAAGCAAACCACATTTTGACAAATGCAATGCTTAAATGTAACCTCAGATACTGGTGACCACACCAGCTGCACTCTAGTTCATCATTTGGCTCCCACCTGCACCTCAAGAGACCTGCATTTTGAAATGAATATTGACCCTGCTCCTCATGAGTAAAGTCTGCCATGATCACCTACTCAAGAAGGAAGCACAAGCAACCCAAGACTATTTTCAGTCTATTTGGGCCTTGTCCATAGGGTCCAACTTGGGTACTTTGACATTGTGAGCACAGGGCATATGGCTATTCATATCAGTCAACTTAGGGTGTCAACTGCAATAAACAACAAGGTGATAGGTGAAATTCTTGAATTACCTTCAGCCATTAGTCAGTGGCATAAAGAAACTGCGGGGGGAGGCTCCCTGTAAAGAACATGGTGAGAGCCCCCCTCTGAAATCATTCAGGCAAGGTGTTGTGCTAAGGGGGCCCCCAGAAGCTCGGAGGCTCCCCACACTGTAGGGGCTGCAGGGGCCTTTGTTACACAGTGCCATTGGTGGTCCCTCAGACTGCATTTCAGCCCAGTTTTTTCACTCACAATGCCACTCTAGACAGAGGTCCAAAATCAGTACTGGCTCTGTTCCTCATGGGAACACTCCACCTGAACTTCCAGATAAGGCACTTCGCCGAAGGGAGCACAAGCAACCCACCTCCAGTTTAAGTCTTTTATGTCATTGCCAGTAGGTTGCAAAGGCTCTGGAGACAGCACTGTAAGAGTCAGTGGTTAGTAGCTTCAGTGGTTGGAAGCACCAGCTGCTGAGTTTTTAGGAAGATAATAAAAATCATTTTACCGATAACCCTACAGTCAAACAACAAGGCCTGGGTCCCAGATCCTGCCTGACCATGTACCTAGGTGCCAGGTTTGATAGACAGTTCACAATGGAGGAATCTAATAGTGGTGATGCAACTTTGTTTGTGTATATAAATGTATCTCTGTGTGCATCAACATTAATTAATCCAATATTAACAATCTCCTCACATTCTTTTGAGGGGACAGATGTAATAGTGGTCCAGCATCTTACATCTAGTATAGTATTAAAGTTTAAGGGTCTGTATCTTGAAAAGAGCCATCTGTTTACAATAGCAATTGCAACTATGTGATTAGGGCCCTCCACTGGACCCCAAGACTTCAGGACTTTTAACTGGGAGCTGAATATTAAGTTTAATGATCAAACAGTAATTCACATTGTGAGCTCTACAAAGTCCATTTCCCTGCAGGACATATGAAGGTGTATGGGCTCTGTGTCCCTCTGAAAATCAGAAGGAAAACATAGAGACATTGTAAAGTATAGGGTTGGTTTGGGATGGTGCAGGTTCCCCAATGGAAGAACCAGTAGAGCATTTCTAGGGCTCCAAAACTAGGTCATCGTTTGTCTGTTGATGCTGATCTTTTTCCTTGCTTTCAGATCACAGCTGTTTCATCAATAAGATGGGCATTATTCAGATCCCACATATGTCCAAGAGCAGGCTCTTCTTTTCACAGGACAATCCAAGATCCCCTCTTACACTTTGGCGCCATCAGCAAAGTGTTCTGGAAAACTAGGCTTTGCCGAGCCTGAATACAGACAACCTTCAACTGAGGTTCTGTCTTCA
Source organism: Pleurodeles waltl (assembly GCF_031143425.1). Taxonomy (NCBI): domain Eukaryota; kingdom Metazoa; phylum Chordata; class Amphibia; order Caudata; family Salamandridae; genus Pleurodeles; species Pleurodeles waltl. The sequence continues at coordinate 1,682,365,975 of NC_090444.1, read as the reverse complement.
GTAATGTGTCATTCCAGCAAAAACGTGAAGGGTTTCTTGAGAGTCAAAATATAGGAAGATTGCTAGTTTCAAATGGCCAATATTAAAAAACTTTGGAGGTCACACAGAGAAAGAATGAACAAACTGAAATTCTTCTCTGTTTGAAATGCAAAGAATTCTCCTTATTCAGAAGAATTTCTGCCTGTCCTTTGTCACTGGTTTACACCAGCTTTTGGTGACTGACGTCCAACTGCCAGTTTACCAGGGAGCATTCAATGTAGGGATGTGTGTTGGTTTGAGACTAAGGGCCTGATTTAAATGTTAGTGGTAATGGTCCCGCTGTCAGTTTTCCAACTGAAAACCTGTCTATTACCATGGCGGTCCACCCACAGATTGAGATGTTGGCGGTTCCATAATCAATAACCCACGAGTCCCTCCAATGCATTTCTTTAAAAGACAAATGAACTGCAAGCATTGAATCCACTCAAGTAATCAACCATGGTTCCTGGCCAAACACGTATGGTGCCCAATTGACATTGAGCTATGTCTTCAATGCATCCACTCAATCATATGCTCACTAAAGGCACAGGGATTCCCATGAGGTGTTCATTTTAAACATTGTTGGTGGTCCTTCACCAGGGGAATGGAGACAATTGGCCTTCACGCATATTGTTGTCTGAAATATGAACTCAATATGCACCATTCTTTGGGATGCACAGGAAGAGTGTGCAGGTAATGCTAGCCTCAGAATTGTGAAGCACATGTAACTGATGACCATATGAACCACTGTAAGCCAATAAACATGAACACCGTTGTCCCTCTGGAATACAAAGTTGTTCCTGTCTTGTTTAGAAATGGAATAAAACAGTCACCTGATCCAAAATTGTAACCACGCCTCTTCTCTCTGAAAGTTAGGCCAAGGTTGTTGAGAAGATGCAGAAGATCGAACGTTTCATAGTGTACCAAATCACCCAGCACAAACATGTTTGTCAGTGATCTTAAATATTAGTCAGTCCTGAAAAATCACACATATTGAGAACATGTGTGCTTCTGGATTCAGACTAATAGTTTTCCCACATACAGTTGCAATGATTCTATGAAAATCACACACCAGGAAAAACACCAACAAGAATTGGTTTCTTTTCTGGGGTGTGAAACCCAAAGCATATCATTCACTGCCTCTTTAGTTTGGCATATGAGAGTATGCTGATGAATATTCAACTATTGTATCTATGAGTCCCCTTAATTTGTGAAAGATCAGCAACAGGTTTCTCTAGAGTAGGTGCTATTCTGCCTTAAAACTGAAACGCTTCTTTGTGTAGATCATTCAGTTTTGAGCCCCATGAAGGAACACTGTGATATAAATCAACTTGTTTCCATGTCTCCTCTTGTACTTTTCAGTGTGGAATTCTGGATATTTAAACTTTGTTTTGAATGTTTGAAAATGTAATCATAACCAACATTATGTCCTATGAATATGGTTTATTCTTACAGACTCAAATCTGTAATTAGATCAAAGTTAACTAAAATTAGTTTTGTGACATTAAGGCATAGAATATTGTTTTCTGTCTAATCTAACTATGGTGGCAAAATTCTTCCTTCTGGAGTTCTGTGACATCTGTATCCCTCTTATCCATATATATCTCAATTGCAACTCCAAAACATTGAAAGTCTTTCTAAAAGACACCTGCTTCTCAGTTTCATTGTGGTTAGACAGTAAGTGACTAGTAGAAATAACTTGGGAGCACTGCCAATGCATTTCCTGATGAGTAGATTAGATCATACTTGGTTTCTTTCAAAAGTGGCCTTTGAGTTTTTTCTATCCCTGGCTTGTAGCTCTTTTGCCGTTTCCTACTTACTTACCTTTTCCACAAAGAATAGTTGGTATTTGTTCTGTTGGAAAGGCTACATGCTGCAGTGGCCTGTTCTGGGCTGAGAAGCTATTAAGAGTCTTGGAAGTGAGTAAGTGCTAATCATAGAGCACTTGCGCTCGGAGGACTGCGTTTGTTTCACTTCACTTTTTCATTTTTTCTCAAACACACAACTCAAAAATGTCCACAACATTGGAGGAAATCATTGAAATATGCAATTTTAAAATTCCTAATTTTGGGGCTACAGTCAATAATACATGTAACATATTAGGATAGACAAACATGATGACATGATGACATACTGGGGAAGAGAAATACTGTGCTCTGTGATTCCTGTTGAGTTTGCAAATGTATTTAAGAAAAAAGTGAGGATGTGACCTTGGCATCTGCCAGGCAGAGGAGCACCGTAAGGAAAGGAAGCACACATGCACACACATATTTACTCACATTATGAAGCTCATAAAAATAGTCACATTTTTTGAGCTTTCACAATTCTAATGGGCAAGTGAGACCTTATGAGTTTTTAACATTTCCTGGCATTGATTGCGTATGCCAGTGAAGTAAAGACTTTGGGCCTGATTACGACTTTGGCGGTCCTACCACAGGACTGTCAAAGCCACGGAGAGATGCCAACGCCATAACGGCGAACATTTTATTATGCATATCTGCTGGGCTGACCAGCGGGAACAGTCCTACAATATTGGTCTTGACTCCTTTAAGGGAGCTGAGGCCAATATCGTAGCACTCCAGCACCCTCGGAATGCGCACTGTGTGCAAAGCAGACAGTGCACATTCCAATGGTGCTGAGCAGGGGGTGCCTTGTGGCGGGGCCTGCACTGCCCCTGCAGGGACCCCGCTGTTGCCCCCTGTACTGGCTTTCCATCATCTTTCCATGGTGGGTTCCCCACCATGGAAAGGCTGGCAGAAAGTGAGGTTGTAATCAGCCAGGTGGTGCTGAGTTCAGCATTGCCATGGCTAGTTACAACTCCTGTCACCATTGAATCGTTGGGAACCATGTACCTGGCATGGCAGTGGTCCGCTGGTGGGTCCGCCAACCAGGGTGGTAATGTGGCAGTCTGACAACCACAGTTGTGGAAGTTAGACTGTCCCTATAAGGAAGGTGGTCCTTGGACCACAAGCCTAATAATGAGGCCCTTTGACTGTCCCTAAAGAACTACGCAATTAACATCCTTTTTTTCAACGCTGTTAGAAATGGGGTCTTAGGTTGGCAGTCAGGTTACCCCCGTCCAAGCAAGGGCCCTCACACTAGTTAGGGCAATGGAGAAACACAATTGGTTAACCCCCACTCACCCCCTTGGTAGCTTGGCACAAACAGAAAGGCTTATCCCAGAAGCAATGTCTAAAGTATCTGTACCAACACACACAGTAATACAGTGAAAACACTACAAAATTGACACCACACTAATTTAGAAAAATAGGTAATATTTATCAAAATCAAACAAGACCAAAATAACAAAAATCCAACCTACACAAGTCACAATATGAATTTTCAAACGAATAAAAGTCTTACTCCATAGAAAACAATGGAAATGTTGATTTTACACAAAGTACCTGGTTTACGTCAAAAATAAAGCTGCACGGGCGAGCGTGCGTCGGAAAAGTCAGCGATGAATCGACTCCTTACTCGCAAGTGAGGCCGTGTGTCATTTCTTCTCCGGTCTGTAAGGTGATGTGTTGTTTTTCTCCCTTCGAGAGAGCGATGCATCAACATCCGAACAGGACACCTCGGATCCACAGAGGTTCATGATGACTTTGACGCCCAGCAACGATTAATGAGAAATCTGGTTGTACGCTGTTAGAAAACTTTGCTGCATAGGATTTGCGCTGTTATCAACAGCCGCAAGGGGGTGTTGCAACGTTTCTCCAGCTACAATGCATCGAACTCCCAGCTGTGATGCAGGTGGGGCATCGATTTCAGCTGTGAAGTGGGTGGCGCATTGTTTATCAGCCGCCTTGCAGATAGTGTATCGAAAGGTTCCCTGCATGACGTTCTGTACATAGATATCAGTCCTTGTTCTGCCAACTTCACGGGCCCAGGGTCTGGACAGGGTACAACTTGGCAGGGCAGGAGTCTCAGCAGAGAGTCCAGGTGCTGGCAGAGGAAGTCTTTGATGGCCATGAAACTTCAAAACAGGAGGCAAGCTCAGTTCAAGCCCTTGGAGATTCTTTTTCAAGCAGGAATGAACAACAATGTCCAGTGTTTGTCCCCTTTCACAGGCAGATGCAGCAACTGCAGGATAGCCCAACAAATCACAGTTGCAGCACTTCTCCTCAGCTCTTCTCCTTGGCACCAGAAGTGATCTTGACGAAATTCAAAGTCTGGGGTTTTGAGCTCACTACTTATACCCTTTTAAGCTGTTGAAGTAGACAAATTCAAAGGAAAGTCTCTGTTGTTCACAAGATCCTGACTTGCCCAGGTCTGGCCCCAGACACACACCAGGAGGTTGGAGACTGCATTGTGTGAGAGCAGTCACAGCCCATTCAGGTGTAAGTGACCACTCCTCATTCCACTCTGGCCCAGATGGTTCATCTAGATATTCAGGCTACACTCCAGCTCCCTTTCTGTCACTGCCTAGGGGGAATTCACAACAGCCCAACTGCGAGTCTGACCCAGACGTGGAATACACAAGCAGGCAGAGTCACAGAATGGTATAAGGAAGAAAATGTCCACTTTCTAAAAGTGGCATTTTCAAACTAACAATCCAAAACCCACCTTCACTAAAAGATGTATTTTTAAATTGTGATTTCAGGGTATCTATCTGCTCTCAAAGGGAGCCCCCATGTTAACCTATGAGAGAGATAGGCCTGGCAGCAGTGAAAACTGAATTTAGCAGTATTTCACTGTTAGAACATGTAAAACACATCAGTACATGTCCCACTTTTAACATACACTGCACCCTGCCCATGGTGCTACCTAGGGCCTACCTTAGGGGTGCCTTACATGTATAAAAAATGAAGGTTTAGGCCTCTCAAGTGGGTACAATTAAAAGTCGAAGTGGCAGTGCAAGATTACACACACAGACACTGTAATGGCAGGTCTGAGACATGTTTACAGGGCTACTCATGTGGGTGGCACAATCAGTGCTGCAGACCCACTAGTAGCATTTGATTTACAGGCCCTGGGCACCTCTAGTGCACTTTACTAGGGAGTTACTAGTAAATCAAATAGGCGAATTATGGTTAAACCAATCACCAATACAATTTACATAGAGAACATATGCACTTTAGCACTGGTTAGCAGTGGTGAAGTGCCCAGAGTCCAAAAGCCAACAAAAAACTGGTCAGAAAAAATAGGAGGAAGGAGGAAAACAGTTTGGGGAGGACCCTGCAAAAAGGGCCAGGTCCAACAAACGCTCTATAAGCAAGGCTTCTGCATACATTTATATAACCTTCTGTGATTCAAAAAGCTTCTTCATTGGAACATCCAACCCTCTGGATCTTTGGAGCATAATCTATCACAATGCAAGACCTGAATGCGAGTTGGTTAGGATCAACATTGATGGCGGTTGTAGACAAGGTCTCTGAACAGCAACACGTTCCTCGGTTGGGCTGCTGGTTTTGGGGATTATTTTCACATGTGAGAGAGTCATGGGGAAGGGTGTGACGTTCTTTTATGCTGCTGAACTGTAGAATCTAACCATAGGTCATTTGTGAATGCCTCTTTTCTCTATCGGGTTAGCTTTTCTCTAATACTTTACCCTACACTTGTTTAACAAGCATTGGCAAAGCCAAGCCCTCTAGAATTGACTGCCAATGCTTTGGCTTTGTAAATGATTTACGTTTTTTTTTTATAAAATATTGTCTCATAAGTTCCATTGTCCTGCAGCAATATCATGAAAATAGCTAGGAAAAAAAGCAAAAATATTACGTTGGCCTTAAAAAACACACATTGTCATAGCAGTACATTGGCACTGAAAGGAAAAACGTTTTATGCGGATGGGCTACTTGTGAAAGGGGAAAATGCTGTCTTTCACAATGAAGTATCCAATAGCTGTAGAGGGCGGCCCCTCGGCCTCATGCTCAATGCAGCAGAGGGTGGAAGAAAATTGAGTAACACAACAACAGATAAATGGACGAAAAGGGCTGACTGAAAGTCCCTTTAACTAAGAGCACTGTCTATATAATTCTACTAATATCCAAAGATATCGGATAACGCCAGACCTAAAAAAAAAAAGTTCCAAATAAGGGAAGCCAATCTAGAGGAAAATGTATTTATTGATTTCGTTTTTTTTTTTTTTTAATAGAATTGTATTACTTATTACCACCTCTTAACCTTAAATCCGTTAAACAAAATGCTAATTTGTGGCTCCGGGCCGAATACGTTTGCTCTAGTGACAAGATGTCCAGAAGCAGGATCCCAACCTGCTGTAGTCTGCTCATCAATCCCGAGCACGGGTTTAAAAGTCAGGACAAAATTACAGGAAACGAAAATAAATGAGCGCAGGCGATCTAAAATAATTACTCATTACAAGACAAACACTCCGCATGTAAGGAGATCGGTGCTGCTATGTGGGTCGAAGCGGGCTAAGCGCCGAGAATTAATAGGTGCGCGGTGGCAATTATCGGGCCATATGTATTATTAATAAGATTTGTAATGAACATCATCGGCAAAAACACATGTAGAAGATTTCTTTTAATTCGTCGTACCGAACGTGCCCTTTCTATTAGCGAGTTTCTCCGACGGTACTGTATCTTTGTCCGTCTGTTAAAAAAAAGATACCTTTAGCACCAGTTTGACATCCGCGACGAGCAGAGAAACGAAGGATAAAACTATGCTTTTAGCCTAAATGTTCGGCGAAGTAATTACGGCTGAGGAAAAGAAGAGGAGCTTTTACTGGCACGGAAGGTCAGATAATTATGGCGCGTATGATAGGTGGCTGGAGGTCAGAAGAAAGAAGTGTGGGAAATTGCACGAGTGTAAGGAATCAGAGGCGAGGTTCAACAAGGAAGCCAACGTAATTCATTCACTTGAAAAACAGGCCTGATAGTGTTTTAAATAGGTCATTTAAATGGGAGTATGCAAATCGGCGCTGTGTTTTCCTAAACGCTGTAAGGGCATGTGTGTACCTTGTATGGGACGGAAATAAAGCAAGCTCTTACGTTTTCCTTGCAAGTAGCTAAGGGCCAGATGTACCAAAGGATTTTACCCATTCTGTGTCTTTCCTACATATGGCCCTGTTGGAAAATGGGTTATTGGTAGGGCAGGTAGGTACCTACACCTAGCAACAAGCCACAAACCTTCACAAAAGTACAGTTAGGTCTCAGTAAATTAATCCCAGCTCTACCCTTGGTAGCTTGGCATCGAGCGTCAAGGCTTAACTTAGGAGACAAAGTGTAAAGCATTCAAATATCACAAAACAGTAATTAAATAAAACACAGGAAACAGTTTAAAAATCCAAAACCAATTTATAAAAATAGCTTATATTTTTATCTTTAAAATGACACAAAAACGATTAAAATCGGTTCAGGGGAACCGGAGATATGAATTTTTAAAGTATTATTATTTTCTAGCGCTTAGAAACAAAAAGCGCCAATCGGGTCATCTGGTTGCACCAGGACCGGGGCAAAGTCAAACTTTCAGGCCGACCGCGATGGAGCCCTGCTCGGCTACAGGTCGCGGGAGGCCTCGGTTAAAAAGTTACCTTCTGACTTAGTCTTTATTTTGAAGTTTTTCTTCACCGGGACGAACCTGCCAGTTGGATCCGACCTCCTGGAGCCCTTGTCCGGATACGCGAAGTCGGTTTCCTCGGTGGTGATTTTTACCTTCGGACTTAGTCGTTTTTTCGAGATGAAAATCCTTCGACCGGGGTAAACCTGGATCTTGATCCGACGTCCGTGGAGCCCTTCTCGGATACGATGGCTGGAAGGTCCCGGTCAACTTTTTACGTTCGGACTTAGTCTCTTTTTTGGATGTTTTTCTTTACCGGGACGAACCACGAAGTCAGGCCGGGTCGCGGTTGAGGCAAGCCGGCTAGAATTTCCGCGTCGGGTCGGTCACTTTATGGAGCTTTTTTCCAAAATTTCTCCAATCTTTTCCAAACTTCTGGGGCTTCACCCAGATGTTCTTTTAAGGTTCTTTTGGGGTCCACAGCTCACCCCAAGGGTCCAGAAGTTCTGTGATGGTCCTTGGGAAGTGCGGACTTCAACTCCCAGAATGCACCTGGCGCAAACTCCTTTTTGGCCACTGGACAGTGGTCAGCTGGTCACTTTTTCAGGAGTTGGTGCAGGGGACTCTGGTTAGCAATTTTTCACCTGTAGCAAACAGGGAGTCCCTCCTTGAACCAGTGGAAGCCAGGCAAAGTCCTTCTTGTGGTGAAGCCCAAGTGTGCAGCTGGTGCAGTCTTTCTGAGTGCAGGGTCCAGGTGCAGGCCAGGGGTCCAGCAGGGCAGTCCTTCTTCTCCTTGTAGTTCTTTCTTCTTGAAATTTGGTGGGGATCTGAGGCGTGGGTGCAGGTCTGCCAGTTTTATCCTTGCTCCTGGGTGAAAAGCAGGGGGGCCCTGGTCCTCCAATCAGGGACAGGGTCGTCCCCCTGTGATGACCACTTCCTGGGAAGTGTGGCAAAAATCCATCCCAGAAGGCAACAGTCTCTAAAAATCCAAAATGGATGAATCTGATTTTTAGAGGAGAGATCTGGCTGAGCCCACCCACTGGTGTGGCTAAAAATCATAAACACACCCCTCTCCTGCCCTCTCCTAATCTAATCAAGGGGGCACCTAGCTGTCTGGGGTTGCAGGATGTGGGGGTGTTGCTGGGTGCTGCAAATGTCCTTCTTTGCCTTTGAAGACCAGTTTGGCAGCCCTCCCCCTTCCTGCTTCCCCATCTGCTGAGGGGAGATTCTCTCCCCCAAGCACATTCCTTTGTGTGAAGTCAGGCCACTTCACACCTCATTAAAGTAGCCTGGCAGAAGCTGCTGCAGGCTGGCCAATCAGAGCACAGCAGCAAAAACAATGCAGAGCTGAAATTGGCAACTTTTTAGGTAAAGTCTAAACTTTTTACCTGCACTAGTTATATTAAATCCAACAACTGGAAGTTGTGGGATTTATTATAACAATCAATTTGATACCAAATTCTTGGTATGTAACATTTAAGGAGACTTTAAAATTTTAAATAAAGTCTGCCCATTCTAGCCTATGAAGGCCATTTACTTCAGTGAGGGAAAAACGAATTTGGCTGTTTTTACCTCACCAGGGCTTATAAATCTATTTTTATAAAGTCCCTGCTTATAGTTACATGGCACCCAGCCCTAGGGGCACATAGGGCACACCTTAGGGGTGACTTATATGTAAAAATAAGGTAGTTTAAGACTTTGGAAGTACCTTTAATTCCAAAGTCGAATTTGCATATAACTTTAATTTAAAAGCAGCCAGCAAGGCAGGCTTGCTTTTAAAATGACACTGGGCACCTCAGCAATGCACCTAGGTGTGCACCACCTATGCTGTGGTCCCTAAACCTACATGCCCTACCATATACTAGGGACTTATAGGTAGGTCTACTTAGCCAATTATAATTAGCCTAATTTGCATATCCATTTTACACAGAGCACAGGCCCTGGGACTGGTTAGCAGTACCCAGGGCACCATCAGAGTCAGGAAAACACCAGCATAAAGTGGAAAATGGGGGCAAAAAGTTAGGGGGCCTCTGCAATCAGCCCCAGTTTCTCACACAACCCCCCCCCAGCCCACACGCCCAGGAGACTCAGCCCAACCCTGGGAGAGTCTTCCTGGCTTGTTAGGCGAGGAAGACAGTGAAGAAAACTGGCTGTCTCTTTGCAGGGCCTACTCTGCCTTACATCCTCCTGTCAGGGTCTCTCCCTCTGGGTAGTGAACCCACCCCAACAATGAAAGGACCCATTTCAAACTGAAACTTCCCTCTAGGGGGGTCTTCCTCCTCTCTCTCTGCCAACTTGGGTAGTGAGGTGCCCACCTCCCCTACTCCTAACTTTGCTAGGGCAACACCTAGCTTACCCAAAGAGGTCACCCAACACTTGAGCAACCCCACCATGACCAATAGGGTCAGGGGGCCTACTTTGCTATTGGCCCTGGGGTCTGCCTCCCAGGCCAAGTACAGTGCTGCCAAGAAGGCTAGCACCCAGCAGAGGCTACTGACAGCTGTCAGTACCCAGAACCACACCCTAAGCTCTCCACTGACAGGTGGCTGAGCTGCTTTAGGGGCATCTTTGGGGTCCTGGCACCCCTCTTGCTGTCTAGAGTGGGGGGCTACCACCTCCTGTGGCAGACACCCTCCTTCCACTCTCTCTTCTGTCAGTGCAGGGGCAACACCTTGCATCTGGACAGCTGCCTGACTACTCAGGACTTCCTTGGGGTCAGGTGAGGCCTCACCAGTGCCAACTCTGGGCTCCCCCCCTACTGGGGCAGAAGGCCTTTGGCTCCCTGGAACTCTCTTTAAGAGTGGCCTACCCTTCCTTTTCTTCTTTCCTTTTCTTGGGGACCCCTGTCTCCTAACTGTAGGGACTGACTCCCCAGGACTTTGGGTTGGGGGGGCGCCCTGGGCGACCACCCCATCTGTGACCAGACTCACCTCTGGGAGGTCATTGCCCAGGATACAATCTAGGGGAAGGTCAGCACTGACTACCACCCTAATCCAGTCAAGGATACCCTCCCTCTCTAGGGGCACTATGGCTACAGGTTTGGAGGTGACCTCCCCTGTGGCTATCCTGACTTTCTTTGTCTTTCCTGGGACATACATGTCTGGGGTCACTAACCGGTCACTCACTACAGTGTGACTGGCACAGGTGTCTCTCAGGCCAGTGGTAGGGATCCCATTCACTTGAATGTGGTGGAAGTGCCTACTCCCACCCTCAGGGATCACCAGCTTACCATCTGGTCCTGTCTCCCAGCACAATGCTAGGAGGACTTCATCATCTGAGGAATCCTCCTCTATGGCTACACTGGACAGCCCAGTGTTAACCACCTTCTTTGGACAGGCTGCATCTCCTCTGAAGTGACCTGTCTGCTGACAGTCAAAGCAAGCCCTACTGTCCAAGAGCTTTTTTAACCCTGGGTCTCCCTGTCTCTGCATGTCAGATTGGGAGTGGGATTTATTCTCCTCCTTCTTAGGGTTCTGGGGTACAGAGGGAGTCTCTGTGGTGGGCTTACCACCTCCCTCCTTAGGTTTTTGGGGACCTGTCCCCCCCTTCTTGGAGTCTCCCCCCTGGGACTTGACAACCACCCTGGTTCTTAACCACTCATCAGCTGCCTCCCCTAGCTCTCTAGGGTTGGTCAGCTTAGAGTCCACTAGATGCTGGCGTAACCTTTCTTGGATACAATTGGTCAAGATGTGCTCTCTCATGATCAGATTGTATAACCCCTCATAAGTATTTACTTTGTTGCCAATAATCCAGCCCTCTAGTGCCTTTAGTGAGGTGTCCACAAAGTCAACCCAAGACTGGGTACTGACCTTCTGGGTGTCCCTGAACTTCATTCTATATTGCTCTGGGGTCAGACCAAACTTCTTGACTAAGCACCTCTTCATACTAGGGTATGAATCTGCCTCCTCCCCCCTTAAGGTCAGAAGCCTATCCCTCCCTGAGTTGGGGACCAACTCCCACAAAAGGGAACCCCAGTATTGAGGCTTAACCCTTCTCATTTGGAGTGCCCTCTCAAAGGCCCCTAGCCACTTATCTATGTCATCCCCCTCTATATAAGCAGGAACTACCCCCTTGGGTAATCTGGGGCAAACTCCCCCACCCATGGACACCTCAGCTTCTTTATCGCTGCTTCCATCTCTTTTTTCTTTGTATGCCCACTTTTTCTTCTCTAGGGCCAGCTTCTCTGCTTCCAAAGCTATGTAGGCTAGCTGGGCTTCCAGCTCTCTTTCCCTGATGGATGGGTTCTCTCCTCCTGAAAGGACCCTCTTCCTACCACTAGCTTTGGGTCTGCCCCTAGTGACTGTGTCCAGTGAGGACCGTTCCTCCTCTTCCTCACTTGGGGTCTGATGCCTTTCCTCCCCTGAGTGGTTAGAGTTAGCATCATCCTCTTTTGGTTCCTCCTCTGGAGCTTCCTCTGTCTCTACCTCTTGGGCCTCAGCCCATGCTGTCAGGGATTTAATCAGGATTTCTTTCCTGAGATTAGTGGTTGCAGGCAACCCCCTCTCAATACACAACCCCCTAAGCTGGACTACTGTCAGTGTGGGTAGGCTAGCCAGATCAAGCTCCATGGTTCCCTAGTTTTGTGTCAACAAAAACTTTTTGCAAAAATTGGAAACAAGAATTTAGAAAAATTACAAAAATTCAATAATTGAAATTAATCCAAATTAATTTTAAAAAAATTAAAATTAAAAATTAAAAACAATTTTTGCACTAGGACAATTTAAAGGATTTTTAATTTGTTTTATCTAAAACTGTAACGTGATATTGAACACAAGTACAGGATCCCGTCGCTGCTTCCAATTATGTTGGAAAATGGGTTATTGGTAGGGCAGGTAGGTACCTACACCTAGCAACAAGCCACAAACCTCCACAAAAGTACAGTTAGGTCTCAGTAAATTAATCCCAGCTCTACCCTTGGTAGCTTGGCATCGAGCGTCAAGGCTTAACTTAGGAGACAAAGTGTAAAGCATTCAAATATCACAAAACAGTAATTAAATAAAACACAGGAAACAGTTTAAAAATCCAAAACCAATTTATAAAAATAGCTTATATTTTTATCTTTAAAATGACACAAAAACGATTAAAATCGGTTCAGGGGAACCGGAGATATGAATTTTTAAAGTATTATTATTTTCTAGCGCTTAGAAACAAAAAAGCGCCAATCGGGTCATCTGGTTGCACCAGGACCGGGGCAAAGTCAAACTTTCAGGCCGACCGCGATGGAGCCCTGCTCGGCTACAGGTCGCGGGAGGCCTCGGTTAAAAAGTTACCTTCTGACTTAGTCTTTATTTTGAAGTTTTTCTTCACCGGGACGAACCTGCCAGTTGGATCCGACCTCCTGGAGCCCTTGTCCGGATACGCGAAGTCGGTTTCCTCGGTGGTGATTTTTACCTTCGGACTTAGTCGTTTTTTCGAGATGAAAATCTTTCGACCGGGGTAAACCTGGATCTTGATCCGACGTCCGTGGAGCCCTTCTCGGATACGATGGCTGGAAGGTCCCGGTCAACTTTTTACGTTCGGACTTAGTCTCTTTTTTGGATGTTTTTCTTTACCGGGACGAACCACGAAGTCAGGCCGGGTCGCGGTTGAGGCAAGCCGGCTAGAATTTCCGCGTCGGGTCGGTCACTTTATGGAGCTTTTTTCCAAAATTTCTCCAATCTTTTCCAAACTTCTGGGGCTTCACCCAGATGTTCTTTTAAGGTTCTTTTGGGGTCCACAGCTCACCCCAAGGGTCCAGAAGTTCTGTGATGGTCCTTGGGAAGTGCGGACTTCAACTCCCAGAATGCACCTGGCGCAAACTCCTTTTTGGCCACTGGACAGTGGTCAGCTGGTCACTTTTTCAGGAGTTGGTGCAGGGGACTCTGGTTAGCAATTTTTCACCTGTAGCAAACAGGGAGTCCCTCCTTGAACCAGTGGAAGCCAGGCAAAGTCCTTCTTGTGGTGAAGCCCAAGTGTGCAGCTGGTGCAGTCTTTCTGAGTGCAGGGTCCAGGTGCAGGCCAGGGGTCCAGCAGGGCAGTCCTTCTTCTCCTTGTAGTTCTTTCTTCTTGAAATTTGGTGGGGATCTGAGGCGTGGGTGCAGGTCTGCCAGTTTTATCCTTGCTCCTGGGTGAAAAGCAGGGGGGCCCTGGTCCTCCAATCAGGGACAGGGTCGTCCCCCTGTGATGACCACTTCCTGGGAAGTGTGGCAAAAATCCATCCCAGAAGGCAACAGTCTCTAAAAATCCAAAATGGATGAATCTGATTTTTAGAGGAGAGATCTGGCTGAGCCCACCCACTGGTGTGGCTAAAAATCATAAACACACCCCTCTCCTGCCCTCTCCTAATCTAATCAAGGGGGCACCTAGCTGTCTGGGGTTGCAGGATGTGGGGGTGTTGCTGGGTGCTGCAAATGTCCTTCTCTGCCTTTGAAGACCAGTTTGGCAGCCCTCCCCCTTCCTGCTTCCCCATCTGCTGAGGGGAGATTCTCTCCCCCAAGCACATTCCTTTGTGTGAAGTCAGGCCACTTCACACCTCATTAAAGTAGCCTGGCAGAAGCTGCTGCAGGCTGGCCAATCAGAGCACAGCAGCAAAAACAATGCAGAGCTGAAATTGGCAACTTTTTAGGTAAAGTCTAAACTTTTTACCTGCACTAGTTATATTAAATCCAACAACTGGAAGTTGTGGGATTTATTATAACAATCAATTTGATACCAAATTCTTGGTATGTAACATTTAAGGAGACTTTAAAATTTTAAATAAAGTCTGCCCATTCTAGCCTATGAAGGCCATTTACTTCAGTGAGGGAAAAACGAATTTGGCTGTTTTTACCTCACCAGGGCTTATAAATCTATTTTTATAAAGTCCCTGCTTATAGTTACATGGCACCCAGCCCTAGGGGCACATAGGGCACACCTTAGGGGTGACTTATATGTAAAAATAAGGTAGTTTAAGACTTTGGAAGTACCTTTAATTCCAAAGTCGAATTTGCATATAACTTTAATTTAAAAGCAGCCAGCAAGGCAGGCTTGCTTTTAAAATGACACTGGGCACCTCAGCAATGCACCTAGGTGTGCACCACCTATGCTGTGGTCCCTAAACCTACATGCCCTACCATATACTAGGGACTTATAGGTAGGTCTACTTAGCCAATTATAATTAGCCTAATTTGCATATCCATTTTACACAGAGCACAGGCCCTGGGACTGGTTAGCAGTACCCAGGGCACCATCAGAGTCAGGAAAACACCAGCATAAAGTGGAAAATGGGGGCAAAAAGTTAGGGGGCCTCTGCAATCAGCCCCAGTTTCTCACAGGCCCTAAGTCTCAGAAGCCCTCAACACAAGGAGTGCCAGATGTGTTAGTAGATATGAGAAAGATGGCTTTGAATGTGTGCCCACCAAACAGACCATATAAGTAAGAAAGGTTTGCTGATCAGTTGAGGTTGACTTTGTCTTTCAATTGCCACCAGTGATAGCTAATATGCTTGCTTTCTTTTCATTTTACTTTGGGTGCTAACTGAAAGTATTTGATCATAAATTGCTCCGATACTTCAAGGCTGTTGGGCAAGGCATCACTGTCACGATTATATAGTTTAGATAAATTTGTACACAGCCATCCTTTGGAGCACGGAGCATAGGCCTTCATTATGACATTGGTGCTTCATTATGACATTGGCGGTAAATGCCGCTTACTGCCACTCTGACGGCCGCCAACTTACAGCGGCGGACATCCGTTCACCATATTATGACACACACACCAATCTGACATAATACAGCCACAGAAACAAATACGCCATACCAAAGGTCAGTGATAAAGTGGTGGAATCAAAACCCACACCGTTACGCACACAGAACAACGCACACCACATTATGACCCACGAATCACCAAGGCAGACATTTAATGGCGGTAAACCATTGGCAGTACATACCGCCGTGCTCAGAATGGACACCCACATACAAAACAACACCACATTGGACAATTCAAACAGCACACACCTGATACCCATACACACACCACACCCACACCACTAGAAAACACACACCCACATCACCCACAACCCTTTATGAATATAAATCATTGACACAAGACTGACACCAAGACCACTGCCACAACTACATACACACACCACATACACCCATACATCCCTCACGTACCACACTTTACACACCCCAACACATTACCAAACACACCCTCACCAACGCACATCATAACACCCATGGCACCACAAAGGCACCCCCGTTTCACTGAGGAGAGTTAAGGGTCATGGTGGAGGAAATCGTCAGGGTAGAGTGACAGCTATTTGGAGCACATGTGCAGCAGATATCAATAGCCAGGAAGATGGAGCTATAGCAGAGAATCGTGGACAGGGTCAACGCCGTGGAACAGCACACCAGAACAAGAGACAACATCAGGACGAGGTGGAATGACCTATTGGGGAAGGTACATTCATAGCAGCAGGATACCAGCTCGCTATCCAGAGGACTGGTGGTGGACTCCCACCTCCTCCCCCACAACTCACAGCATGGGAGGAGCAAGTCTTGGCAATACTGGATCCTGAGGGCCTGGCTGGAGTCGGAGGAGGACTGGACTCTGGTAAGTCATCTATCAACAGTTATCACCCCTCCTACCTGCATGCCATCACATACCGTCACCCTCACTCCCATCACTCCACTACATCCCACACACTCCACCATCACCTCTCACTAATCCCAATGCCAAGCCCTGCATGCTGTACCAATTCATGGACACCCCTCACAGCCCTGCATGGACACTCATCACGAAAGCATGCACAGCATAGGGAAACTAACAATCCCACCATACACCAACATACACAAGTAAAAGCTGGCAGGGCAACACCAGCCATAGAGGGGAAGCCAGGGATGTACAATATGTCATACACATGAAGCATAGTACATCATTTATATCCCCACAGGTACCCCAGCCAATGTCACTGGAGAGCAGGTGCCAGCACTATCCAGACCCCCAACTGAAGAGGCCCACAGTGATGACAGTAACTATGGTCTTCAGGATCTGTACGATCTACCTGGCCCATCAGGGACCACTGGACAGCCGGTTACCCAAGCCCAGTCACAGACAACCACAGAGCCTCCCCATCAGGAAACAACACCATAGCACCCTCCCAGCGTACCCAAACCTCTGTCCCCAGGACACGTCAATCAGCACTGTACCCACCTGTACAGGGACCCCAACCCACACCTCGCACCCAAGACAATCAGCGGCCTGGGGTCAGTGGCATTGGGCACATGGTTTAGGGGGCAGAGGCACAGCCAACAGGGAAACAGGGAGGAGAGTTGTGTGCCAGGGGCAGGACAGGACCAGGGAACTGAATCTCCAGAAGGTGCTCTCTGAGATCTTGGGAGCCTATCAACATTCCCAGGACACAATGGGCCAGATCCTAGACAATGTGCAGGAGAACAGGTGGCTGCAGGAGGGACAGTATCAGGGGATCAGGGAGGACATGCAGGCCATCAACAACACCCTGATCTCCATAGCAGGGGTGCTGGCAGACATGGACAACATTATGAGGGAGGCAGTGTCACAGGACTCACAGGCCACCAGCACCCCTACCCCTGCAGAAGGTGAACCACCCCGCAAACATTCAATGTGAATCAGACAGAAGCAAGAGACAATTGGCAAGACCCCCACCAGGAAATGAGACTCTCCTGATTGTCCCCCTTGTGTCCTACTCAGTCACCCTGTCCACCTTGAACTGCCATTGCTCCCCTTCCTATGTCCCCTTGGACAATGCACCTGTGCTACAAACAGACTGGAACAATACCCTGGACTTTCCTCCATCATCACCCTATCCCACTGCACTTCCCCCTGTATATATTAGCACTACAATAAACACCCTTTGATATAAATCGATTTAGAGTATGTCATATGTTTCAAATATGTATTGATTGAAACAGGTGCAAGCAGCGCAAATGAACTGTACATCGAATTAGCATAGAATCAATGACCTGTAGCTGGCTGTTGTGATCACACCAGGAGTATTTGTCAAATCACCAACATCTGCAAAATCAATAGCCAGAGGTAACAGTAGGTGGGCATAGAAGTGAGAAATACTAGCATGCCAGTGCCACACAGAATACAACCCAAGTCATTGAAATGTAAAGTTGCACTGTCTCACCTCTGTGTCATTGGAAGTACTGACGAATTACAGATGTTCTGTTGTCCACATCCTCATCCTCTGCCTCCTCATCCTCACTGTCCACAGGGTCCACTGCTGCCACAGGGGCATCTCCAGTCTCCTCCTCCTGCAGAAAAGGTACATGGCGTCTGAGGGCCAGGTTGTGCAACATACAGCATGCCACCACTATCTGGCAGACCTTCTTGGGTGAGTAGCACAGGGATCCACCTATCAAATGGAGGCACCGGAACCTGGCCTTCAGGAGGCCAAAGGAACTTCAATGATCCTTCTGGTTCGCCCATGTGCCTCATTATAATGTTCTTCTGCCCTTGTCCTGGCATTCCTCACAGGGGTCAGCAGCCATGATAGGTTTAGGTAACCAGAGTCACCTGCAAATATTGAGGGACAACATTAAGCCACACACTATAATATATGGTCAACAGCATAAGCATACACCAACATATACAGTTTAGGAACCAGGGCTCACCTATTAGCCACACCCGGTGCCTCTGGAGTTGGTCCATCACATTTGGGATGCTGCTATTCCTCGGGACAAAGGCATCATGCACCGACCCAGGATACTTAGCATTGACGTGGAAGATAAACTCGTCCGCCAAGCACACCATCTGTGTGGAAACTCTTATGATTCCTGAACACCTGTTCATTCTGGCGTGGGTGGACAAATGCAATATGTGTTCCATCAATCGCCCCAATTATATTGGGGATATGTCACATTGCATAAAACCCTGCCTTCACAGTGGCCAAATCCTCAACCTGGGGAAATGCTATGTAGCTGCACATGTGTTTTATCAGGGCAGACAACACTCTTGTCAGTGCTATTGAGAACATTGGCTGTGACATTCCTGCTGCCAAGCCCACTGTCACTTGGAAAGAACCAGTTGCCAGGAAATGGAGCAGTGATAGCACTTGTACAAGAGCGGGGATCCCAGTGGGTTGACGGATAGCAGATACCAGGTCAGGCTCCAATTGGGCACACAGCTCTGTGATTGTGGCCCTGTCCAGTCTGTAGGTGAGGATAGTGTGCCTGTCCTCCAGTGTAGCCAAGTCCCCCAGGGGTCTGTACACAGGGGCATGTCTCCATCTCCTATTCATCCACAGTGGTAGGTATCTAAGGGACAAAAGAGTGAGGAGGCTGTCACAAACTGAATAATGGAGCAACAACAGTAGTCTGCAATGTGCAAACATGTCATGGGACAGTGTAATTTGTCAAGTATGTGCCTATTTCTCCTGTGACGCAGCATTATTCCATAGGCCTGCCCCCCCCACCCCTGAAATGGCATCCGCCTGTCCGGTGTGGAGGGACAGGTGGAAGTGAGGTAATGTCGCTGACGTGGTGCGCCATGGCGAGAGGCAGTCAGGAACCGGCGTGCAATTCCTCATTGGTTATAATTGGGCCTTGTGGGGTACAGTGGCCAATGGTGATCTAAGCCGGCGGTGACAGTATGCACTGCCGTGGACGTGACCGCCATTTTCTATCTGATTCCTCACTTGTTTCCTGACCTTCTATAGGAGAGGACCTACACTGCATGTGCTGCTGTGACCTGTGTCTGGAACTTACCATGGCCCATGTGACCGGGGACAGTGCCTCAACCTTCACATCTGAGGAATTGGAGAGACTGGTGGATGGGGTCCTACCCCAGTACAGACTGCTGTATGGGCCTCCAGAACAACAGGTGAGTACACTGTGGGCACGATGCCTGTGGCATGAATGCATGGAGGTGTGTGTGAAGGCATTGTGTAAGGGGGGAGTGATGTCCTCTTGGCTGGGTACAGGTTAAGTGCTGGGCTATGTGTGTGCCAATAGTGATGGAAATGGGTATGGTGGGCCATTTGTGTTACTGGCTGGACTGTTTGTCAAATGGTGTTCTCCTCTCCATATTGCCTCTGCAGGTCAGCGCCCATCAAAAGAAGGGTATATGGCATGCCATCGCCAAGGAGGTGTGGACCCTGGGGGTCTATGGCAGGCGGAGCACCCACTGTCGCAAACGGTGGGAGGACCTGAGACGCTGGGCCCGGAAGACCGTGGAGGCCAAGCTGGGGATGGCCTCCCAAGAAGGAAGGGGTGCCCGTCGGACCCTGACCCCCCTGATAGCCCCCATACTGGCAGTGGCCTATCCAGAGCTGGATGGGTGCTTGAGGGCATCACAGCAGCCACAAGGGGGTGAGTACCGTGGCCATCATTGAAGCTCATGGCTGGAGGGGTGGTATCCGGCTGGTGGTTGTGTTGTCAGTGGGTGTCCCTAGGCCAGGCCAGGCATCGCAGCGTAGGTCCTCTGGTGGCTAAGGGTCTGAAGGGGAAATACTGCCTACCTAGCTTGTTAGCATCCACTACTGGTGAGGTCTGCATGGGTCCCAGGTGTGCTGCAGTTGGCGGTGTGTGCTCCCCCTCATGCCTTGGTGGCTAGAAATATCACTGGTAGTGAAATTCATACTGCGTAGGCCTGTTCCCTGTGTGTGAGGGTCTGTGTATGCCACCGGTGGTGTTGGTGCAGTCATTGACCCTGTGTATCCTTTGTCTCTCTCCCACCCTTTCTTGTTTTGTCATCCTGTCCTTATGTGCATTAGATTAATCTGGGGGAGGAGCAGAGGCACCGTCGATGGAAGGAGCTGCATCCAACAGGACCCACCGACGCTGAGGGCACCAGTGGGACAGAGCGCAAGGGGAGCACCACAGCAGAGACTGAAGGGGACAATACAGACTCAGATACCTCCTCCGATGGGAGCTCCCTGGTGGTGGCTGACACGTCTGTGACCATCCCAGCTACAGGTATAGCCGCCACCCCAGTACCAGCACCTCTCTCCCAGCAGCACCTCAGCGAGTTTCCGTGCCCGCTCTCCCAGGAGGGTGGGCATCTCCTTTGCCACAGGCACCTCAGGCCCTGCCCCATTGAGCCCTGCTGCCCTGAGGGAGGAGGCTATTGACCTCCTGAGATCCATCTCTGTAGGGCAGTCAACCATTGTGAATGCCATCTTGGGGCTGGCAGCCCAGATGCAGCAATTTAATGCTTTCCTGGTGGGCATTCACAGTGGATTGGCGGCCCAACAGAGACTGATCCAGGCTCTGGCCTCCTCTCTGACGGCAGCCATTGTCCCTGTCTCTACCGTCCCCCCTCCAACTTCCACTTCCCAGTCCCATTCTCTTCAACACCAACCCATCCCAAGCACACAGCCAGACGAGCATGCACACAAGACAACACCCAAGAGTGTCAGGGGCAAACACAAGCACCACACTTCATCCCACAGGCACTTACACAAACATCATTAATTTGCAGACATAATAACATCCACTATTTCCACTGTCTCCCCTTCCTCCTCCTCCTCCTCCACCTCCCACCCAGTTACGTCCACACTCACATCTGCATGCACTACATCATCATCCACTGCCTGCATCATCACCACACCAAGCAGAACACACACCTCACTGGCAGACACCTCCACAACATCGATGCACACGTCCCCTGTGTCCTCTCCCACCGTGTCTGTCCCCCCTCCTAAAGTACACAAACGCAAGCTCTCAGACACCCAATAGCCATCCAACTCACAACAGCATGCAATCCATATACCTGCACCCAAATCCAGCAGACAAACACCTCCAACAACCACTCATTCTCCACTCCCATTACTTCTCCCTCTTCCCACCCCATTATCCCTAAAAAGCTTTTCCTTTCCCAGATTGACCTCTTCCCAAACCCTCCCCCATCCTGCATGTATGGCCAGGGTATCAAGGTCCCAGCCTAGCACCTCACACAAACAGTCCACAGGCCTAGTTTCAGCAGCACCTACTCATGGTGGAAAGGATTCCAGGCCACAAATACTGAAGGGGAAGGAGCCTGGGCCAGCCAGCAAGAAGGGGAAAGAGCCTGCACCAGTCAGCAAGAAGGAGAAGGAGCCTCCACCAGCTAGCAAGAAGGGGAAGGAGCCTGCACCAGCCAGCAATAAGGGGAAGGAGCCTGCACCGGCCAGCAAGAAGGGGAAGGAGCCTGCACCAGCAGCTGTCACAGAGACCACACCCCCAGCCGTGGCTGTAGAGCAATCAGAGAATGCAGGGGCTGAGCAGGAGCCTCCCATGACCACCACCACAGTGCAGCCATCGGAGAGTGCAGGGGCTGAGCAGGAGCCTCCCACAACCACCACCACAGTGCAGCCATTAGAGGGCGCAGGGGCTGAGCAGGAGACTCCTGTCAGGGAGACCGGATCCTCAGTGCTTGGGCCTGTTTCCAATATGTCCAACTCTTGACAGCTCCAAACTCTACCAGTTATTATAGCACAGAGTTAAAGAATGGCCAAGTGGGGGATGGGGTTTAAGGTTGGGAACAGCGGGGAAGGAGACCGGTGGAACCAAAAGTTAAGAACACAATAGCAAGATAATTCACATTGACTTTCATAAACTTTGTTCCTAATATTTATATACTGATAACATGAATGATCAAGAGCTTTCTTATATCAAGACCTTATTAACTCTGGATACCTGGAAAATAAAGAAGGATTATGCAAACTTTCATATGAGCGTTTTTAGAATAACATCTTATGCTCTGAACACTAAATAACACTCTGTTGGATCTGGGTTTCAAGAATACTATGAACATTGAGTAACACTCTGTTGAATCTGGGATTCAAGAATACTGTGAACATTGAATAACACTCTATTGAATCTAGGTTTCAAGAATACTATGAAGATTGAATAACACTCTGTTGAATCTGGGTTTCAAGAATACTTTGAGCATTGGATAACACTCTATTGAATCTGGGTTTCAAGAATACTATGAACATTTAATAACACTGTTGAATCTAGGATTCAAGAATACTATGAACATCGAATAACACTCTGTTGAATCTGGCTTTCACGAATACTATGAACATTGGAGAACACTCTATTGAATCTGGGTTTCAAGAATACTTTGAGCGTGGAATAACACTCTGTTCGATCTGTACTGCAAGACTTAAATGCCATGAAATGATCGCGCACTCTGCCGATCTGTATTGCAAGAGTTAAATGACATGACTGAATCACGCACACTGCTGCCGATTCATACATCAAGGTTCAAATGCCAGGAAATGATCGCGCACTCTGCCGATCTGTACTGCAATAGTTAAATGCCAAGAATGAATCGTGCACACTGTTGCTGATTCGTACATCAAGGTTCAAATGCCATGAAATGATCGCACACTCTGCCGATCTGTACTGCTATAGTTAAATGCCAAGAATGAATCGCGCACACTGTTGCCGATTCGTACATCAAGGTTCAAATGCCATGAAAGGATTGCGCACTCTGCCGATCTGTACTGCTATAGTTAAATGCCAAGAATGAATCGCGCACACTGTTGCAGATTCGTACATCAAGGTTCAAATGCCATGAAATGATCGCGCACTCTGCCGATCTGAGCTGCAAGGGTTAATTGCCAAGAATGAATCGCGCACACTGCTGCCGATTCAACCATCAAGGTTTAAATGCCAAGATACGATCGCGCACTCTGCCGATCTGAGGTGCAAGGGTTATTTGCCAAGAATGAATCGCGCACACTGCTGCCGATTCAACCATCAAGGTTTAAATGCCAAGATACGATCGTGCACTCTGCCGATCTGAGCTGCAAGGGTTAATTGCCAAGAAAAAACATTGCACATGCGATTCCACCAAAAGGGCCAAAACTCGAGTATTTCTGAAAACTGAGTCGGGGGCCTAACCCGACCTCCGTCTTACCGCTCTGCTTGAAGATCACCAAAGGAAATGAAGACAGGGCCTGGAAATCCTGGGTAGGCCTTCGGAACAGGAGGTCAGGAAAATGCTGCTGCTCTGCACCGGGACCTCTGAATAGACCCAGGCCCGCCCACGTGCCACACCCAGCCAGACTGCAGGAAAGGACACTAGAAAGGCTCAGAATAGGGACCACACCCTAACCACACCCTGTAATCCTGCAGCAAAGCCTTGAAAATGAGCAATACATTGCAAACAGCATTAATGATGTTTCAAGATGAATCTCTGCAATGCAAAAGGTTAATATACTGTTTTAACACATAATGCATGAATTATTACATTACATAAGGATTGGCTTTTTGCATTACGTCGCCCGTAGAACGCGCACTGTCCTGATGTTGACACCTCCCATGACCACCCCCACAGTGCAGCCATCGGAGGGTACAGGGGATGAGCAAGAGTCTCCCACAACCACCACCACCACATTGCAGCCATCCGAGGGTGCAGGGGCTGAGCAGGAGCCTCCCACAACCACCACAGTGCCGCCATCGGAGGGTGCAGGGGCTAAGCAGGAGCCTCCCACAACCACCACCACCACAGTGCAACCATCGGAGGGTGCAGGCGCTGAGCAGGAGTCTCCAACAACCTCCACCACAGTGCAGCCATCACCGCTGGCAGACACCATACGATCCAGCCTCCATGGGTTGCTGTGTGGCCTGCCCCCACCAGAACCAGTGGGCAAGACACCCACTCGATAGACTGTGGCCTTGTACTCCCCAGGCCAAAGTAATGGGCATGTTGCCCCCTCCAGAACCAGTGGTCACGACACCCACTCAAGAGACTGTGGCCTTACACTCCCCAGGACAAAGCAATGGGCATACTGCCCCCTCCAGAACAAGTGGGAAAGACACCCACTCGAGAGACTGTGGACTAGCACTCCCCAGGACAAAGCAATGGGCATGTTGCCCCCTCCAGAACCAGTGGTCTTGTTTCCACATCGGGCTGAGGTGCCCCTCCTCCCCCTGAGGTGCCTGCCCATTTGCCAACTGATGCCTCTGCAGTGTTTTCTCCGTACAGGGATCAAGTGGGGCCTTGGACTTCGCCCTGTGTTCATGTGGCCCCTGTGAACTGTGGACTGGACAGTGTCCCTTTTTGTACATTTGTACATATATGTTGCATTGCCACATCGACTTATGATTTTTGATGTTGTTCTTATTACAATCACTTTCATCAATTCCTGTTGCCCCTGCACTATTCAGCCAATTATCGGGGACAAATTGTTTTCTTGTGCATCAGGTTGTTTGTGTGGCGTGTGTGTGGGGTGTGTGTTGTGCGTGTGTATGTCACTGTTGTTTTCCTCCCCCTCCCTTGTGTGCTAGGTTCCTGTACTCCTGTTGTTGTCTTCGCCGGCGTTGGTGCTCGTGGTGGAGCATGATGTAGAAGATCATCAGAAAGACTTGCAGTTCTGGTTCCATGGCAGCATGGTTCTTCCCTATGTCTCCAATGGTGAGTCCTTTGACGTTTGTGTTCTGTTTCCGCCAGGCTTTTGATGGCGTTGGTACTGCCCCAGAAAATATGGCAGTTTGCTAGGTCATAATACAGTGGGCAGAACTTTGTCTTTTGCCTGACTGTAGGCGGCTACCGCCGTGGCAGCTGTTGTTTCCACCCTGGCGGTCAATGTGGTATATTGGCTGTCTTTCGGAGATATCACCGCCATGGTCATAATTTGGCGGTACTTACCACCAGCCTGTTGGCGGTATTACCGCCACTTTAGCACCAACCGTCCGGGTCGTAATGAGGGCCATAGTGTGCTCTGTTGCTAAACCAGTTTTGGAATGTGAAGCGGGATGACTCATCCACTCATTCTCCTGCACCCCTCAAAAAGATCGCCAAAGAAAACAGAGGTTAATGTAAGGTTATAATAATTATGTGAATATGTCAGTGACAACATTAATATATTGAACAAAAAAAATAGAGAAATTCACCAGTTATAGTTAGCAGAGCTATGACTTGGGCCCCCGCCACGCACTGCTTATGACCTCACATATTAGACCACTCATGACATGTTCTATTAATTTATGACATCACTGTTGGCATCTCAAATGACATCATTGATGATATCACTGATGACATCATCCAAGCTTGTTTTGTACATATTGCTCTTTAAACTAGTATGGCATTAGAGGCCTTAACCTCTTAGCTGCTGGGCCTCCCACCCCAAGTGCTGAGCCCTTTTTTGGCTATTTGGGGTAGTTTGCGCTTAGGCCTTCATAACGTTTTGTCCACAGAAGCTATCCACGCCAAATTTGTGTCCTTTTTTCCAACATCCTAGGGATTCTAAAGGTACCCAGAGTTTCTGGGTTCCCCTAGAGAAGACCAAGAAATACACATAAAATTTTGTTTTTTTCAAAAAAATGGGGAAAAAGGGCTGCCGAAGAAGGCTTGTGGTTTTTACCCTGAAAATGGCATCAACAAAGGGTTTGCGGTGCTAAAATCACCATCTTCCCAGCTTTCAGGAACAGGCAGAGTTGAATCAGAAAACCACATTTTTCAACACAAATTTGGCATTTTACTGGGACATACTTCATTTTACTATTTTTGGTGCTTTTTTCCTCCTTCCAGTTAGTGACAGGCTAAGTATTTCTGAAAAGTAGACACATTTCTGAATTGAGCAAGGGGTCATTTGTGTAGATCCTACAAGTTTTCCTACAGAAAATAACAGCCGAAAAAAAATATTGAAATTTAGCTGAACAAAACAGCCATTTTTCTCAGCGTTTTACTCTGTAACTTTTTCCTGCAATGTCAGATCTTTTAAAGCAAAATACCATTACGTGTGCTGGACTCTTCTGGTTGAAGGGATATATAGGGCTTGTAGGTTCATCAAGATCCCTAGGTACCCAGAGCCAATAAATGAGCTGCACCTTGCAATAGGTTTTCATTCTATACTGGGTATACAACAATTTATTTGCTGAAATATAAAGAGTGAAAAATAGGTATCAAGAAAACCTTTGTATTTCCAAAAATGGGCATAAGATAAGGTATTGAGCAGCAGTGGTTATTTGCCCATCTCTGAATTCCGGGGTGCCCATATTAGCATGTGAACTACATGCCATTTCTCAAATAGACGTCTTTTTTACACACTGTCTTACATTTGGAAGGAAAAAATGTAGACAAAGACAAGGGGCAATAACACTTGTTGTGCTATTCTGTGTTCCCCCAAGTCTCCCGATAAAAATGCTACCTCACTTGCGTGGGTAGGCCTAATGCTCGCGACAGGAAAGGCAACATAGACACATCACATTTTTACATTGAAATCTGTTTGCAAAGTGCCTAGCTGTGGATTTTGGCCTCTAGCTCAGCTGGCACCTGGGGAAACCTAGCAAACCTGCACAGTTTTGAAAACTAGACACCTAGGGGAATCCAAGATGGGGTGCCTTGAGGGGCTCTGATCAGGTTTTGTTACCCAGAATCCTTTGCAAACCTCAAAATGTGGCTAAAATAAAACTTTTTCCTCACATTTCGGTGACAGAAAGTTCTGGAATCTGAGAGGAGCCACAAATTTCCTTCTACCCAGCGTCCCCCCAAGTGTCCCGATATAAATGGTACCTCACTTGTGTGGGTAGGCCTAGTGCCCGCGGCAGGAATAGATCACACAACGGTCAATGTTGGTACTTACATGAGGCAACTGTGGACCCTGGGGTGATCCATTCCTTACGCAGGCACTAGGTATAGGCACTCAAGTGGGGTAGTGTGTTTATCAGGACAGGTGAGGAATCACTGGGTGGTAGGAATTTTGTGGATCGCAGCATATTCCTGTAGTTTGTGTGACAGAAATGCAAGAAAAATAGAGTTTTTATTCAACATTTCAGCTTTGCAGGTTATTCTGGGTAAGAAAACTTTGGGGAATCCACACAAGTCACACCTCTGTGTACTCCCCCGGATGTCTAGTTTCCAGAAATGTTTGGGTTTAGTATGTTTCCCTATATAGCCGCCGAACCCAGGACCAAAAACACAGGTGCATGCATTACAAAACCAGCTTGTTTTGTGATAGATAATTTTGATATTTCCACAATACAATTTGGGCAGTGGAATTTGGGGCTAAACTAAAGTGGGGAGCTCCCAAGAGAGCACCCTCTCTGTGCACCCGCATTCGCCTGCTCTCTGCATTGGGCTAACCCACTATTGCCCTATTGCACAGACTGTTCTTGCGAAGGGACAACAGGACTGCCCTTATCACCTCCCTCACAATTTACTGGAAGGAGTTATCCAATGGGACTCCTCCAACTGAAAAATCACTCCCAGAGTCTGCGCCATTGCACGTGCAACAGTAGAGGCCACCTTACCTGCGCTTCTTCCCTCAATCAGCACGTTCTTTCAAGACACTCAAACACCTTGTCACATACCATTCGTCACAGTCTTTGGCACCTCCTGCGCCCAGTCCAACAATCATTATTGGTGCTCCCACTCCCATGTCCACCTCCTCGGATTCCCTCATTACCACCCAGCAAACATGCCCTTCATCTCTCTATAGCCACCTGCACATACATTTCATTTGTATTACAGAGCAGGTAGTAGCTGACTTTACTAATGTACTCAGCTATTTACATAAAATACAGATTTGCTCTTTGCAGTAGTCAGATAAACCTTCTGCGCTTCTTTATGGCACTAGAACTGCCACTAGACAAAAGTCTGATCCTTTTGTAGCAGAAACATAATCACAAGACTTACTTGACTTTTTTATTGATGCCTAAAAGCTACAGTTGAAATGCGTTAGTTGAAGTATGAGCACTCCTTTGAAGACGCATGCTGCAACTGCAAGACAACTGGTGGCAAATATATATATATATATATATATATATATATATATATATATATATATATAAGATATATATATAGATCACTTTTATATGTGGGTCTGGTTTTACTGTGGGCCGATTGCAGCCCCCAGGGAAACCACACATGCACTGACAAAAGTGATCTATATATATATATATATATATATATATATATATATACACGGATATATCTATAGAAAGATATATATATATATATATATATATACACATATATATATAGATCTGTATTTTTTTTTGGTAGTTGTACGGTTTCCTTGGGGCCAAAATGGCCCCCAGGGAAACCCTACAACTACTAAAAAAAAGATTGCCCCCACAGGGGGGCGCCCTGCCCACGGGCGACCCCCTGTCAATTTCTTTATTTAAAGAAGCCCCTGGGGGTGGTGCGAACGCAACCCCCCCCAGGGGTCCCCAACCTTGAAATTAAAAAATATGGCCGGTGGGGGGGGGGCAGCCCATTTTCCGAGGGGGGCCGACTCCCTCAAGTGAAATCCCTGGTGTCTAGTGGCGTTTCCTGGCCCTCGATCGCAGCTGTGCTGCAATCGAGGGCCAGGAAACGCGTTCAGGAAGGCCTCATATGAAAGGGGAGAGTCTCCCCTTTCATATGAGGCCTTCCCGAACGTGGGGAAGGCCGTTTGGGGCTGTTTTCCCCATCGGAGCAGGAAGCGGCCCTACGGTGCGCTGACGTCACAAAGGGGCTGGTGGGGGGAGACACAGAAGCTCTTCCGCGTCTCCCAGGGATTTAAAAAAAAAGATAATAATCCTCGGGTGTGACGCACCTGGGGATTTTCGAACCCCCTCCCTGGTGTCGGACACTGGTCGTGACCCGCACCAGGGAGGTAGTGCGGGCGTCGGCAAGTGGCCGACGCCTGCACTAAAGGGGTTAAAGTAAGTACAAAATAGCTCAGACTAATATGAAGCATCATTAATGTCATCACATATACAACTCCCATAGGTGCAGCAAGCATGTGTTATGAGCAACATTGACCCTATACAATACACTTCATGGGTAGCTCAGTTCACATTAACCTTTCGGGTGCCTTGGACGAGGTGACCTCGTCCAAGGCACCTGGGAACTGGGGGGAGCGCTAGCGCTCCCCCCCTATGCTCCCCCCCAAGGCAGGGATGGAAGGGGAAGCCCTTCCCCTTCCACGCCCGACCCCTCCACCCCCCGTGACATCAGCACGCGAGCGCGCGCTGATTTGTCACAGGGCCTCCCCCATTGCGCTGGAAGCTCAGCTTCCAGCGCGATCGATGAGCTTCCAGCACGATCGAATGAGAAATGCTTTGCATTTCTCTTTCGATCACGTGGGGGAGGCCCAGAGAGGCTTCAAAGGGAAGGAAACGTATTTCCTTCCCTTTGAAGTCTCTCTGAGCATTTCAAAAGCCGGATTGCTTGCAATCTGGCTTTTGAAACGGCCACTAGACAGCAGGGATTTTTTGTTGTTGTTGAAACTGGCATAAGGGAGCGACCCCTTGGGCAAGGGTTGCTCCCAATGGGGGGCATTTTTTTGGAAGGTGTTTTCTGCCCCCCCTGGCAGAAACCTCTAGGCACCAGGGATACATTTTTTTTTTTTTTCTTTTAGGTGGGGAGCGACCCCTTAGGCAAGGGTCGCTCCCTTTTTAGGCCGATCTGCCCCCAGAGGGGGAAGAAACCTCTAGGCACCAGGGATCATTTTCTTTTTTTTTTTTTTTTTTTTTTTAGGTGGGGAGCGACCCCTTAGGCAAGGGTCACTCCCCTAGAGGGCAAATTATATTTAGGCCATTTCTTCCCCCCTTGGGGGCAGATTGGCCTATTTTAGGTCAATCTGCCCCCAAGGGGGGGCAGAAACCACTAGACACCAGGGAGGTTTTTTTTACGTGAATTTCATGCAAGGGGAGAGACCCCTTAGGCAAGGGTCGCTCCCCTGGGGGGGGGGGAATTATTTTAGGCCATTTCTGCCCCCCTGGGGGGTAGATCAGCCTATTTTGATTAGGCCGATCTGCCCCCAAGGGGGGCAGAAACCACTAGGCACCGGGGATTTTTTTGTTTTTTTTTTTGTTTTACAGATGGGGAGCGACCCCTTGGACAAGGGTCGCTCCCCTGGAGGGGAAAATTGTATTTAGGCCATTTCTTCCCCCTTTGGGGGCAGATCGGCCGATTTTTGCTACGCCAATCTGCCCCCAAGGGGGGCAGAAACCACTAGGCACCGGGGATTTTTTTTTTGGCGCCAATGTGACGCAGGGGGAGCGACCCTGTAGGCAAGGGTCGCTTCCGGGGGGTGGGGTTGCGGGGGTGGGGGGGCAAATTTATTTTAGGCTATTTCTGCCCTTCCTGGGGGCAGATCGGCCTATTGTTATTAGGCCGATCTGCCCCTAGGGGGTGGCAGAAACCTCTATGCCCCAGGGCAAATTTTTTTTGTGTGTTTTTTTTTTGTTTGTTTGTTTTTTTAGAGATGGGGAGTGACCCATTAGGCAAGGGTCGCTCCCCTGGGGTGCAAATTGTATTTAGACCTTTTCTGCCCCCCTTGGGGGCAGATTGACCGATTTTCAGTCAATATGCCCCCAAGGGGGCAGAAACCACTAGGCACCGGGGATTTTTTTTTTGGCGCCAATGTCACGCAGGGGGAGTGACCCCGTAGGCAAGGGTCGTTCCCGGGGGGGTTTGGGGGGCAAATTTATTTCATTCCATTTCTGCCCCCCCTGGGGGCAGATCGGCTTGTTGTAATTAGGCCGATCTGCCCCCAGGGGGGGCAGAAACCTCTAGGCACCAGGGCAAATTCTTTTTTTGTGTTGTTGTTTGTTTGTTTTTTTAGAGATGGGGAGCGACCCATTAGGCAAGGGTCGCTCCCCTGGGGGACAAATTGTATTTAGGGGGCAGATTGGCCGATTTTAGGTCAATCTGCCTTCAAGGGGGCAGAAACCACTAGGCACCGGGAATTATTTTTTTAGCGCCAATGTCACGCAGGGTGAGCGACCCCGTAGGCAAGGGTCGCTCCCGGGGGAGTTTGGGGGGGGTGGGGGGGCAAATTTATTTTAGGCCATTTCTGCCCCCCCTGGGGCCGGCTGAGCTAGAGGCCAAAATCCACAGCTAGGCACTTTGTGAAAAAATGTGATGTGTCCACGTTGTGTTTTGGGCCAATTCCTTTCGTGGGCGCTAGGCCTACCCACACAAGTGAGGTATAATTTTTATCGAAAGACTTGGGGGAACGCTGGGTGGAAGGAAATTTGTGTCTTCTCTCTGATTCCAGAACTTTCTGTCACCAAAATTTGAGGAAAATGTGTTTTTTTTATCCAAATTTTGAGGTTTGCAAAGGATTCTGGGTAACAGAACCTGGTCAGAGCCCCACAAGTCACCCCATCTTGGATTCCCCTAGGTCTCTAGTTTTCAAAAATGCACAGGTTTGGTAGGTTTCCCTAGGTGCCGGCTGAGCTAGAGGCCAAAATCTACAGGTAGGCACTTTGCAAAAAACACTGCTGGTTTCTTTAAAAAAATGTGATGTGTCCACGTTGCGTTTTGGGGCGTTTCCTGTCGCGGGCGCTAGACCTACCCACACAAATGAGGTATCATTTTTATCGGGAGACTTGGGGAAACATAGATTAGCAAAACAAGTATTATTGCCCCTTGTCTTTCTCTACATTTCTTCCTTCCAAATATAGGAGAGTGTGTAAAAAAGACATCTATTTGAGAAATGCCCTGTAATTCACATGCTAGTATGGTCACCCCGGAATTCAGAGATGTGCAAATAACCACTGCTCCTCAACACCTTATCTTGTGCCCATTTTGGAAATACAAAGGTTTTCTTGATAGCTGTTTTTCCCTCTTTATATTTCAGCAAATGAATTGCTGTATACCCGGTATAGAATGAAAATGCACTGCAGGGTGCAGCTCATTTATTGGCTCTGGGTAGCTAGGGTTCTTGATGAACCTACAAGCCCTATATATCCCCGCAACCAGAGGAGTCCAGCAGACATAATGGCATATTGCTTTTGAAAATCTGACATTGCAGGAAAAAGTTAAAGAGTAAAAGGTAGAGAAAATTTGTTGTTTTTTTACCTCAATTTCAATATTTTTCTTTTTCAGTTCTTATTTTCTGTAGGAAACCCTTGTAGAATCTACACAAATGACCCCTTGCTGAATGCAGAACGTTGTCTACTTTTCAGAAATGTTTAGGTTCCTGGGATCCAGCATTGGTTTCATGCCCATTTCTGTCACTGACTGGAAGGAGGCTGAAAGCACAAAAAATTGTAAAAATGGGGTATGTCCCAGTAAAATGCCAAATTTGTGTTGAAAAATTTTGGTTTTCTGATTCAAGTCTGCTTGTTCCTGAAAGCTGGGAAGCTGGTGATTTTAGCACCACAAACCCTTTGTTGATGCCATTTTCAGGGGAAAAAACCACAAGCCTTCTTCTGCAGCCACTTTTTCCATTTTTTTTTTAAAAAACGATTTTTTCAGTGTATTTTGGCTAATTTCTTGGCCTCCTTCAGGGGAACCCACAAAGTCTGGATACCTCTAGAATCCCCAGTATGTTGGAAAAAAAGGACGCACATTTGGCTTGGCTAGCTTATGTGGACAAAAAGTTATGAGGGCCTAAGCGCGAACTGCCCCAAATAGCCAAAAAAAGGCCTGGCACAGGAGGGGGAAAAGGCCTGGCAGCGAAGGGGTTAACAATCAACCACAGACATATGGGAAACCGTCACTGCACACTGTGCTCATTCTGTATACAACTATTCAGAGAAAGTCAACATCTATTCCAAAATGAATGCCTTATTGCAGACGGCTACAATCACTGAACATACATTGAGAAATTAAGTTGATATGAGTTGAAAAGTAGGAACAGTAAACAGTGTTTTCTCAGTGGAGAGAGTTTACTCAAACACACTGTTTGCAGAGAGTGACACCCCCATGAGAAATGCACCACAGAGTTAAAAAAAGTATCTACTAAGAACATTGTACACTCAATGCAACAAGCCAAAAAATACACTATTCACTGAAAATAACCAAGGTTTGAAGGTGCTACAAATTATGCTGCTCCGCTCCCCAAGCCCTGAGAAGACCCTGGGACCCTGTCCCCCAGAGCTGTTTTTTTTTTAAAGGTAGATGAACCGGGTTCTCCCTTCAACACCCGAAAACTATTCTCACCCTGTGGACCCCATTCCCTGGGGCCTCTGTTTAATATAGGTGGGTGCTCTGGTGCCCACTCATGGTACCCACCATGCAGCACATTGGGGTCTACAGGAGGAGCCGTAGGGCCTCTTCAGCCCCAGATGCCTCCCTGCATGCTGCTGGAGCCAGCATTACTCCTGCCTGGAGGGAGAAGCTATTTATGTTGATCCATTCAGGTGGGAGCAATATCTTAATCTCTTTCCCTATCCACTATAGTGTGTGTAACAAAACAGATCAAAAGTCTGCTCCCAGCCAGTGTGAGCATTTTTAAAGCTCCCACCCACTGGGAGCAGACTTTGTGTTGCTCCCATTTTGCAGGAGTTTTGAAAATGCTCCTGCCAGGCGGGAGCAAACACACGTTTCCCTGCCTGTGCGGGTGCAGGCAGGGAAACTGCTGTGTCCCATGGTTGGTCTCCCAGGACGCAGCATGTGAGCCAGCTCCGGGTCCAAGGCAAACAGTAGGACAACAATACCCACAAATGAGTGGTAAATCAAGCGTATGTATGTAGATTCTTAAAATGCAATCTGATTTCTTGATTATACACACTTGTCATTTACACAATTGGTACATGAAAACATCCTTGGCAAGTAATGGCAAATCTCTACATCTGTTGATCACCAGACATGTTCTCAAAAGACAACATTTCAGAAAACTCAATTGCACATTACATATAATAATGGCAACATGAACCAGTATTGTCAGTACAAGAATGTCAATATCAGTTAAGTGCAATGGGCACAAGCATACCAGCTGTATATATAACACTGAACACATGGCTCATCAAGGAACCCTATCTTGTATTTACAAACAGTTCTAATGATTGTAAGTAATTATTTTTCCTGAAGCTTGGAACAAACATAGAACACAAATGCCATAGAAAGAATGCAAACAGGGTCTTAAAGTTTGTACCCAAACTCTAGGATGTATAATTCTCAGGGTGCCACAGGCACAGAGTGGCATCAGCTTAAGTAATATGGGCCACAGATTGGACCTAGACTTGCCAACTTGTTAGCCAATCTGGCATGAACTGCCAGACAAGGCAGTTCAAAAAAGGGATGACAGCGAATTAAAATAGAAAAATAAGGCCATGTGGTGTGAAGAGGGATATGCTTTCCAGGCTGAGTTGCTACCACTTCATATTCACTTGCACTTCTTCATGTCACTGGTGCAGATTAAGAGAGGCAAAACAGATAATCGTAAGCATCAGTGTCTAATCCAATTAAATCCTACATAGTCTGCTATGCACCACAGTGAGGGGTACAGTGGTTTTTGACTCACTTCAGACTCTTTGTAGAAGAGCAGAACCCCTTGTACTGGCTCAGGGCCACTTCCAGGGTGGGCAAGTACAGCAACAGGACAGGTAAGCAGGGTCAGGCCATAGCGGTGGCTGAATTCCATCCAGGAGCAAGTGGGCAGCACATTGATTCTATACTGTTGTTACCTTTCAGAAACAGGTACTCTCAGGACCAAGTCCAGGAAGGGATCAGATATGTTTACAAAGTGAGCAACTCACAGAAAAGTAATTCACAATTGCTGTCCAGGGCACTCTAAATTTCATAAACATAGGGAATTTGGCTTAGGCGAACTCTCCCTTCAAAGAGATGTTTATAGAAAGGCGGTTTACTATGCCCACATACAGATGCTCTGTGTGAAACCTTCAGGGGCTTCTCTGGTGAGCTGTTCTCTGTGGAGTGACCTCAAGCTCCATTGTGTGAACACTGTTTGCACTGTATGATGAATGTCCCCAATCACTTATGATTAACTTACTAGCAGGTGCGCTGTAAATGAACACAAATCCTTGTCATACAATCTACACTATGATGTTGGACTAGGATTACTCTGACAATGTAAGGTTTGCAAACCTAATAGTTAATAATATAATATATGTAAAGGGACGGTGTAAGCCCTGAACATTAAGGTTCATTTTATATGGGGAGCAATTTAGGCAGTTGCCATGGGTGCGTCTAGGCACCCTAAAAATCAGTTATTAGTTGCCAACAGCAAGGACTTGATCAGATTTGCTACAGGGCATGGCTGTTTTCAGGGCATTGCGACAGATATGACCGCACTGGTTGCTGACCTGGAGGGGTGCTGACCTCGGGTGGGAAGGCGCTGTGTTAAGGAATAACTTACGATTTCAAAGCACCTGATACAGCATTCCTTGTGCGTCCAGCTCCCAGGCAGCAATAAACATTTCAGTTTAACTCTTTTGATCAGTGTTCCCCCTAGCAAGAGAGATTGGAGTTTACTACTTTTTGGTAAGTGGTGTAAGCACTTTTGCAGTAACTTACACTTTTTTGTTTGGTTCAGCACTACATATGGCCAACCACTGGTACTGCAATACCTTCCCAAAGTAAACAATGTAGGTAGAGATTTTAATTAATACCCCATAAGAAATAATGTTAACTAAAATTATTTAAAATAGTTGAACTATAAATAAATAGAAATTATTGGTAAAAACTATGTAAAAACTGAATATATTTGTTATTTAATTAAAACATTTTTGCTAACCTATACACGCAAGATCGGTTAATAATAATTTTAATAAATAAAAGAATGCAAATTCATGGTACATTTTTAAAGCAAAAGGCATAATTGCTTAATTTGGGGAATTGCAACTAACAAGAGTAACTCAGAATTACATAGATCATGCTAAATACTCCAGTGCATTACAAATTTTGCCTGCGTCTACTTCTAAGCCAGTTTTGGATCGAACAAAATGAAGTACAGTTTTATAATGTTACCTTTGCACTAAAGTTACCTAAAATCTGATTCCACGATTCTAGCACCATTAGCTTATGACAGTATTATGTGGTATGACTGGGGAATCTTAGCATGTAACACTGGCACATTGCCAATTGATTGACCTCGGGTTCATACTACTAAACCTTAGCTCAGTCCTGGTTGTGTGGCAAAGAGCAATCAGGCTTCCTAGAGGAACATTTGTAAAGCATTTCACAATACCAGCATGGACGATAAGTAAAGGGCACAACTCAAAAGAAATCGGACACCAATTTAGAAAAATAAAGCAGATGTTTATATAAATTTAGACACAAAAACAATTTTTTTAAATTACACACGACAAGAATTATACATTTTAGAAGCTTTAGAGAATAGAGTATTTTCACTGTTTAAATGGCTCTCATTAAAGTCAATGGAGAAAATCAAAGTGTGCACTTGGACACTTGCAGGGTGAGTTCTGGGGCAACCCACCTGGACTTAAGGTTCTGCAGGGCCCTAGCCAAGTGTGAACAGTCAGTTTCTTATTACCCTGCCCAGGGAGTCTGGGTGCAGAGGTGCTTTGGCTATTCTTGGTGCTGACGAGTCCACGGCTGTTGACACGTTTGCACCACCTAGCAAACGGGTACTTGGGGGTGGAAACATGCTCTACCCTTTGTATGTAGAGGTCTTTGGGGAGCAGGACCAGGAATCAACAGTTGGATCTTCACCACCACGTCTGGTTGCTCCGGGTGCAGAGGTGGCTTCCAGCTGTCAATCATGGGAGCTGGTTGCACCAAAGATGCTATGCTGCTCCTCTTGAGGTCACTCTCTTCAGGATGCAGAACCACAGGAAGGGGGTCATTGCCGATGTCAGTATCTATGCTGGGGGTCTTCTCTGGAGTCGGTGATGTCCGAGTGGCTGTCATTTTCCGGATTGGCAACACATAGGCCTTGGTAGCTGCAAAGGTGGTCTGCTGGCACTTCGATGGCTGGAGGTCGTGCAACAGAGTAGAGGCTTGAAACTTGACAGAGACCTCACTCCCGCACTTCAGATGCTGGACAACGAGTTTCTTTAGGCTCACTAAGACAGAGGCCCTCATTCCAACCCTGGCGGTCTCTGACCGCCAGGGCGGAGGGCAGCGGAAGCACTGCCAACAGGCTGGCGGTGCTTCCTGGGCTATTCTGACCGCGGTGGTAAAGCCGCGGTCAGAAAAGGGGAACCGGCGGTTTCCCACCAGTTTTCCCCTGGCCCAGGGAATCCTCCAAGCAAGCAAGCAGCGCCGCCATGGGGGTTCCGACCCCCTTCACGCCAGCCTGTTTCTGGCGGTTTTCACCGCCAGAACCAGGATGGCAGGAACGGGTGTCGTGGGGCCCCTGGGAGCCCCTGCACTGCCCATGCCACTGGCATGGGCAGTGCAGGGGCCCCCTAACAGGGCCCCACAAAGATTTTCACTGTCTGCTTAGCAGACAGTGAAAATCGCGACGGGTGCAACTGCACCCGTCGCACCCCTGCAACTCCGCCGGCTCCATTTGGAGCCGGCTTCATTGTTGCAGGGGCTTTCCCGCTGGGCCGGCGGGCGCTCTTTTGGAGGGCGCCCGCCAGCCCAGCGGGAAAGTTGGAATGGCCGCCGCGGTCTTTTGACCGCGGGGTGGTCATTCGGCGGTGACCGCATTGCGGGCGGCAGCGCCGCCATGGGGATTCCGACCCCCTTCACGCCAGCCTGTTTCTGGCGGTTTTCACCGCCAGAACCAGGATGGCAGGAACGGGTGTCTTTCTGCCTTGTCTTCTTTGCAAGTAAGAACTAAGGTTCTGATACAAGGAGAGCCCTTTAAATCCTGGTTTAGGGGGCTTTTGGGTGAGGGGGCAGTGGCCAATGGGCTACTGGTTCCAGCTACTAGCCTGCCCCTGTAGTGACCACTTCCTGAGGGAGTGGGTCACTTTCCTACCCAGAATCCATTAACTCTAAGGACTGCCCAGATGGCACAACCCTCTCTTGGCTGTACAGGCCTCCTAGCCCACCTCCTGCATAGATAATTTCCCACCTGTCAGACTGGACAGGGCAGGAAGGGCTTTGCCCTCTTGAAATTACATTTCAAGGGCAGTTGAAGTCTTTGAGGCTTACCATCTTGATTACCTTTCACACTAGCCAGACTGGGAGGGATGAGGTGCAACCTCCTGCCTGCCCAGGCCCTTTTTCTCCATCCTTTGGAAGTGCGATCACAACCGGCAGGAGGCTAGCCTCTTGTCTGTGGTGGCAGAGGCTTAAGAGAGCCCGCCAAAACAGCAGAGAGCTTGGTAACTTGGTGAGTACCCTTTAAGGGTGCCACCAAGACACATGCCAGTTAATCCTGAGCATGAGCCAAGCATGGGGGGAATTGACCGAGCCATCACAGAGCTGGAGATCTGGGATCCGCCCAGATGCCAGTCCATGTTATCCTATGGACTGCATGTTACCAGTGGTAACATTACATTTTAAATGCTATCACAGGGTCACGAATGCTCATGTATATATGTTCTCACTCATAGTACAGTGCACCCTGCCTCCTGGGCTGTAGGAAGCATGCCTTAGGGGTGTGTGACCTGTACTATGGTCAGTAAAGGGACTCTGCCTACACCTGGTGAGGCAGTCACACTCGAGCAGCACACTGCTCGTGTAGGCTGACATGGCAGATCTGCAGTCTTATTTTTACTTGGCCCAAATTAGTGCTGCAGCCCGGGTCACCCCTTTACCTCGCGGGCCCTGGGTACCACTGGCACCAATTTCTAGGGACTTACAGGGGTGGCAAAATCCTGTCGAATTGTCTATGCATTTTGACATACAGTTTAAGGAAAGAGCATAAGTACAGAGGTCTGGTTAGTAGCCCTCGTTACACTAACAGGTCAAACACAAAAGCATTAGCAGTCTAAGTAGGGCAAAAAGTGGAGGGGGCATCTGCAAAGAGCCCAGTTTCTTATACTTCAATTTAAAAAACTAATCGGAAAATAGCTTTGGATCATTTGCTTTGGGACCTGTGGTCACTGTAAGAGTACTTAATATGCCATCTGCAGGGTGCTACATTTTATATACTATTCACCCAGCTGTGCTGAATGCACAAGGCACTTTATGCGCTACTCCTTTTGTTATAAAAATAGGTTTTCCTACTTGGCAAAGGCACTTTACAGTGCTTTTAATCAGGCCGCCAAACCGGAGCACATTGATAGTCCTGGCAGCCAAATGTTTGGCATATATGTGTACGTAGCCCAAATAGAAATGTCTACTTTCCTGGCCCACCGTTGGCAATAAATGGGGTTTATACTATTCAGATTCTGATTTCTCAACTTTCTTGTTAATGGTTCTATGTATAAATTGAAAGGTAAATGAGGATAGTGGGCACCATTGTCTCATATCATAGCTATGTGTGCATACTCAGAAGGGCTACCATTAAGTAGACTTCCTGCCTATGGGAGCCATAAAATAATTGCATTACCATAAAAAAAATCTCCCCTAGTTGATTATGTAGGAAGACTGCCTTCAAAAGTTCCAGTTCTCTCTATCAAAGGCTTTAGTTGTATCTAACATTGTTATGGCAAGAGGGAAATTATTAGCATCACTAAGTCTATTGTGCTAATTAACCAGGCATCAATTTACACATATGCCTTCATGGCAGAAAGCTTTTCTGAGCTTCAACAATCAATGTCCCCACTAGTTTGCTTAAGCTCTTTGCCAGAAATGTTGTGAAGATTTACAACATTTAACAATGAGATAGGTCTATATGAATCACATTCTCTAAGGTTCTTATCTGCTTTTAAAATCATGCTTAGCTGTCTCCGATGTAAAAGGCAGTGACACCAAAGAGGCATAATCTCCCCAGATGTACTAGGTACAAGTCGCTTGGAATACTATCCAGGTTTGAAGCTTTATGCCTTTTACACTTCTTCATGGCTTCCTGTCAACATCAGGACAGTGCGCTCTCTATGGGCGTCGAAAATGCAAAAACCCAGCCTTTATGCAAGAGCATAATTCATGCATTGTGTTTATATGCAGTTTGTTAACATTTTGCATTGCAGACTTTAACCTTGAAAAACACTATTAATGATGTTTGCAATAACTGTTCAATTGCAAGGTATTGCTGCAGACTTATTGTGTGTGTTAGGGTGTGGTCCCTTTCTAGGACCTTCTAGAAGTTTTCTCTGCAGCATGACTGGGTGTGGTCTGTGGGCTGGGCCAGACTCCATATAAGGGAGCCACCCCAGCTCCACGTGCTCACTATTTAGAGGTCCCGGTACGGAGCAGCAGCAATTTCCTGAGCTCCTGTTCTGGTGGCCTCCCTTGAAGTTCCAGGCCTGCACGGCCTTATCTTGGTGATCCTAGAGCAGGGTGGTAAGATGGTGGTCGGGCTGGGACCCCGACCCTGCCCTAAAAAGACTCTTGAATTTTTGGGCCTATTCTTGAAAACTTTCAGAGTATGCGAAGCGTTGCTTTGATGTTAATCTTGGTGTTCAGATCGGCAAAGGTTTGCGCAAACGTTTCATGGCATTTGCATACTTTGTTAGAATCGGCTGTGCGTGCGATTCATTTCTTGCATGACAAACTTGGTGTTCAGATCGGCAAAGGTTTGCGTGATCATTTCATGGCATTTACATATTCCTGTTGGAATTGGCTGTGTGCGCGATTCATTTCATGCATGACAACCTTGGTGTTCGGATCGGCAAAGGTTTGCGCTATCATTTCACGGCATTTACATATTCCTGTTGGAATCGGCTGTGCGCGTGATTCATTTCTTGCATGACAAACTTGGTGTTCGGATCGGCAAAGGTTTGCGCGATCATTTCATGGCATTTACATATTCCTGTTGGATTCGGCTGTGCGCGCAATTCATTTCCTGCATGACAACCTTGGTGTTCGGATCGGCAAAGGTTTGCGTGATAATTTCATGGCATTAACATATTCCTGTTGGAATCGGCTGTGCGCGGGATTCATTTCCTGCATGACAATCTTGGTGTTCGGATCGGCAAAGGTTTGCGTGATCATTTCATGGCATTTACATATTCCTGTTGGAATCGGCTGTATGCGCGATTCATTACCTGCACGACAATCTTGGTGTTCGGATCGGCAAAGGCTTGCGTGATCATTTCATGGCATTGACATATTCCTGTTGGAATTGACAGTGTGTGCGATTCATTTCCCACATGTTAGACTTGGTGTTCAGATCGGCAAAGGCTTGCACGATCCTTTCAAGACATTTACATATTCATGTTGGAATCGGCAGAGTACACGATTCATTTCCCTCATGTAAAACTTGATTCCCAGATCGGTAACAGTGTGTGCAATCATTTCATGGCCATACAAAAAACTTTGAAGTGTAATGTTACTTAATGTGCACAAATTTATTTTGTGAAGATGACAAATCCTAAATGTGAAGTTCTTTGTGCATATTAAGTTCCTAGTTCAATTCTAATTGTTTTCGAGGGATGGTTTTCAGACAGCCTTTAGTCCCCATGTTAAAAAGACAGTGTTTGTTCTGAAGCAGTATTCTAGAAGGTTCTTGTATTTCTAGACATTATGTGACATGTTATGAAAAGCTCA
Organism: Pleurodeles waltl; assembly: GCF_031143425.1. Lineage (NCBI taxonomy): Eukaryota > Metazoa > Chordata > Amphibia > Caudata > Salamandridae > Pleurodeles > Pleurodeles waltl. Next base: position 1,682,324,362 of record NC_090444.1, on the reverse strand, counting down.
TATGAAACATTGCCTTAACCATTCTTGATTCCTTTCCAGGTACCTAGATTTCCTGAGGCCTAGTTAAAGTCTAGTGCTAGGCCATTCATGTTCTTTCAGTCTAAGTGTTATTTCATGTATGAGTATCATAGAACGCTAGATTCAACAGAGTGTTATTTCATGTTCCGAGTATCATACAACTCTAGATTCAACAGAGTGTTATTTCATGTTCCGAGCATCATAGAACTCTAGATTCAACAGAGTGTTACTTCATGTTCCGTGTGTCATTAAACTCTAGACTCAACAGAGTGTTACTTCATGTTCTGAGTATCATTGAACTATAGACTCAACAGAGTGTTATTTCATGTTCCGAGTATCATTGAACCCTACATTCAGCAGAGTGTTATTTCATGTTCTGAGTATCATTGAACCCTAGATTCAACAGAGAGTTTTTATGAACCTAAAAGTGATTTTATTCTGATGTTGTGTTGTTTAACCTTTTGCTTCCTACAGGTCTCCTTCCCAGCTGTTCCCTACCTAATCCCCTTTAGACTCTGTGACATTCTAATCAGAGTATTGGAGCTGTCTTGTGGTGGACATGTTGGGAACGTGCGCAGACCCTGAGGATCTGGTGACTCTGACACTTCCCATATCTCACCTATCCCAATGTCTTGTTTTAGCTCTACCCTAAGACTTCGGACCTGATTTAGATATTGACGGTATTACTGCCAATTTGCTGTGGTGCGGTCCCAAGTACTCTGTCAAACTGATGGTGTTCTGACTGCTGTATTTAAATCTATGACTGTTCAACTGCCGTCCGCGCCGACGGAGTGTACTTTGTCGTGCTAGCTGTATCCCGCAGCTGATGCAATGGGCTCCAATGCTGGTGACTAGCAGTCCATCACAGTCAGGACAGAGGCATTGCATCAACCCTATTTAGATAGCACAGTCGAGCTGGTGGTGTACCAGCAGTGTTCCCCTGACAGCAGGAGTCCATCACGGGACCCATGCAGCATTGTACCTTGGATGTGGCTATTGGATGGATGTTGTCTGCCCACACCTAATGTTTAATGGACAATTGTGAACACCTGCAAAACACACTATAAAATACACTCCATCGCAGACCAAGGTCCTTTGCCACTCCACTGCTGACCACCATTCTGAGGATGACCTTGCCACTGAACAGCCAGGTTATTTTCTTTTGTTCTATTCTTCCTCTGTTTTTCACTTTTTTGATTTTTCATTATTTTTCAAATCCCTTTAGAAGCACATATTTGTTCCTGATACTCTATGGCAGGGAGGAGGAACCCATATATAATACAGAGGGACAACAGACAGCCATGGTGGATAAAATCATTAGAGTAGAACCACAATTGTTTGGAGCATAAGTACAATATACTACTGTATCTTAGTAAAGTCAAACGTGGGACACTATAGTCAATGGTGTATCTAACAATCTGTGCACACAGGAGGAAATTAGGAAGAGGTGGAATGACCTGTACGGGACAGTCTGTTCTCTAGCCTCCAATCATCACCTGTTGACCCAGAGGACTCTCTTACCCCCCATTATAAATCTTTACCTGGGAGGAGAAGGTCTTGCAGATCCAGCATCGTGAATGCTTGACAGAAATCCCTGGTGGAGTGAAGACTGGTAACACCTATGTATGTCCCACTTATTGGAAATGGAGTCCTTGCCTTTAAGTTAGTTATTCAGAATGTTTCCTATAAACACATATATATTGAAACTTCATTTTCCAAAATACCTTGTGTTATCCACATAACTATCATCATGGTTTTACAATCTATTTAACAATGACGAATATGTAATGTCAGATTGTGTGTTATTCTCCATGAATCAACTCTTGCATTTGTCTAGCCCTGTATCTCAATGTAGGTTGTTGTACTTCAAAAAACAGGTTCCAAACTTCATCCATATGCAAATGAAGGAATAGTGCTTGTAAGTGGTATCTTAATATATTCACATTATACCCATATGTGTATAACTCATAGATGTGTGTTTTTTTGTCCTTGCATTCATTTATAGAGGTATGTGTTGCTCACATTTTCACAAGCATTGGAAATAGTGTTTATAAATGACCATAACTATGATTATGTCCTGCTTTTGTGTCTGCAAAACAATATTGCTATGTGATATTGTCCAACCTCCCTTTCCTTCCACATATGCACAAAAGTCAAAATTGCCATTCACCATTTCATGGTATTTATCAAAAGTTCATACGCTGTGTTGATCCAGTATGTTGTCACCTTCTTGTTACTCCATTGAATTGTTAAATTTATTTGTAAAAATCACAGTTTGAGTATTTGAAGTTTTCCGATCATATTCTGTGGCAGGCTGATTATAAGTAGTATTGATACACAATTTACTTTGTAGAGTTGATGTGATACCCAATGCCTCATAATCCAATAAGTTGCACCATGGTGTGTTTTTGAGACTGTTAGACATTGAAATGGTCCAGCTCTCCAATCTCCCCTCTACTGTGTTGAGTTGTTTGTCTGGTACATGTAATGTACACTTTCTAAATAAGATTTTGCATTTCAGTACATCTCTTCATCATTGTTACTGAAGTTTTTGATATTTGACATTCATCTTCACATGTGCAGGGCTCTTCCTATACCATCTACCCCTGTCTGTGGTCCTTCAGCATCAGGACAAAAATGCACCTTCCTCATCAAGGCCCTGCCACAACAAGAAACTGACCCACCCACCCCAGTCCTTCACCTGTGCCCCCAGCACCTGCTGAAGAGGGAATGATGGCAAGACTTCCATTACAACCTCCACGAGACGACTAACCTAAATTCCTCCAGTGTTTCACTACTATTCACTCTGTGGACTATTTCATAGACACAATTACCTTTTATGAGGAGAGTTGTATTTTGTACAGCGAACTGAAAACAATTTTTGCTCAACAAATATTAATCCATCCGCTATGACAGACTTTAGTTTTTATTCATGTTCTTTTTCATTATGGTTACAAATATATTGCACTAGTTTTTTTTTTGTTCAAGATCAATGCTCATAAATCAAAGTTAAATACTGGTGTTGTATTTATTGTGGCAAACCATTTTCTATGTTTTCTGTACACCATAATGTTTTAAATCTGTCAAACAATATAATACTTAAACAAATAATAGATACCAACTTGGTAATTTGTTTCTGTTGGGCCAGGCCCTTTTTGCAGGGTGATCCCTAAACGTTTTGCCTCCTTCCTCCTATTTTTTCTGACCTCTTGTTGTTGGCTCTAGGACTCTGAGCACTTTATCACTGCTGGTCAGTGCTAAAGTGCAGGTGCTCTCCCTTTAAGTTGGTATGATTGGCTTACAAGTAATTGGCACATTTAATTTACCTGTAAGTCTTTTGTACAGTGGTATCCCTATACCCAGGGCCTGTAAATTAAATGCTACTGGTGGGCCTGCAACTCTGCTTGTGCCACCCCCTGAAGTAGCCTTTCAAACCTTTCTCCGGCCTGCTAGCACAGGGCCTGCTTGAGCAGTTTTCTGCCACAGGGACATGGCATCTAAATGTACTTGCCAGGTCCAGAACTCCTCTTTTACTACATGTAAGACACCACTTAGGTAGGCCCTAGCTAGCCCTATGGGCAGGGTGCTTTGTATGTAGAAGGCAGGAGATGTGCCTGGTTGTGTGGTCTGTCCTGGTAGTGACAAACAGCCTATTTGGTTTCTCACTGCAGCGAGTGATACCTTGATCATCGGATTGCATTGGAAATGCCCTGCCTTATGTCTAGGGGGTATTGTCTGATTTATGAGGAGTAGCGTAGGAATGTTTGATATGGTCATAATGGTAGTGAGAAATGCTGCTTACTGGGGTAGGTGGATTTTTGTTTACCATTATAGAATTGCCACTTCTAGAAACTCAGCATTTCTCTGTGCTTATGACTCTGGTGTTTTGCAGCTTGACTCCAATCCACATCTGGGGCAGGGTGACACCTAGGTTTGTGCATACCTTTCAGGGTGGAGGTGTCACAGAGGTGAATCTGCATATTGAATGGTCTTCCTGGGCTGAGAGAAGGGGAAGCAGGGCACACCTGTATTTGTAAAGGCTGTGCCCAGGCCTCACACAAAGGGCTCGTTTACCCCCAACTGATGTCTGGAGCCTGTGCTGGAGGAGAGCGGGGGCGCTCCTAGAACCAGTAGTAACTGGTTGGAACCTCTTCTCTCCTTCATTGAAAATGCTTTGCAAAACTGAGTATAAGTACACAGGATTTTTCCCTATGTGATGTGCACATAAAACATACTTGAAACTGGACACACAATGCTGCTGCAGGGAATAACCAGGAACCGCCTTGGACTGCTGTTGCTTTGGTGACCTGTGACCTGCTGGGTCACTAGAAGGAACTGCCTGACTGCACCTCCCTTGTGCTGGCCTGTGCAACACTTGTGTCCCTAGGGGCTGGGTGCTGTGGCCCTTGCCCCCCTGCAACCCTTGGCTTTCCAGGTTGAGGAATGCGCTGGGTGGTGAAGCCCCTGCGCTGGAGCTTAAGCACTTTGCTTTAGTCTCTAAAGTGCATGAGGGGCTCTGTCCCTTATCCACTGGAACACGTTGAGTAGCGCTCTATTTCCTGCCTAGATTGCACTTCAAAAGAGTTGTGTTTTTTCATTTTTGTGTCTCCCCAAGGAAACCAGCTCCTCCGTGACCTGAGGGGGCCGTGAGGTTGGAGCATGTCCAAGGCATGCCAAGTGAGATGCCCCACGGGCACGATTGAGGGGAGGTTGGAACAGTGGTGCCCCCAGGGTACCATCAGGAACTGCCTTTAGGTGCAAGTCACTGCACAGCCCAGGCCGCCCTTTGAGTGTATTGACAGGTGCCGAAGGAGCTGCCGGGCGCTTGCCGGTTGTTGGAAAATGGGTTATTGGTAGGGCAGGTAGGTACCTACACCTAGCAACAAGCCACAAACCTCCACAAAAGTACAGTTAGGTCTCAGTAAATTAATCCCAGCTCTACCCTTGGTAGCTTGGCATCGAGCGTCAAGGCTTAACTTAGGAGACAAAGTGTAAAGCATTCAAATATCACACAACAGTAATTAAATAAAACACAGGAAACAGTTTAAAAATCCAAAACCAATTTATAAAAATAGCTTATATTTTTATCTTTAAAATGACACAAAAACGATTAAAATCGGTTCAGGGGAACCGGAGATATGAATTTTTAAAGTATTATTATTTTCTAGCGCATAGAAACAAAAAGCGCCAATCGGGTCATCTGGATGCACCAGGACCGGGGCAAAGTCAAACTTTCAGGCCGACCGCGATGGAGCCCTGCTCGGCTACAAGTCACGGGAGGCCTCGGTTACAAAGTTACCTTCTGACTTAGTCTCTTTTTCAATGTTTTTCTTCCCCGGGACGAACCTGCCAGTTGGATCCGACCTCCTGGAGCCCTTGTCCGGATACGCGAAGTCGGTTTCCTCGGTGGTGATTTTTACCTTCGGACTTAGTCGTTTTTTCGAGATGAAAATCCTTCGACCGGGGTAAACCTGGATCTTGATCCGACGTCCGTGGAGCCCTTCTCGGATACGATGGCTGGAAGGTCCCGGTCAACTTTTTACGTTCGGACTTAGTCGTTTTTTCTGATGTTTTTCTTTACCGGGACGAACCACGAAGTCAGGCCGGGTCGCGGTTGAGGCAAGCCGGCTAGAATTTCCGCGTCGGGTCGGTCACTTTATGGAGCTTTTTTTCAAAATTTCTCCAATCTTTTCCAAACTTCTGGGGCTTCACCCAGATGTTCTTTTAAGGTTCTTTTGGGGTCCACAGCTCACCCCAAGGGTCCAGAAGTTCTGTGATGGTCCTTGGGAAGTGCGGACTTCAACTCCCAGAGTGCACCTGGCGCAAACTCCTTTTTGGCCACTGGACAGTGGTCAGCTGGTCACTTTTTCAGGAGTTGGTGCAGGGGACTCTGGTTAGCAATTTTTCACCTGTAGCAAACAGGGAGTCCCTCCTTGAACCAGTGGAAGCCAGGCAAAGTCCTTCTTGTGGTGAAGCCCAAGTGTGCAGCTGGTGCAGTCTTTCTGAGTGCAGGGTCCAGGTGCAGGCCAGGGGTCCAGCAGGGCAGTCCTTCTTCTCCTTGTAGTTCTTTCTTCTTGAAATTTGGTGGGGATCTGAGGCGTGGGTGCAGGTCTGCCAGTTTTATCCTTGCTCCTGGGTGAAAAGCAGGGGGGCCCTGGTTCTCCAATCAGGGACAGGGTCGTCCCCCTGTGATGACCACTTCCTGGGAAGTGTGGCAAAAATCCATCCCAGAAGGCAACAGTCTCTAAAAATCCAAAATGGATGAATCTGATTTTTGGAGGAGAGATCTGGCTGAGCCCACCCACTGGTGTGGCTAAAAATCATAAACACACCCCTCTCCTGCCCTCTCCTAATCTAATCAAGGGGGCACCTAGCTGTCTGGGGTTGCAGGATGTGGGGGTGTTGTTGGGTGCTCCAGATGTCCTTCTCTGCCTTTGAAGACCAGTTTGGCAGCCCTCCCCCTTCCTGCCTCACCATCTGCTGAGGGGAGATTCTCTCCCCCAAGCACATTCCTTTGTGTGAAGTCAGGCCACTTCACACCTCATTAAAGTAGCCTGGCAGAAGCTGCTGCAGGCTGGCCAATCAGAGCACAGCAGCAAAAACAATGCAGAGCTGAAATTGGCAACTTTTTAGGTAAAGTCTAAACTTTTTACCTGCACTAGTTATATTAAATCCAACAACTGGAAGTTGTGGGATTTATTATAACAATCAATTTGATACCAAATTCTTGGTATGTAACATTTAAGGAGACTTTAAAATTTAAAATAAAGTCTGCCCATTCTAGCCTATGAAGGCCATTTACTTCAATGAGGGAAAAACGAATTTGGCTGTTTTTACCTCACCAGGGCTTATAAATCTATTTTTATAAAGTCCCTGCTTATAGTTACATGGCACCCAGCCCTAGGGGCACATAGGGCACACCTTAGGGGTGACTTATATGTAAAAATAAGGTAGTTTAAGACTTTGGAAGTACCTTTAATTCCAAAGTCGAATTTGCATATAACTTTAATTTAAAAGCAGCCAGCAAGGCAGGCTTGCTTTTAAAATGACACTGGGCACCTCAGCAATGCACCTAGGTGTGCACCACCTATGCTGTGGTCCCTAAACCTACATGCCCTACCATATACTAGGGACTTATAGGTAGGTTAACTTAGCCAATTATAATTAGCCTAATTTGCATATCCATTTTACACAGAGCACAGGCCCTGGGACTGGTTAGCAGTACCCAGGGCACCATCAGAGTCAGGAAAACACCAGCATAAAGTGGAAAATGGGGGCAAAAAGTTATGGGGCCTCTGCAATCAGCCCCAGTTTCTCACACAACCCCCACCCAGCCCACACGCCCAGGAGACTCAGCCCAACCCTGGGAGAGTCTTCCTGGCTTGTTAGGCGAGGAAGACAGTGAAGAAAACTTCCTGTCCCTTTGCAGGGCCTACTCTGCCTTATATCCTCCTGTCAGGGTCACTCCCTCTGGGTAGTGAAGCCATCCCAACAGTAAAAGGACCCAACCCAAACTGAAACTTCCCTCTAGGGGGGTCTTCCTCCTCTCTCTCTGCCAACTTGGGTAGTGAGGTGCCCACCTCCCCTACTCCTAACTTTGCTAGGGCAAGACCTAGCTTACCCAAAGAGGTCACCCAACACTTGAGCAACCCCACCATGACCAACAGGGTCAGGGGGCCTACTTTGCTATTGGCCTTGGGGTCTGCCTCCCAGGCCAAGTACAGTGCTGCCAGGAAGGCTAGCACCCAGCAGAGGCTACTGACAGCTGTCAGTACCCAGAACCACACCCTAAGCTCTCCACTGACAGGTGGCTGAGCTGCTTTAGGGGCATCTTTGGGGTCCTGGCACCCCTCTTGCTGTCTAGAGTGGGGGGCTACCACCTCCTGTGGCAGACACCCTCCTTCCACTCTCCCTTCTGTCAGTGCAGGGGCAACACCTTGCATCTGGACAGCTGCCTGACTACTCAGGACTTCCTTGGGGTCAGGTGAGGCCTCACCAGTGCCAACTCTGGGCTCCCCCCCTACTGGGGCAGAAGGCCTTTGGCTCCCTGGAACTCTCTTTAAGAGTGGCCTACCCTTCCTTTTCTTCTTTCCTTTTCTTGGGGACCCCTGTCTCCTAACTGTAGGGACTGACTCCCCAGGACTTTGGGTTGGGGGGGCGCCCTGGGCGACCACCCCATCTGTGACCAGACTCACCTCTGGGAGGTCATTGCCCAGGATACAATCTAGGGGAAGGTCAGCACTGACTACCACCCTAATCCAGTCAAGGATACCCTCCCTCTCTAGGGGCACTATGGCTACAGGTTTGGAGGTGACCTCCCCTGTGGCTATCCTGACTTTCTTTGTCTTTCCTGGGACATACATGTCTGGGGTCACTAACCGGTCACTCACTACAGTGTGACTGGCACAGGTGTCTCTCAGGCCAGTGGTAGGGATCCCATTCACTTGAATGTGGTGGAAGTGCCTACTCCCACCCTCAGGGATCACCAGCTTACCATCTGGTCCTGTCTCCCAGCACAATGCTAGGAGGACTTCATCATCTGAGGAATCCTCCTCTATGGCTACACTGGACAGCCCAGTGCTAACCACTTTCTTTGGACAGGCTGCATCTCCTCTGAAGTGACCTGTCTGCTGACAGTCAAAGCAAGCCCTACTGTCCAAGAGCTTTTTTAACCCTGGGTCTCCCTGTCTCTGCATGTCAGAGTGGGAGTGGGATTTACTCTCCTCCTTCTTAGGGTTCTGGGGTACAGAGGGAGTCTCTGTGGTGGGCTTACCACCTCCCTCCTTAGGTTTTTGGGGACCTGACCCCCCCTTCTTGGAGTCTCCCCCCTGGGACTTGACAACCACCCTGGTTCTCAACCACTCATCAGCTGCCTCCCCTAGCTCTCTAGGGTTGGTCTGCTTAGAGTCCACTAGATGCTGGCGTAACCTTTCTTGGATACAATTGGTCAAGATGTGCTCTCTCATGATCAGATTGTATAACCCCTCATAAGTATTTACTTTGTTGCCAATAATCCAGCCCTCTAGTGCCTTTAGTGAGGTGTCCACAAAGTCAACCCAAGACTGGGTACTGACCTTCTGGGTGTCCCTGAACTTCATTCTATATTGCTCTGGGGTCAGACCAAACTTCTTGACTAAGCACCTCTTCATACTAGGGTATGAATCTGCCTCCTCCCCCCTTAAGGTCAGAAGCCTATCCCTCCCTGAGTTGGGGACCAACTCCCACAAAAGGGAACCCCAGTATTGAGGCCTAACCCTTCTCATTTGGAGTGCCCTCTCAAAGGCCCCTAGCCACTTATCTATGTCATCCCCCTCTACATAAGCAGGAACCACCCCCTTGGGTAATCTGGGGCAAACTCCCCCACCCATGGACACCTCAGTTTCTTTCTCGCTGCCTCCTTCTTTTTTTTCTTTGCTTGCCCACTTCTTTTTTTCTAGGGCAAGCTTATCTGCCTCCAAAGCTATGTAGGCTAGCTGGGCTTCCAGCTCTCTCTCCCTGATGGATGGGTTCTCTCCTCCTGAAAGGACCCCCTTCCTACCACTAGCTTTGGGTCTGCCCCTAGTGACTGTGTCCAGTGAGGACCGTTCCTCCTCTTCCTCACTTGGGGTCTGATGCCTTCCCTCCCCTGAATGGTTAGAGTTAGCATCTTCCTCTTTTTCTTCCTCCTCTGGAGCTTCCTCTGTCTCTACCTCTTGGGCCTCAGCCCATGCTGTCAGGGATTTAATTAGGATTTCCTTCCTGAGATTAGTGGTTGCAGGCAACCCTCTCTCAACACACAACCCCCTAAGCTGGACTACTGTCAGTGTAGGTAGGCTAGCCAGATCAAGCTCCATGGTTCCCTAGTTTTGTGTCAACAAAAACTTTTTGCAAAAATTGGTAACAGGAATTTAGAAAAATTACAAAAATTCAATAATTGAAATTAATCCAAATTAATTTAAAAAAAAAAAAAAAAAATTAAAATTAAATATTAAAAACAATTTTTGCACTAGGACAATTTAAAGGATTTTTAATTTGTTTTATCTAAAACTGTAACGTGATATTGAACACAAGTACAGGATCCCGTCGCTGCTTCCAATTATGTTGGAAAATGGGTTATTGGTAGGGCAGGTAGGTACCTACACCTAGCAACAAGCCACAAACCTCCACAAAAGTACAGTTAGGTCTCAGTAAATTAATCCCAGCTCTACCCTTGGTAGCTTGGCATCGAGCGTCAAGGCTTAACTTAGGAGACAAAGTGTAAAGCATTCAAATATCACACAACAGTAATTAAATAAAACACAGGAAACAGTTTAAAAATCCAAAACCAATTTATAAAAATAGCTTATATTTTCATCTTTAAAATGACACAAAAACGATTAAAATCGGTTCAGGGGAACCGGAGATATGAATTTTTAAAGTATTATTATTTTCTAGCGCATAGAAACAAAAAGCGCCAATCGGGTCATCTGGTTGCACCAGGACCGGGGCAAAGTCAAACTTTCAGGCCGACCGCGATGGAGCCCTGCTCGGCTACAAGTCACGGGAGGCCTCGGTTACAAAGTTACCTTCTGACTTAGGCCCTCATTCTGACCCTGGCGGTCGGTGATAAAGCGGCGGCCAAGCCCCCAACTGGCCGGCGGTCTAAAATATGCAATTCTGACCCTGGCGGGAACCGCCAACACAGCCCGCCAACTTAACACTCCGACCGCCACAGCGGTACAAACAAACAGCGCGGCGGTTCCCGCCAACAGCCCGGCGGCAGACAAAGTACCGCCCACCCTATTACGACCCACCAATCTGCCACCTTTTCCGGGGCGGGAGCACCGCCGATAAGAACACGGCGGAAACAGACTACGAACGGGAAAACGCTCACCTCTACGCACTCCACGCGAGATTCCGGCAGTATGGAGCCAGAGTTACAGGTCATCCCCGCACTCCTATTCCTCCTCATATACCAGGAGCACGCCCGGCGGCGCGGAAGACATCGGTGAGTACTGCACCTACGACACAGGGGAGGGAAAAGATTACCGGCACACACCCACCCACCCACACCCACTACAACACACACATCAATGCATTTCCACAGATCACTGTCACAACCCACAAACCACCCCCCTCCGAAATAATGCAAAGACCAAAAGAAGAGATCATAAACGGGCAGATATATTGAAATATGTACGCCATTAATCCCAAAAAATAAATAAACTATGTACAAAATATATACAGCTACTAAATGTAGTCCAACCACTGTCCGTGGATCACAGGGGTCCTGTGCAAAGGGGCAAGGCCCAGTCCCACGACAAGAACTCCACGGAGAGAACACTGCAGGGGCATCAGAAAGAAAATAGGACAGGCACCTCAGGGGGAAGGGAAGGGGGGGCACCTCAGCCACTTGAGTACACGACGCCAGATCCACGAGGGGACTCCATGACCACTGGGCCATCCTGGGGAGAGCAAAGCCACAGTCCATACAGTCCATACAGTGGGTGGCCTGCCCACTGGGCCATCCTGGGGAGAGCAAAGCCACAGTCCAAACAGTCCATACAGTGGGTGGCCTGCCCACTGGGCCATCCTGGGGAGAGCAAAGCCACAATCCATACAGTCCATACAGTGGGTGGCCTGCCCACTGGGCCATCCTGGGGAGAGCAAAGCCACAGTCCATACAGTCCATACAGTGGGTGGCCTGCCCACTGGGCCATCCTGGGGAGAGCAAAGCCACAGTCCAAACAGTCCATACAGTGGGTGGCCTGCCCACTGGGCCATCCTGGGGAGAGCAAAGCCACAGTCCATACAGTCCATACAGTGGGTGGCCTGCCCACTGGGCCATCCTGGGGAGAGCAAAGCCACAGTCCATACAGTCCATACAGTGGGTGGCCTGCCCACTGGGCCATCCTGGGGAGAGCAAAGCCACAGTCCATACAGTCCATACAGTGGGTGGCCTGCCCACTGGGCCATCCTGGGGAGAGCAAAGCCACAGTCCATACAGTCCATACAGTGGGTGGCCTGCCCACTGGGCCATCCTGGGGAGAGCAAAGCCACAGTCCAAACAGTCCATACAGTGGGTGGCCTGCCCACTGGGCCATCCTGGGGAGAGCAAAGCCACAGTCCATACAGTCCATACAGTGGGTGGCCTGCCCACTGGGCCATCCTGGGGAGAGCAAAGCCACAGTCCATACAGTCCATACAGTGGGTGGCCTGCCCACTGGGCCATCCTGGGGAGAGCAAAGCCACAGTCCATACAGTCCATAACAGACCCCACTGCCACTGGAGGAGGCAAGTTGGCCAGCCCTGCCCGAGATAGATCCTGCCCTGCCACGTCTGCCAAAGGGCCAGCGGTTCTTGCCTTGAAGGGCCCAGTTCAGCGGTTCTTGAGACGGCGGGGCCCAGTTCAGCGGTTCTTGCCTTGAAGGGCCCAGTTCAGCGGTTCTTGAGACGGCGGGGCCCAGTTCAGCGGTTCTTGCCTTGAAGGGCCCAGTTCAGCGGTTCTTGCCTTGAAGGGCCCAGTTCAGCGGTTCTTGAGACGGCGGGGCCCAGTTCAGCGGTTCTTGAGACGGCGGGGCCCAGTTCAGCGGTTCTTGCCTTGAAGGGCCCAGTTCAGCGGTTCTTGAGACGGCGGGGCCCAGTTCAGCGGTTCTTGCCTTGAAGGGCCCAGTTCAGCGGTTCTTGCCTTGAAGGGCCCAGTTCAGCGGTTCTTGAGACGGCGGGGCCCAGTTCAGCGGTTCTTGCCTTGAAGGGCCCAGTTCAGCGGTTCTTGAGACGGCGGACGGTCTATGGCCAACTGCTAAATGCCTGGTGGTGCCCTCCTGGGCAGCGGGGATGGTGCTCCTTCACTGCCCACCTGGGCTGTGGGTGGTGGGGCCCTCCTGGCCAGCTGGGCTGGGTCCTCCCTGGGCAGCGGCTATGGGGCTGGTGGGCTCTCCCGGGGCAGCTGTGCCGGTTCCTCCCGGGGCAGCGGCTATGGGGGTTGTGGGCTCCTCCTGGGCAGCAGGCCTGCTGCCTGACCTCTCCAACTTGCTGCCCTTGCCCTCCTTAGTCGTCGGCCTGTGGCCCTTTCCTCCCTTTGGAGCTGTGGCTGGTGACTGTCTCTGGGTGGTGTCCGGGGGGGATGTAGAAGGCGGGCTCCTGCGGCGCCCCTTCCGCCTTCTGCTCCTCTTCCCAGGGGGTGGGCTGGCTGTCCCCTTGCTGCTGGGCGAAGATCCAGACATGCGGGCTGGCGGGCTCCAATACCCCTGCACCCTTGTCAAGGGGGCTGCAGGGCTGGTGGTGGCTGAGGTGCTCTTCTTACGCCGACGAGAAGGAGGGGGGGGCTCAGGGTCAGGAAAGAAGTTAGTAGTGGCGAGGAAGAGCTTCTTGGGACAATGGAGAGTGGTAGGTACAGTGGGAATGGGAGTGGAGGGAGAGGATGTGGTTGTAGGTGAGTCACGTTTGCTGTCTTTGGGTGCAGGTGCAGGAGGGATAGGCTGTCGTGAGGTGGATGGCTGTTGGGTGGGTGGGTGGCTGCGTTTGTGTGGTGTGGAAGAGGGGGTGACAGACACAGTGGGAGAGGACACAGGGGACGTGTAAATGGCAGTGGGGGTGGTGACTGCACGTGTGCGGACTGGAGTGGAGGGTGTGCTGGTGATGGAAACACTGGCTGATGGTGAGGTGAATGGAGGTGTGAGTGTAGACGTCACAGGGAGGGAGGAGGGAGACGAGGAGGTGGGGGTCACAGAGGTGGTAGTGACTGTTGGCATGTCTGCATCGGAATGTTGCGTGTGTGAATGTCTGCGTGATCTGTAGTGCTTATGTTTGGATGAGCTTCTCTTGGGTGTTGAGGTGTGTGCAGGCTGGTCTGATGGTGTGGGTGGGACAGGCAGAGGAACAGGAGACTGGGAGGAGGGAGTTAGTAGAGGCAGGCAGGAGACAGGGACAATGGCTGCCGTCAGTGCTGAGGCCAGAGCCTGGAACGATCACTGATGGGCAGCCTGACCCGAATGAATGCCCTCCAGGTACGCATTGCTGCGATGAACCTCCCTCTCCACCCCCTGGATGGCATTCAAAAGGGTAGTCTGCCCAACAATGAGCGTTCGGAGGAGGTCAATGACCTCCTCACTGAGGGCAGCGGGGGTAACAGGGGCAGGGCCTGAGGTGCCTGGGGCGAAGGAGATGCCCGGCTTCCTGGCAGAGCGGGCACGGGGCGAACGCGGAGGGGCTGCTGGGAGGGCGGAGATGGTGCGCTGGGTGGCGGCTGTACCTGTAATGGCGGGGGGCACGGATGGTGCCACCCCCGCAAGGGAGCCCCCTTCCGAGGACGTGTCCGTGTCGCTGCAGGGTCCAGTCGTCCCCGTCGTGGAGCTCCCCTCGCCCTCCGTCTCACTGGTCCAGTCTGACTCTGTGGCATGGCCCTCCTGGGCCATGTGAGATGCAGCTCCCTCCTGCCCCGATGCCACTTCTCCTCCGCCTGATGATGCTGATGCACACAAGCACAGAAAGACAAACAAAAAGGGGGGGGGAGAGAGAAATAAAGGGATATTGATTACATGGATCTCCGGTACAGTTAGCGGACATGACAGACACAGATGCCCCCTGCACTAAGTTGCGCACTTGGGGTCCGCTACGCATTCCGTGGAACATGCCCTACACGCCTAGAGTTGACAACTGCACCCATGGATGACACGGCCCAGGGATGGCTGTACTGACACACTACTGAGGGTGGTGGCTGGGGACACAGGGGCTTACGGGGGTGCCCAGCCTACAGATATCGCCCTGGCCTAGGGGGACCCACAGCCCTCCTCCCCCACCCAGACACCTCCACTGCGCAACAACAGAGTAGATAATGCTTGGACTCACCCCCTTGTGTCTGCTGTGCTGCCCTCACGCGCCCATCCAAATCAGGGTAGGCCACCGCCAGGATCCGGAACATCAGGGGGCTCAGTTGACGGCAGGCACCCTGCCTACGTTGGGAGGCCATCCCCAGCAGAGACTCGGCGGTCTTCTTGGTCCCGCGGCGGATGTCCTCCCACCTCTTGCGGCAGTGGGTGCCCCGTCGATGGTGGACCCCCAGGGCCCGGACTTCCTTGGCGATGGCACGCCAAATCCCGATCTTCTCATGGGCGCGGACCTATGTGACACGTACAGGGAGGGAGAAATACCACGTTCAAGTTACTCAGCATTTTCCTTTCCAGTGGCCCAACGCCCCCCATCCCCGCAAGGCCCCCCGCCAGGCCCAACATGCCCCCCATCCCCGCCAGGCCCCCCGCCAGGCCCCCCGCCAGCCCCAACATGCCCCCCATCCCCGCCAGGCCCCCCGCCAGGCCCCCCGCCATGCCCAACATGCCCCCCATCCCCGCCAGGCCCCCGGCCAGGCCCCCCGCCATGCCCAACATGCCCCCCATCCCCGCCAGGCCCCCCGCCAGGCCCAACATGCCCCCCATCCCCGCCAGGCCCCCCGCCAGGCCCCCCGCCATGCCCAACATGCCCCCCATCCCCGCCAGGCCCCCCGCCAGGCCCAACATGCCCCCCATCCCCGCCAGGCCCCCCGCCAGGCCCCCCGCCAGCCCCAACATGCCCCCCATCCCCGCCAGGCCCCCCGCCATGCCCCCCGCCAGCCCCAACATGCCCCCCATCCCCGCCAGGCCCCCCGCCAGGCCCCCCGCCATGCCCAACATGCCCCCCATCCCCGCCAGGCCCCCCGCCAGGCCCAACATGCCCCCCATCCCCGCCAGGCCCCCCGCCAGGCCCCCCGCCATGCCCAACATGCCCCCCATTCCCGCCAGGCCCCCCGCCAGGCCCAACATGCCCCCCATCCCCGCCAGGCCCCCCGCCAGGCCCCCCGCCATGCCCCCCGCCAGCCCCAACATGCCCCCCATCCCCGCCAGGCCCCCCGCCAGGCCCCCCGCCATGCCCAACATGCCCCCCATCCCCGCCAGGCCCCCGCCAGGCCCAACATGCCCCCCATCCCCACCAGGCCCCCCGCCAGGCCCAACATGCCCCCCATCCCCGCCAGGCCCCCAAGCCAGCCAGTGGCCCCAAATCCAGATAGAATTAAACTCACTTGTTGGTCTGGAGGACCGTAGAGTAGCGCATACTGGGGGAGGACCCCATCCACAAGTTTCTCCAACTCCTCTCCAGTGAAGGCAGGGGCCCTTTCCCCAGTCGCAGCAGCCATTGTCCCTTCCAGACCGAGGTCACAGCAACACTTGCAGTATAGGTCCTCTCCTGTGAAAGTTCAAGTCGCAAGTGGATAAGTAGATAGAAAATGGCGGTCACGTCCGCGGCGGTGCGTACCGCGGCGGTGCGTCCCGCCACCGCCGGCGCCCTTCGCCATTGGCTCCTGAAACCCATAGGCTTCAATGTTAACCAATGCGGCTTCGCGCCGCGGTCTTCGCCCGCCGCCCGCCGCGGTGTGCCACGCCAGCGCATTGACCTCACATCCCATTGTCACACTTCACAGGTCAGGCAGCCGCCATTTCCAGGGCCCACATGGCTCAATTTCAACTGCGTCACACAGGCCTAGGCCTTGCATAGCCACTCAGACACGCCATTCACTGCATAGAGAATCGTATACTGTGCTAGCTGTGAGTACGTACCTGTGGGTTGCCTGACTGTGTGCTCCATGTTGTCCTTCCTAGGCACCGTCCGCTGGGTTGGGCGAGGAGACGGATGAATCCTCCCGTGTACCGACCGCTGGTGGACCTGTCGACAATGGAAGAACGCCACATTATCCTGACCTACCGTCTTAACCGTGCCACTATCCATGAACTGTGTGCCCGGCTGGAGCCCGACCTGATGTCCCCCATCCGCCAACCCACAGGGATTCCCCCTCTGGTGCAGGTCATGTCAGTACTCCATTTCTTGGCAAGTGGGTCATTTCAGACAACCGTGGGAATTGCTTCCGGGATGTCTCAGCCCATGTTTTCAAAGGTGTTATCCAGAGTGTTGTCTGCCCTGATGAAATCCGTGAGGAACTACATCATTTTCCCTGAGGTGGGCGAACTGGCTACAGTGAAGGGTGATTTCTACGCCCTTGGACATATTCCCAACGTAATTGGTGCCATTGATGGGACCCATGTGGCTTTGGTTCCCCCAAGAGACAGGGAGCAGGTGTACAGGAACAGAAAAAGTTACCATTCAATGAACATCCAGGTGGTGTGTTTGGCTGACCAGTACATCTCGCATGTAAATGCCAAATTCCCAGGGTCAGTGCATGACGCCTACATCCTGAGGAATAGCAGCATCCCTTACGTGATGGAACAGCTACAGAGACACCGTGTATGGCTAGTGGGGGACTCTGGGTACCCCAACCTGTCGTGGCTACTGACCCCAGTAAGGAATCCCCGGACCAGGGCAGAGGAACGGTACAATGAGGCCCATGGGCGTACTAGGAGGGTGATCGAACGCACCTTTGGCCTCCTAAAGGCCAGGTTTCGCTGCCTGCATATGACAGGTGGATCCCTAATGTACTCACCTAAGAAGGTGTGTCACATCATCGTGGCCTGCTGCATGCTTCACAACCTGGCTTTGCGCCGCCAGGTGCCTTTCCTGCAGGAGGATGGTCGAGACGGTGGTGTTGTGGCAGCGGTGGAACCTGAGGAGAGTGACGAGGAGGAAGACGACGGGGCTGAAACAGACAACAGGGACAGAATCATTGAACAGTACTTCCAATAGGACACAGGTAACATTTCAAAGATAATTTAGTAAATGTTAACTACTCTGCAGCATCTCTGCTGCCTGTCTATTTGCCCCAGTGTATGATGACTGAGTTTTGGCTTTTCCCTCCCTATTTCAGATCTGGGGTCCCCACTACGAGTCCTGTGCTTCGTTTCCCCATGGACTACAGCTTTGTGGCAGCTGTTTGTTGACTTCACCATGTACAAGGACATATTTGCACTGTCATGTCAATTACAATCTATTGAAATCACAGCCAGACTCCTGATATTTTGGTGCAAAATAGGTGTTTATTGAAGTGCTCAAAATGGGATGGGTGGTTTCAAGTGGGTGGGGGCTATGGTGAAGGAATGTCCATGGCAGAGTCCAGAGTAACAGTCACACAGGTGCATTGTCCAGAGGCCTGTGGAGAGATGGAGCATGGGCAGTTCGAGGATGGACACGGTGACAATGTGGGACAGTGGGATGACATCAGGTGGTATCCATTGCTGGCGGGGGTCTTGACATCCTACTCTGTCTTGCGAGATCTCAGGGCCCTCTTGCGGGGTGGTTCTTCTCCTGCAGGAGGTGGGGGTCTGGTGGGCTGCTGCTGTGCGGGGGCCTCCTGTCCACTAGCGCCGGCGGAGGTGGATGGCTGTTCTTGGTCCCGGCTAGTGGCAGGGGCCCTTGGGTGTTGTTCAGTGTCCGCCCTGCTGTTTACGAGGTCCTGCAGCAGCCCTACCATGGTAACCAGGGTGGTGTTGATGGCTCGGATGTCCTCCCTGTACCCCCGATAGTGTTCCTCCTGCAGCACCTGGATCTCCTGGAACCGGGCCAGTACCGTCGCCATCGTCTCCTGGGAGCGGTTGTATGCTCCCATGATGGTGGTGAGGACCTCGTGGAGAGTGGGTTCCCTGGGCCTCTCCTCCCCCCCCTGTCGCACAGCTGCCCGCCGAGTTGCCCTGTTTCCCTGGGCCTCTGCCCCCTGGCCGGTGTGCCCACTACCACTGCCCCCAGGTCCCTGTTGTTGTTGGGGTGGTGGGTTATCCTGGGTGCCCTGTAGTGGTAGACACACCGCAGATTGACGCGCCCTGGAGACAGAGGCATGGGCCCGCTGGGTGGGAGCTGTGCTGGTGTTCCCAGAGGGGTTAGGGTCTATAGTGGCCTGTGCCTGTGTGAGGGGAACCGACTGTCCAGAGGTCCCCGATGGTCCGGGCTGGTCATCGGTGTCCAGATCCACAGAGCTGCTGTCATCGCTGACGGCCTCTTGGGTGGGGGGTGTGGAGAATTCTGGCCCCTCCGCCGCGGTGTGTTGACGGTCGGGTCCTGCAGGGGTATAGAGGTATGGTTATAGTTTAAATGTGTCGCATATGGGTGTATCTGTGGGTTCTCGTGTCCCCAAGTGCTGGCATTCGTGTGTGGGGGCTTTGGTGAGGGTGGCTTGTGGGGGGGATGTGTATATGCATTGGGCATGCTTTGGTGATGGGTGTCCATGCTTAGTGGACGCATGCAGGCCTAGGTTTTGGGATGTGTGGGTTGTGATGGTGAGACATTGGCGGGGAATAGGTGTGCTGGGGGTGGGGGTGAGGATGGTGGTGGGGGTGAGGATGGTGGTGGGGGTGAGGGTGGGGGTGAGGGTGGGGGTGGGGGTGAGGGTGGGGTTCGAGGATTGGGGTGAGGGTTGGGGTCTGATTTGGCATGCAGGTGGGGGGGAAGCAGTATTGAAGCTTCAACTTACCAGTATCCATTCCTCCGCCGACTCCTGGCGAGGCCGTCAGGATGCAGGATGTTCAAGACTTCCTCCTCCCATGATGTGAATTGTGGGGGTTGAGGTGGGGGTCCTCCGCCAGTCTTCTGCACGGCGATGTTGTGCCTGGATACCATGGAACGCACCTTCCCCCGTAGGTCGTTCCATCGCTTCCTGATGTCTTCCCGATTTCTGGGGTGCTGTCCCACTGCGTTCACCCTGTCGACAATCCTCTGCCATAGCTCCGTCCTCCGGGCAATGCTGGTGTATTGTATCTGTGTGCCGAACAGCTGGGGCTCTACACGAACGATTTCCTCCACCATAACCCTGAGTTCTTCGTCTGTGAAGCGGGGTTGTCTTTGGGGTGCCATGGGGTGGTGTGTATGATGTGTGGGGTGGAGTATGTGTATTTAAGTGAGTTGAGTGTGGTGGTGTGTGTTGTTTTGTGTGTGGATAGTGTGTGGGTGATGGTGTTGAGTGGCTGTGGCTGTTATGTTTTGGATGCTGGTGTCTCGCTCTTGCCTTCTTTACGAATTTTTAAGCGTAGGGGTTTGTGGGTGATGTGGGTGGGTGTTTTATATTGTATTGTGTGTGTGGGAGTGGTGTGGGTATGTGTATCAGGTGTGTGGGATTCAAATCGTCCAATGTGGGTGAGTTTTGTTCGTTTGTGTGTATTCTGACCGCGCCGGTGTGTCCCGCCAATGGAATACCGCGTTTGAATGACCGCCGCGTGGATTCGTGGGTCGTAATGGCATGGGCGTATTTCTGTTGGCGTGGCGGTGGAGGTTTGGTCACCTCCACCTTTCCGCCGACCGCTGGTCTGGCGGTCTGTTGTGGCGGTCGGATTTTCGGAGGTTTGCCTTCTGCGGGTCAGAATGACCGTGGCGGGTTTCCGCGACCGCGGCGGGATTATGGAGGATTTCTGACCGGCGGTAGGCGCCTTTTACCGCCGAGGTCAGAATGACCACCTTAGTCTCTTTTTCAATGTTTTTCTTCCCCGGGACGAACCTGCCAGTTGGATCCGACCTCCTGGAGCCCTTGTCCGGATACGCGAAGTCGGTTTCCTCGGTGGTGATTTTTACCTTCGGACTTAGTCATTTTTTCGAGATGAAAATCCTTCGACCGGGGTAAACCTGGATCTTGATCCGACGTCCGTGGAGCCCTTCTCGGATACGATGGCTGGAAGGTCCCGGTCAACTTTTTACGTTCGGACTTAGTCGTTTTTTCTGATGTTTTTCTTTACCGGGACGAACCACGAAGTCAGGCCGGGTCGCGGTTGAGGCAAGCCGGCTAGAATTTCCGCGTCGGGTCGGTCACTTTATGGAGCTTTTTTTCAAAATTTCTCCAATCTTTTCCAAACTTCTGGGGCTTCACCCAGATGTTCTTTTAAGGTTCTTTTGGGGTCCACAGCTCACCCCAAGGGTCCAGAAGTTCTGTGATGGTCCTTGGGAAGTGCGGACTTCAACTCCCAGAGTGCACCTGGCGCAAACTCCTTTTTGGCCACTGGACAGTGGTCAGCTGGTCACTTTTTCAGGAGTTGGTGCAGGGGACTCTGGTTAGCAATTTTTCACCTGTAGCAAACAGGGAGTCCCTCCTTGAACCAGTGGAAGCCAGGCAAAGTCCTTCTTGTGGTGAAGCCCAAGTGTGCAGCTGGTGCAGTCTTTCTGAGTGCAGGGTCCAGGTGCAGGCCAGGGGTCCAGCAGGGCAGTCCTTCTTCTCCTTGTAGTTCTTTCTTCTTGAAATTTGGTGGGGATCTGAGGCGTGGGTGCAGGTCTGCCAGTTTTATCCTTGCTCCTGGGTGAAAAGCAGGGGGGCCCTGGTTCTCCAATCAGGGACAGGGTCGTCCCCCTGTGATGACCACTTCCTGGGAAGTGTGGCAAAAATCCATCCCAGAAGGCAACAGTCTCTAAAAATCCAAAATGGATGAATCTGATTTTTGGAGGAGAGATCTGGCTGAGCCCACCCACTGGTGTGGCTAAAAATCATAAACACACCCCTCTCCTGCCCTCTCCTAATCTAATCAAGGGGGCACCTAGCTGTCTGGGGTTGCAGGATGTGGGGGTGTTGTTGGGTGCTCCAGATGTCCTTCTCTGCCTTTGAAGACCAGTTTGGCAGCCCTCCCCCTTCCTGCCTCACCATCTGCTGAGGGGAGATTCTCTCCCCCAAGCACATTCCTTTGTGTGAAGTCAGGCCACTTCACACCTCATTAAAGTAGCCTGGCAGAAGCTGCTGCAGGCTGGCCAATCAGAGCACAGCAGCAAAAACAATGCAGAGCTGAAATTGGCAACTTTTTAGGTAAAGTCTAAACTTTTTACCTGCACTAGTTATATTAAATCCAACAACTGGAAGGTGTGGGATTTATTATAACAATCAATTTGATACCAAATTCTTGGTATGTAACATTTAAGGAGACTTTAAAATTTAAAATAAAGTCTGCCCATTCTAGCCTATGAAGGCCATTTACTTCAATGAGGGAAAAACGAATTTGGCTGTTTTTACCTCACCAGGGCTTATAAATCTATTTTTATAAAGTCCCTGCTTATAGTTACATGGCACCCAGCCCTAGGGGCACATAGGGCACACCTTAGGGGTGACTTATATGTAAAAATAAGGTAGTTTAAGACTTTGGAAGTACCTTTAATTCCAAAGTCGAATTTGCATATAACTTTAATTTAAAAGCAGCCAGCAAGGCAGGCTTGCTTTTAAAATGACACTGGGCACCTCAGCAATGCACCTAGGTGTGCACCACCTATGCCGTGGTCCCTAAACCTACATGCCCTACCATATACTAGGGACTTATAGGTAGGTTAACTTAGCCAATTATAATTAGCCTAATTTGCATATCCATTTTACACAGAGCACAGGCCCTGGGACTGGTTAGCAGTACCCAGGGCACCATCAGAGTCAGGAAAACACCAGCATAAAGTGGAAAATGGGGGCAAAAAGTTATGGGGCCTCTGCAATCAGCCCCAGTTTCTCACACCGGTGAAGGGCCAAAGGGGATCGCGGCCCTCTGGCTCACCCAGGGGAGAGGCTCCGGAGTCTGGGGCTGGCCAAATGGGGCATTGGGTTGCGCGTTACCATGCCTTGGAGGGCTCTGGATGCAGAGTAGAGAAGCAGAAACGCCCCACGGAGTTGCCGCCCAAGAAAGCAGCCACCCCGAAGGTATGCCAATGGCTGCCCTGTGATTTCCCCACATGCGCTGAACCCCTCTTGACTGCCAGGAGTTATGTCTGCCTTGTGTCTGGCAGTGATGGGGACGATACCCTATGGAAGATAAAAGGAACCCCAGAGCTCCGGCACATAAGGCCTATCTATGATATAGTTCAGGTGCCTGTCTGGAGCACCTTTAGAAATATGCTGATGACAAGATGGGCAGTTTTGGGGTATAATGATGATCTGCCATGAGGGAATGCTCCAAGCCATGCAAGATTTCAGTGATGAAGGCTGGGCATTTGGGATCTGTGCTTTTCTATGACCCATGCATTAATGATAAGATGTTTTCATGACTTGTCATTTGTTTCAGATGTTACTCTTATGGCCATTGATGATACTATGACATGTACATTACCTTAGTAATGTGTTCCTGACTACGGCTTATGTTGCACAATAATCAGTAACTCATGTGTTTTATGTGACTAGTGCTGGTTTTCACAGAGTACTAATGCTGTATAATGTTCTGACAACTGCTTGAGCAGCAGGGTACTACTGACATATTGTGTTTGGTATAATAATGATGTTGTGTACAATACAGTTTATCTTTGTATAACTTGGTGTTGTGTTTCCTTTGTGGTGCAACACGTGTGTTGTATGTGTTGTGCAAACTCTGTATGCATTGCCTCTGGGATAGGCCTGACTGCTCATGCCAAGCTACCAAGGGGGTGAGCTTGTAATACTGTAATACACCCAAAGTGAAACTTGCCCTCACACAAAGGACTGCCACACCCCCTACTGGGACTCTGGCAGACAGGATTGAACTGAAAGGGGACCTTGTGCACTTCTAAGCCACTCTTTGAAGTCTCCCCCACTTCAAAGGCACATTTGGGCATTTAAACAGGGCCTCTGCCCCTACCAACTCAGACACTTCCTGGAGAAGAGAACCTTAACCAGAACTTGCATTCTGCCAAGAAAAACTGTGTGGCTGCCCAAAAGGACTCACCTGTCTGCTTTCTGTGAAGGACTGCTGCCTTGCTGCTCTCTGGCTGTGGTGAGAAGTGCTCTCCAAGAGCTTGGATAGAGCTTGCCTCCTGTTCCCTGAATTCTCAGGACCAAATAGACTTCATCTCTACAAGAAGGACTCCTTGTGCGGCAAAATTCGACGCACAGCTTGCCAGAAATGATGCGCAGCCTGCACCACAGTGAAAAATTCACCGCTCACCGACCTGGAACGACACAGCCCAACTTCCCAATGAGAAGATCGATGCAGCACCAGCGTAGCAACTGGAAATTCGACGCATGGCACACTGGATCGACGCACAGCTGAGCCGGAATGTCGCAGCCCGACTTCCAGAGAGGAATCAACGTAGCACCTCCCTTGCGGTAGAAATGTACATGCAACGCCCACCGAATCTACGCATTCCCTGTGACTTCATCCTGTCAGCATCAGAAATCCACGCAACGTCCCCGGGGTGTCTGAAAACCCTGCAACCCGATGAGGATCCACGACTGGGCGCTGTACATTGACGCACAACCGTCCCTGCGTGAAAACTAAATGGCGCATTGCTGTGTGCGGCCCGAGAAATCAACGCACACCCCCTTTGTTTCCATGCATCTCCTCTGCGGTTCTTTGCGGCGATTTTGCATGCGAACCAGGTACTTTGTGCTTGATAGAGACATGTATTGCTTTTTAAAGAGTAAAGACACTTTATTTCACTTTTACAGTGATATCTCAACATTTACTTATTGCATTTTAATCGTTTTGACCTGCATCTTATCAAATAAATATAATATATTTTTCTAAACACTATGTGGTGTATTTTTTGTGGTGCTATACTGTGTTATTGCTTGATTTATTGCACAAATACTTTACGCATTACCTTCTAAGTTAAGCCTGACTGCTCAGTGCCAAGCTACCAGAGTGTGGGCACAGGATAATTTGGATTGTGTCTGATTTACCCTGTGTAGAGTGAGAGTCCTTGCTTGGACAGGGCGTAATCTGACTGCCAACCAAAGACCCTGTTTCTAACAGATAGTATGTAAATTAACCCTCAGTGAAGACCCAAATAGTCACTCGGTGGACCACAGAGTGGAGCTCTAAATATTATTTAATTTCTAATTAGTATCATGGGTAGGAATCTCTGTTGCACACTTCTGCTTTACACTAAGGGCCTCATTGCGATTTTGGCGGTCCCTCAACTACCATGGCTGCCATGGCGGTCCGACTGCCAAATGGATAGCTTTCAGACTGCTGAGTCATGCTGGCCTATGAAGCAAAAAACGCTGTGGTTGCGCTGGAACCGCCAGGCAGAAAAGATCGCCACAGTGATGAGGCTCCACCAGCAGACCAGTGGAGCCTGAGTTTCCGCTGGACATATCACGACATTGCACACAGCCAATGTGATCGTGGCGGGCCAACCACCACATCTCAGAAGGCAGAAATGGGCACTATAAATTGATACATTCACCTGCAGGCAGCCTCACTCATCTTCTATCGCAATGGAGCACATCGCACATGTCCTGCCGATGCTGATGATCCTCGAATGTGCATGAAACTCATGCTGCTGTGGATGTCACTGACCATGAGTACACACGCCTACCTGTATCAGGCAGCTCAAAACAAATCGTAGAGCAGTCGTCCAAGTCATATCGGGGGGTATGCGATGGGCATCAAGTACACATCAAACCCCATACACAGTCTAAAATGTAAATCAAGACTGACACATTCACAGTCACAATATGCCCCATGTGGGCAGTTCAATCACACTGTACTGCAACAATACACAAAAGCACATGGCTACACATCTGAGGCACAGGGACAGTGAAGGCTACAAACATTGTCACACACATCACTAACAACACACAAATATCGCATATACAGGTACAACTCACACACTCACATTCCACTCTGGCCAGGGACTGTTGTCACATACAACACACATATCTCCATGCCCGCACAAACAAAACTCAAGTTGACACACAACAGATTATTACATAAACCATATCAGGGGGACAAGTTGCACACCACACATGCTCACATTGGACAACACAGGATGAAATACTCACCACAACAAACAGTACACAACGCCATTACACCACTATTGCATTTACACACATGAACACATACACTCAACAAATAGTCTTCTTTTGGGGGACATGGACACCAAAACTGCACACAAAGTCAGATACTGCAAACAACAGCAAATGGAGAGCAAGCAGACTCAAAAACACACAACTGTGGCCACACAACACAGGTCACTCAGGAACAACATAAAGGTAGAAAAGGAATTGCAGGACAAATGTATACCTAAATAAAACAAACTGGTTTGGTTTAGTAACAAAGAAAGAAAGAACAATGTCCAAGGCATTTGGCTAGTCCATAAGCAAATGTTCATGCACATCACTGTGGTCAGACTTGACTCCTTAACTACCAGGCAACCTCTACTTGAAGGGACATCAAGGGGGCAGGCAGGCACCTCAGGGATTATCCATGGGGTCAGATTTGGGAGGGGGGTTTGTGCTTAGTCTTAAGAGGGATGGCCTTCCTCTTGGGACAGGTGGGCATCTTCTGGGAGGTAGAGGTATGGGTTATGCAGGGGGACGGGTGAGGCCATAGAGGTGGAAGGGATGGCCTCGGAGGTGGGTAGGGGCATCTTGGGTTGGGGATGGGTGAGGCAACAGGCCGAAGGTTAAGGTCAAACAAAAAAGGTTTCTTAGGAACACTGGGATGGTCATCAGAAGGGGGTCGGGATTTTGAGGTTGAGGAAGTGGTCGTAGGCTGTGTAGGTGTGGATGTCATGGGTGCTTGCTTCTGGGAGATATACTTGTGTGTGATGGGTGTCTGTTGGGTGGGTGAGTGAGTGTGTTTGTGTGTCTTAGGGAGTGGGAGATAGAGGTGCTGGAGGATGCGGAAGTGGTTGATGTGTGTGTGGCTGTTGGAGTTGTGACTGCAGGTTGGCTGGATGTGGTGGATGTCTGTGTTTCTATAGTTGGGTTGTCTGCGGGTGGTGTTTGTGGTAGATGTCTGCGGAGCTGCTAGGGTGGGGTCTGTGGGTATGATGGGTGTGGTGCTTGTGTCACTGAATCTTGGTGTGGTGCCTATGGGTATGCTGGATGTAGTGTGTGTAATGCAGTGGATGGGGAATGTCCAGGTAAGTTGTGAGTTTTGTTCTGTCTGTGGGTGGCTGTTGTTTGTGGGTGTGCTGGTGTGTTTTGTGGTGCTTTTATTTGTGTGTGCACCTCTTGGCTGTTGATGTGTGTTAGATGGGGGTCTCTAGTTGGCAGTCAGGATCCCCCCTGTCCAAGCATGGACCCTCACTCTAGTCAGCGTAAAGGACACTCACTTTCATTTAACCCCCGCTCACCCCCTCAGTAGCTTGGCATGAGCAGGCAGGCTTAATTTCAGAAGCAATGTGTAAAGTATTTGTACCAACACACACAGCAATACAGTGAAAACACTTCAAAATGGACATTACACCAGTTTAGAAAATAGGTAATTTTTGTCAGGGAGTCCGGATCCTCAGGGTTTGCGCCTGTTTCCAATATGTCCACCTCTTGGCAGCTCCAAACTCTACTAGCCGTTATAGCACAGAGTTAAAGAATGGCCAAGTAGGGGAAGGGGTTTTAGGTTGGGAACAGCGTGGAAGGAGACTTGTGGAGGAGCCAAAGGGATGGCTGAGGGAACTGTGAGGGAAATGTTAGTTGGAGGATTTCCTCCTAAGCCTTGAGTAGGAGGACCGAACCAAGCTGTTATAGCACAGAATTAAAGAATGGCCAAGTTGTGGAAGGGGTTTTAGGTTGGGAACAGCGTGGAAGGAGACCTGTGGAAGGAAAAGTTAAGAACACAATGATCAGATTATACAGTACACTTCGACTTTCATAGACTTTGTTCAGGATAGCTATGGACTGATAACATGAATGATCAAGAGCCTTTACATATCATAACCTTATTAGCTCTGAGTACCTGGAAAATAAATAAGGATTATGCAAGCTTTTATAAGAGCGTTTCTTTAGAATACAATCTGAGGCTCTGAACCTTGAACTAACTCAAGTTATTCTTTGAATAGAAACTACTTAATAACAGTGATCAATAAACACATTAGTTTTCAGGAATAATATGCATTAGGTTCATGAATGATACTGCAAAGGCACACTATAACAGTAATCAATGAACACATTGGTTTTTAGGAATAAACTGTGATAATCTCATGAATGATACTGCAAGGACACACCTTGTCTGGATCTTCAAGATTCAATTGCTTAAGAACTATTATACACTTTAAATATCAAAACTGTGCATCAAGATTTCAATGTCTAGAAATGATCGCGTTTTCTGCTGATCTGAAACACAAGGGTTAAATGCCAAGAATAGCTTTCGCACTCTGCCATTGATTCAACCATCAGGATCCAAATGTTAAAATACGATCGAGCATTCTGCCAATCTAAGTTGCAAGTTTTAATTGCCAAGAATGAATCGTGCACACTGCTGCCGATTCAGCTGCCAAGGTTTAAATGCCAGGATATGATTGCGCACTCTGACGATCTGATCTGTGAAAGTTAAATGCCAAGAATGAATTGCGCACACTGCTGGCGATTTAACCATCAAGGTTTAAATGCCAGGATACGATCGCACACTCTGCCAATTCAAACTGTGAAAGTTAAATGCCAAGAATGAATCCTGCACACTGTTGCTGATTCAACCACCAAGGTTTAAATGCCAGAATATGATCGCGTACACTGCCAATCCGAACTGTGAAAGTTAAATGCCAAGAATGAATCGAGCACACTGTTGCCGATTCAACCATCAAGGTTTAAATGCCAGAATACGATCGTGCACACTACAGATCCAAACTGTTAAAGTTAAATGCCAAGAATTAATCGTGCTCACTGTTGCCGATTCAACCATCAAGGTTTAAATGCCAAAATACGATTGTGCAAACATTCGATCCGTACTACAAGAGTTAAATGTCAAGAATGAATTGAGCACACTGTTGCCGATTCAACCATCAAGAGTTAAATGCCAAGATACGATCACGCACACTGCCGATCTGAACTGCAAGAGTCAAATTCCAAGAATGAATCGAGCACTCTGTTGCCGATTCAACCATCAAGAGTTAAATGCCAAGATACGATCGCGCACACTGCCGATCCGAACTGCAGGAGTTGAACGCCAAGAAAAACATTGCACACGCAATGTAACCATAAGGCCCAAAACTCGAGTATTTCTGAAAACGGAGTTGGGGGCCTAACCCGACCTCCGTCTTACCGCCCTGCTTGAAGATCACCAAAGGAAATGAAGACGGCCTGGAAATCCTGGGTAGGCCTTCAGAACAGGAGCTCAGGAAAATGCTGCTGCTCTGCACCGGGGCCTCTGAATAGTGAGCACGTGGAGCTGGGCTGGGTCCCTTAAATAGGCCCAGGCCCCGCCCATGTGCCACACCCAACCAGGCTGCAGGAAGGGATTCTAGAAAGGCTTAGAATAGGGACCACACCCTAACCACACCCTGTAGTACTGCAGCAAAGCCTTGAAAATGTGCAATACATTGCAAACAGCATTAATGATGTTTCAACATGAATCTCTGCAATGCAAAAGGTTAACATACTGCATTAATACATAATGCATGAATTATTACATTTCATAAAAGTTAGTTTATTGCATTACGTCGCCCGTAGAGCGCGCACTGTCCTGATGTTGACAATTTTTATCTAAATCAAACTAGACCAAAACAACAAAAATCCAACATCCACTAATCAAGATATGAATTTTAAAAAGAATAAGGCCCTCCTTCCCGCTGCAGTGACGGCCGCCAACATACCATCGCGGAGGCAAACATCCATTCGTCATATTATGACACAGACACACTAAACCGACAGAATACTGACACAAACACAAATCTACCAGAACAAAGGTAAGTGCTAAAATGTTGGTACGAACACCCACACCATCATGCCAACAAAACAACGCCCTCCACATTATGACCCACAAATCACCATGGCAGACATTCAATGGCAGTAAACCATTGGTGGTAGACACTGGCACGGTCAGAATGGCGACCCAAATACAAACAACACAACAATGGTCAATACCAAAAACAAACACCTGACACTAATACACACACCACACCCACCCACCCACAGTACTATAAAACCACGCACACACATTACCCACAACCCTTTATGAACACGAAAAATAGCCAAGAGACAGACACGCAAATCACAGACACAACTACACACACACTAACACTCAGCCATCCGTCATGCACCCCACACCCTACCACTTTATTCAACACCGACTGCACAACACACACCACACAACACCCATGTCCCCACAAAGGCACCCCCTTTTCACTGATGAGGAGTTGCGGGTCATGGTGACGGAAATAGTTAGGGTAGAGCCACAGATGTTTGGAGCACAGGTACAGCAAATATCCAATGCAAGGAAGATTGAGCTATGGTGGTGAATTGTGGAACGGGTGAACACTGTGGGACAGCACCCAAGAACAAGGGACGACATCAGGGAGAGGTGGAATGACCTACGGGAAGGTACGTTTCATGGCAGCAAAGCAGAGAACTGGCGGTGGACCCCCACCTCCTCTACAGCTGACTGCATGGGAGGAACGAGTCTTGGCAATACTGCATCCTGAGGGACTCACTGGAGTAGCCGGGGGACTGGACACTGGTGAGTCAACATTTACGACCTATCACCCCCCATACCTGCATGCCATCTCCCCTACCCTGACTCCTATCACTCCACTTCATCCCACAAGTGCACCTACTCATATTACTAACCCCAGTGCCAAAACCTTCATACCATACCCACTGCATGTACAGCCCTCCCAGCCCTGCATGTACACCCACCACCCATGCATGCACATCATGGAGAACTAACAATCCCACAATCCATCACCATACACAAACAAAGGTGGCAGGGCAATAGCAACAATAAAGGGGAAGCTATGGATATAGAATATCTCATAGACATGAAGCATAATACATCACTTACATGCCCGCAGGTGCCCCAGCCAATCCCAACGGTGAGGAGGTGTTACAGCTATCCAGTCCC
Source organism: Pleurodeles waltl (assembly GCF_031143425.1). Taxonomy (NCBI): domain Eukaryota; kingdom Metazoa; phylum Chordata; class Amphibia; order Caudata; family Salamandridae; genus Pleurodeles; species Pleurodeles waltl. Next base: position 1,682,293,775 of record NC_090444.1, on the reverse strand, counting down.
CCAACAGAATATGCCCCCAGTGATGACAGTAACTCTGGACATGTGGATGACCTTCCTGACCCATCAGAGACCACTGGTCAGTCGGCTACCCCAGCCCACTCCTGGTCCACCACAGAGCCTCCCCCCTCAGTATCCAACACCACAGCACCCAGCCAACACCCCACACCTCTGTCCCAGGACACATCAATCACCAGTGTGCCCACCTGTACAGAGACTCCAGTCCACACCTCACAGCCAAGACAATCAGCGTCCTGGGGTCATTGGCAGTGGGCACACTATTCAGGGGACACAGGCACAGGGGAACAGGGACACTTGGAGGACAGATGTGCTCCAGGGGGAGGACAGGCTCAGGGAACCGACTGTCCAGGAGGCACTCACTAATCTCCTGGGGGCTTACCAACAATCCCAGAACAAGATGAGCCAGATTCCTAACACCATGCAGGCGAACCAGCGGCTGCAGGAGGTACACCATCAGGAGATCAGGAAAGATTTGCAGGCCCTCAACACCACCATGGTCTCAATAGCAGGGGTGCTGGTTGACATGGCCAACATCTTGAGGGAACATACAGCACACCAGTGGGCCCCTTCTACTAGCCAGTCAACTGAACAGCCCACCACATCTGCTGCAGCTAGTGGACAGGAGGCCCTGCCACAGGACCCACAGGCCACCAGCACTCCTCCTGCTGCAGAAGGTGAACCACCCCTCAAGCAGTCCCTGTGACCCAGACAGATGCCAGAGACACTTGCCAAGGCCAAGAGCACAACCAGGAAATGAGACCCTCCTGAATGTCCCCCTTGTGTCTCACTCTGTCACCTTGTCCACTTTGAACTGCCTTTGCTCCCCTTCCTATGGCCCCTTGGATACTGGACCTCTACTACAAATAGACTGAACCAATACCCTGGACTTACTTCTACCATCACCCCATTCCATTGCACTATTCCTTCTGTAAATTTTACTACAATAAACACCCTTGAATACAACTTGAGTGATAGTGTTTTATGTGAATAAATGTTTGAATATGATAACAGTTACATCTTGTGCAATTGACCTGAACTCTGTGATAGCATACAAATAATGACCTGTAGCTATCAGTACACAATAGTTAAAACATCACCATCTGCAAAATGAAAAGGCATAGGTGACAGTCAGTTGAGATGCAAAGGAAGTGACTATCAGCCTTCTACAGGCACACTGAAAAGATAAATAATCAGAGGAATGGTCAGTTCCACTGTCTCACCTGTGTGTCATTGGAAGTACTGCTGCATAACTGATGTTCTGTTGTCCACATCCTCATCCTCTGCCATCTCATCCTCACTGTCCTCAGCGTCCACTGCTGTCACAGGGATATTTCCAATCACCTCCTCCCGCAGATAAGGCACATGTCGGCTGAGGGCCAGGTTGCGCAATAGCTGATATCAAATCAGGCTCCAATTGAGAACACAGCTCTGTGATTGTGGCCCTGTCCAATCTATAGGTGAGTATTATGCCTGTCCTCCATTGTAGCCAAATCCACAAGGGGTCTGTACATGTCTCCTCATCCTATTCCTCCACAGTGGTAAGTATCTAAGTGAGTTGGGTGTCACAAACTGAACAATGGAACCATCACCTCAGTGTACATACAGCATGTATGTGATCAGACATTGTGAATGACAATGTATGTGTAATTTACAGCAAGGACGCAGTTTCCAATTTCTGAATGTTCTCCGTCACCATAAAATGGCGACCACCTGTCATGCAAGTATGAACAGGTGGAAGTGATGTAACTCCACCAGCGTTGGACATCATGGCGGAAGGCGGTCTTGTACCACAGTGCTGTTCCTCATTGGCTAAAATGGGGCTCTATGGAGTACAGTGTCCAATGGGGATTACCGGAGCTGGCGACGGTGTACACCGCCGTGGACGTGACTGCCATTTTCTGTCTAAAACCTCACTGGTTTCCTGACTTTCCACAGGATGACACCTCCACTGCATGTGCTGCTGTGACCTGTGTCTGGATCCTGCCGTGGCCCGTGTGACAGGGGAAAGGGCCCCTGCCCTCACTTTAGAGGAGTTAAAGCACCTGGTGGATGGGGTCCTACATCTGTATGGACAGCTCTATGGGCCTCCAGACCAACAGGTGAGTACACCATGAGCACGATGCATACGACAAGGTTGCATGGAGATGTGTGTGCTATCAGTGTGTCATTTGGGTGGAGGGTATGTCTGGCAGTAGTGTACATGCAGGGCTCCGGGTGATGTGTGTGCCAATGGAGATGGAAATAGTATTTGTTGGCCATATGTGTGACAGTTTGATGGTATGGTTAATGGATCCTCCTGCCTGTATTTCCTCTGCAGGTCAGCACCCATCAGAAGAAGGGATTGTGGCTTGCCATCGCCAAGTACGTGCGGACCCTGGGATCTATAGCAGGCGGAGCACCCATTGTAGGAAAAGGTGAGAGGACCTGAGACACTGAGCCCAGAAGACCGTGGAGGCCCAGCTGTGGGCGGTCTCCCAACAAGGGCGGAGTGCCCATTGGAGCCTGGCCCCCCTGATGGCCCGCATACTCACGGTGGCCTACCCAGAGCTGGATGGGCGCTTGAGGGCAGCACAGCAGCCACAAGAGGGTGAGTACACTGAGCGTGACAACCATTTTTGTAGGGTGTCATGGGATCCTGGTGGTGGGTTTCAGTTAGTGGGTGCCCCTTAATGTCAGCTCAGTTAGTTGCGGCATGATACAGCTCAAGGTATATGGTTGTATAGCTAAATTTAGTAACCTAGCTAGGTTACATTCCATGTCAGACAGGGCTTAGTGGGTCCCAGGAGGGGTGCACTTGGCGGTGGTTGGCTCTCATCTTGCTGTGGCACCTAGCCAATGGAATGCCATTGCGATGCATACTGCTCAATCCTGATCCCTGTGTGTGATGGTAATTTGTATGCCAACTGTGGTGTTGGTGCTGTATTTGTCCCAGTGCTCCCTTTCTCTATCCCCCCATTTTCTTCTGTCATCCTGTCCATGTGTGCATTAGCATCATCTGGTGGAGGAGCAGGGGCACCGGTGACTGAGGGAGCTGCATCCTGCTGGACCCAGGAGGCAGAGTCCACCGACGCCGAGGGGACCAGTGGGATGGAGGACAAGGAGAGCACCACGGAGGAGACAGGAGGGGACAACACTGTCTCTGATTCCTCCTCTGATGGAAGCTCCCTGGTGGGGGCGGACACCTCTGGAACCACCCCAGCTACTGGTACGGCTGCCAACCCCTGTGCCAGCACCGCCCTTCAGTAGCCCCCCACCCAATTGCCTTTGCCTGCTCAGTCATGAGAGTGGGCATCTCCTTCGCCCCAGACACCTCAGGCCCTGCCTCAGTCCGCCCTGCTACCCTCAGTGAGGAGGCTATTGACCTCCTGAGATCCAGCTCTGTAGGGCAGTTGACCATTGTGAATGCCATCCAGGGGCTCGCATCCCAGATGCAGCAGCACAATGTATACTTGGGGGGCATCCACGGTGGGTCGGCAGCCCTACAGAGATCATTTCAGGCTCTGGCCTCCTCGTTGATGCCAGCCAGTGTCCCTGTTCCTACCGTCCTCCACCAACTACTACTTCCCATTCCCAGTCTCCTCAACCCCAACCCATCCCAAGCACACATACAGACAAGCATGCACACAAAACATCACACAAGAGCATCACAGTCAAACACAGGCAGCACACTTCAGTCCACAAGCACTCACACAAACAACAGACAGTTGCACATACAACCACGTCCACTGTCTCCCCTTTCTCCTCCTCCTCCTCCATCACAGTTACATCCACACCTGCATGCATTGCATCAACAGCCACCACCACATCAAGTAGCACACACACCTCACTTGCAGGCACCTCCACAACATCCATCCACACTTCCCTTTGTCCTGTCCCACCCTGTATGCCCCCTCCTACGAGACACAAGCGCACGCACTCCGACACCCAGCAGCATCCACCTCACACATGCACACTGTCCATGCACCTGCACCCAAGTCCAGCAGACAGACACCTCCAACAATCACTTCCTGAACCTCCACTCCTAACCCTCCTACCACATCCCGTCTCCACATCCCTAAGAAGCTTTTCCTTGCCCAACTTGACCTCTTCCCTCCCCCTCCATCCCCCATCCTGCCCATAAGAACAGGGCCCCAACGAACCAGCCCAGCACCTCAGACAATCAAAAGGGCCCCAGAGTTGACCGCTGCCACGCCTACTGACAGCACACCTCCGGCTCAGAAAGGGAGGACTAGGGTGGTGAAAAGCAAGGGACAGGAGACGGGGACAGTGGAGTCAACTCCTAGTCCTGGAGGCAAGGACACAAGTGACATGTCAAAGGCCAAGGGGACCCGTCACAAGATGGGACAGATGGATCCATCTCCAGCACCAAAGATTACCAAAGATCCCACTCCACCAGCAAAGAAAGGGAAGGTTCCCACTCAACCACCAATGAAAGGGAAGAGGCCCACTCAACCACCAATGAAAGGGAAGGTTCCCACTAAACCACAAATGAAAGGTAAGAGGCCCACTCAACCACCAATGAAAGGCAAGAGCCACATTCCTGTGACAGTGGTTTTACTCTGCAGCTGGTTCTGTGTATGGTGTGTATGTGAATGGTGTGTGTTGTGCGTGTGTGTGTCACTTTCCTTTTTCTCCCTCCCTCACTTGTGTGCTAGGTGGCTGTACTCACTGTCATCGTCTTCATCAGGGTTGGTGTTCCAGAAAGGCCCTGGCGCAGAAGAGCATTGGGAAGTCTTGAGGTTCCAGTCGATGGCGGAGGTAGAGCTCTCTGTGTATTTGTTGATGAGTCTTTTCTTTTCTGTGTTATGTTTCCACCACACTTTTGATGTTCGTTGGTTCCGTCCGGATTCTGGTGGTTTGCTATGTCATATTATGGTGGGCAGTACCTTGGGTTTCGCCTGGCTGTTGATAGCTACCTCCGTTATCAGTCGTGTTAACGCTCTGGCAGTTGGTGTGGTACGTTGGCTGTCTATGAGAAGTATCTCCGCCATAGTCATAATTTAGCGGTATTAACCGCCAGCTTGCGGAAACAGCCATTTCAATGGGAAAACGCTCACCTCTACACAATCCACGATGAAGGAGGGCACCATGGAGCCGGAACTGCAAATACTCCCTGCTCTTGTCTTCCTGCTCCTCTACGAACACCAGCAACGTAGGCGTCGAAGACAACGGTGAGTACTGCACCTACGACATAGGGGAGAGGGGAGGCAAAAGTCACGGACACACAAATGCAACACCCCCACCCCCACCCCGACCCTCACCACCTACAACACACACACCAATGCATTTCCCAACTGCACAGTTACAACCCACAACCCCCCGGATGAATGCAAAGACAAAAGGAAATCAGTTCAAACTTTGTAATGTATCAAAATACAGTAACCAAATATATACAGATATATATAAACATTCTAAAAATCATACATCACGATTAGTACTGCAGGTATGCACATATCAATGTCCGTGGACCACTGGGCCCACAAGGTATGGGCGAGGGCCACACTAGATACCTGTCCACAAACAGAGAGAACACTGCAGGGGCATCAGATAGAAATAAAACAGGCACCTCAGGGGGAAGGGAAGGGGGGGCACCTCAGCCGGATTACAGCACCACACCAGATCCACGACGGGGCTCCATGCCCATTGATGTATCCTGGGGAGTGCAAAGCCACAGTCTCTCAAGTCTCTCCAGTGGGTGATTTGCCCACTGTACCATCCTGGGAAGTGCAAAGCCACAGTCTCTCAAGTCTCTCCAGTGGGTGGTTTTCCCACTGTACCATCTTGGGGAGTGCAAAGCCACAGTCTCACAAGTCTTTGCAGTGGGTGGTTTGCCCACTGTACCATCCTGGGTATTGCAAAGCCACAGTCTCTCAAGTCTCTACAGTGGGTGGTTTGCCCACTGTACCATTCTGGGGAGTGCAAAGCCACAGTCTCCCATGTCTTTGCAGTGGGTGGTTTGCCCACTGTACCATCTTGGGGAGTGCAAAGCCACAGTCTCCCATGTCTTTGCAGTGGGTGGTTTGCCCACTCTACCATCCTGGGGAGTGCAAATCCACAGTCTCTCAAGTCTCTACAGTGGGTGGTTTGCCCACTGTACCATCCTGGGGAGTGCAAAGCCACAGTCTCTCAAGTCTCTACAGTGGGTGGTTTGCCCACTGGACCATCTTGGGGAGTGCAAAGCCACAGTCTCTCAAGTGGATAACAGCCTCCACTGGTCCTGGAGGAGGACTGGTGCCCAGAGTGCTTCATGCTCCCCGTGAGGGTCCCAGTTCCGTCACTGTCCCAGCTGCACATGGGCTAACGATGCTTGATTTGGCGGTCTTTGCCTTGTTCAGCGGTCTTCAACATGGCAGTCTTTGCCCTGTTCAGCAGTGCTTGACTTTGCTGTCTTTGCCCTGTTCAGCGGTACATTGCCATGGCGGTCATTGCCCTGTTCAGCGGCGCTTTGCCCTGTTCAGCGGTCTTCACCATGCCGGTCTTTGCCCTGTTCAGCGGTGCTTGACTTTGCTGTCTTTGCCCTGTTCAGCGGTGCATTGCCATGGTGGTCATTGCCCTGTTCAGTGGTGCTTTGTCCTGTTCAGCGGTCTTCACCATGGCTGTCTTTGCCCTGTTCAGCAGTGCTTGACTTTGCTGTCTCTGACCTGTTCAGCGGTGCTTTGCCCTGTTCAGCGGTCTTCACCATGGCGGTCTTTGCCCTGTTCAGCGGTGCTTGACTTTGCTGTCTCTGACCTGTTCAGCTGTGCTTTGCCCTGTTCAGCGGTCTTCACCATGGCGGTCTTTGCCCTGTTCAGCGGTGCTTGACTTTGCTGTCTTTGCCCTGTTCAGCAGTGCATTGCCATGGCGGTCATTGCCCTGTTCAGCGGTGCTTTGCCCTGTTCAGCGGTCTTCACCATGGCGGTCTTTGCCCTGTTCAGCGGAGCTTGACTTTGCTGTCTCTGACCTGTTCAGCCGTGCTTTGCCCTGTTCAGCGGTCTTCAGCATGGCGGTCTTTGCCCTGTTCAACAGTGCTTGAGTTTGCTGTCTCTGACCTGTGCAGTGGTGCTTTGCCCTGTTCAGCGGTCTTCACCATGGCGGGCTTTGCCCTGTTCAGCGGTGCTTGACTTTGCTGTCTCTGACCTGTGCAGCGGTGTGTGGTATGACGGTCCCTCAGTGCCCAGCGGGGCTGTGGCTGCTGGGGCCCTCCAGGGCACTGCCGCTGGTGCTGGTCTCCGGACCAGTGACAATACTGCTGCCCTCCAGGGCACTGACTCTGGCGGTGGTCTCCGGACCAGTGACGATACTGCTGCCCTCCAGGGCACTGACTCTGGCGGTGGTCTCCGGACCAGTGACGATACTGCTGCCCTCCAGGGCACTGACTCTGGCGGTGGTCTCCAGACCAGTGACGATACTGCTGGTGGTGGCGTCACGGCCGGCGGGGAGGATGACGGCCTTCTACGCTGTGCTGCTCTTACCAGACCTTGGAGACCTCTTCTGGCCCTTCACCACCTTGGGAGGAGTCACAGCTGACTCGGCACTCCCCCCGGGACCCTTGTGAGCTGTTTTGCCGGCGGGAGTCTTCACCCTCTCCCGTCGGGCACTTTCCAACTTAAGGTGCTTTACAGGGGGTGGACTGGCAGTGCTTTGGCTCCGTGTCACACTGGCTGCCCTGGTGGCCGGTGCACTCCACAGACCTTTAACACGCACCACTGGTACCGGACTTTTTTTGGCTGAGGTGCTACTACGGGACCTATGAATTGGAGGGGTGGGGGCAGTGGGAAAGAGGTCAACGTTGCTCAGGAAGAGTTTCTGACGAACACTGGGATGGGTAGCTGGAGGGGGTCTGGGAGTGGAGGAAGAGGAGGTGGTTGTAGAAGGTGTAACTTTAGGTGATTTGGGTGCAGGTGCAGGTACTGGAGGCTGTCGTGAGGTGGATGGATGTTGGGTGTGTGGGTGCCCGTGTTTGTGTACTTTGGGGGCGGTCACAGACACACTGGGAGTGGACACAGGGGACGTGTAAATGGTAGTGGGGATGGTGAGTGCAGGTGAGCGGGGTGTGGTTCTGGGTGTTCTGGTGCGAGTCCTAGTGCCTATAGATGTAGTGCATGCAGGTGAGAGTGTAGACGACACTGGGAGGGAGGAGGGAGACGACGAGGAGGGGGACACAGTGGAGGCAGTGGATGTTGCTGTGTCTGTATGTGGGTGATGCTTGAGTGAGTGCCTGTGGGATGTGTGGTGCCTATGTTTGCCTGAGCTACTTTTGTGTGGTGAGGTGTGTGCATGCTTGTCTGATGGTGTGGTTGGGATAGGGTGGGGTACAGGGGATTGGGTCTGGGTGGAGAAAGTTGGAGGGGGGAGGCTAGACACAGGGACAATGGCTGCCATCAGTGCTGAGGCCAGAGATTGCAGGGTTCGATGATGGGCAGCCTGACCAGAATGAATGCCCTCCAGGAATGCATTAGTGTGTTGCAACTCCCTTTCTACACCCTGGATGGCATTCACAATGGTAGACTGCCCAACAGTGAGTGACCTGAGGAGGTCAATGGCCTCCTCACTGAGGGCAGCAGGGGTGACAGGGGAAGGGGCATGGGCTGAGGTGCCTGGGGCGAAGGTGATGCCCACCCTCCTTGGTAAGCGGGCACGGAGCGAAAGCTAAGGGGCTGCTGGGAGGGCGGTGCTGGTGGGGGGGGTGGCGGCTGTACCTGTAGAAGTGGGGGGCACAGATGGTGCCGCCACCACAAGGGAGCTCCCATCGGTGGACGAGTCCGTGTCGCCGGTTGCTGATCCGGTGACCGACGTGAAGCTTCCCTCGCCCTCCGTCCCACTGGTGTATTCAGAGTCTGTGTTGTGGCCCTCCATGGCCATGTGGGATGCAGCTCCCTCGTGCTCCGGTGCCACTGTACCTCCGCCTGATGATGCTGATGCACAAAAGAACAAGGAGAGCACAAAAAGGGGGGGGGGGCGACAGAAGAAAGACAGGTTGAGTGCATGGCTTACCGCTACCGTTGGCGGACAATACAGACACAGCAGCCCCCTGCACTACGCCGTGCTCTTGGCCTCTACAGATGCAATGTCTAGGATATGGCCTACCTGGCTATAAGTGTCATCTGTCCACATAGATGACACAGGGGCATGTATACCTGTACTTGGCACTCTACAGAGGTGGGGTGGGGGGCCACAGGGCCATGCCTTACGAAGGGGCCTAGCCTACGGAACTCGGCCTGGCCTAGGGAAACCCACAGCCCTCCTCCCCCACCCAGACCCCTCCACTGCGCGCAAAGTCCACAGAATGAGAATGTACTCACCCCCTTGTGTCTGCTGTGATGCCCTCAAGCGCCCATCCAACTCAGGGTAGGCCACCGCCAGGATCCGGAACATCAGGGGGGTCATGGTGCGAGGTCATCCCCAGCTGAGCCTCCGCCGTCTTCTTGCTCCAGTGGTGAATGTCCTCCCATCTTTTACGACAGTGGGTGCCCCGTCTCTGGTGGGCCCCCAGGGTCCGGACGTCCTTGGCGATGGCACGCCAAATGTCCTTCTTCTGGTGGGCGCTGACCTACATGACATGTACAGGGGAAGAAGAGAAGTCATTACCAACTGCACCGTCGAAGTGAGTGGCCCCCATCCCTACCCTTGCCATGTGGCACATGCATTCACAGTCCTTCATGGTTGCAGAACTCTGCCCCCTTCCTACTGACGTCCAGCACTCTCCACCCAGCATAGCCCATACAACGTGCTCCCTGTGTCATTACCTGTTGGTCTGGAGGACCGTAGAGTAGCGTGTACTGGGGGAGGACCCCGTCCACAAGCTTCTCCAACTCCTGAGCAGTGAAGGCAGGAGCCCTTTCTCCAGACGCAGCAGCCATTGTCTCTTCCAGACCGAGGTCACAGCAGCACTTGCAGTGTAGGTCCTCTCCTGTCGAAGATCAGGTATCGAGTGATTTAACAGATAGAAAATGGCGGTCAAGTCCGCGGCGGTGACGTCCGCGACGGTGCGTATCATCACCGCCGGCGCAATTCATCATTGGCTCCTGGGACCCATAGGGTCCAATGTTAACCAATGCAGCATTGCGCCGCGGTCTACGACCGCCTACCGCGACGGTGTACAATACCAGCGCAGTTACCTCACATCCCATTTTCCCACTTTAGAGGTCAGGCATCCGCCATTTCAGGGGCCCACATTGCTTCATTTACTACTGCGTCACACATACCTAGGCCTACACTCAACATACATACAGGAAGCCTTTTGTATTTGGTGTCGTGTTCTGTGTAGCTGTGGGTACATACCTGAGAATTTGTTGACTCTGTGGTCGGTGTTGTCCTTCTTAGGCACCGTCAGCTGGGACATTTGAGGAGATGGCGGAATCCTCCGGTGTACCGACCGCTGGGGGACCTGTTAACAATGGAGGAGCGACATTTGATCATCACCTACAGGTTTGACCGTGCCACAATCCAGGAACTGTGTACCCAGTTGGAGCCAGACCTGATCTCACCAATCTGGCATCCCACAGGAATACCCCCTGAAGTGCAGGTGCTATCAGTGCTCCATTTCCTTGCAAGTGGATCATTTCAAACAACAGTGGCCATGGCATCAGGGATGTCCCAGCCTATGTTTTCCAACGTGTTGACCAGAGTGTTGTCTGCCCTGCTGAAACACGTGAGGAGCTACATCGTTTTCCCTCAGGTGGAGGATTTGGCTACAGTTAAAGGTGACTTCTATGCCCTGGGACATATCCCCAACATCATAGGTGCTATTGATGGGACCCATGTAGCTCTGCCCCCCCCGCAGGAGTGAACAGGTGTACCTGAACCGGAAGAGTTATCATTCCATGAATGTACAGATGGTATGTTTGGCACACAAGTACATCCAGCAGGTAAATGCTATGTTCCCTGGCTCAGTACATGACGCCTACATCCTGCGGAATAGCAGCATCCCGTATGTGATGGGTCAACTCCAGAGGCACCGTGTGTGGCTATTAGGGGACTCTGGTTACCCCAACCTGTCATGGCTACTGACCCCGGTGAGGAATCCCAGGACCAGGGCAGAGGAACGCTACAATGAGGCCCATGGGCGGACTAGGAGGGTTATCGAACGCACCTTCAGCCTCCTGAAGGCCAGGTTCAGATGCCTCCATATGACAGGTGGTTCCCTATTCTACTCACCAAGGAAGGTGTGCCAGATCATCATCGCCTGCTCGATGCTTCACAATCTTGCTTTGCAACGCCAGGTGCCTTTTCTGCAGGAGGATGGTCCAGATGACGGTGTTGTGGCTGCTGTGGAGCCTGTGGACAGTGATGAGGAGGAAGCTGAGGAAGAAGACATAGACAACAGGGAGTCAGTCATACAGCAATATTTCCAGTGACACACAGGTGAGAACAATTTTTTTACTATTACATTCACTTTCACACTTCTACCTCAATCCTGTCTATCAATTTGAAGAAGTATTTGGTAACTGAGTTGTACATTTCCATTACGGTTTCACAGGTGTGGTTACCAACGTGTGTCATCTGCTTGCATCCTTCATGGACTTGTGATGTGTGACATAGGTATGTTGGCATTACATTTGAAAACGCATTTTGTGACTGTCATAGCTAATACACATTATCCAAATCACAGACTGACTCCAGATTGTTTTGTGGTTCAAGGGTGTTTATTCAAGTGCTAATTATTGGAGGGGGTGGCAAAATGGTGATGGGTGATGGTGGAGGAATGTCCATGGCAGAGCCAAGTCTATTAGTCTCACAGGTGCACTGCCCATATGGGCATAGGAAGTAGAGCTGGGGCAGTTTAAGTATGGACAGGGTGACAAAGTGGGACAGTGAGATGACAATCAGGGTGGTCTCATTTCCTGGCGGGGGTCTTGCCATCTTGCTCTGTCCTGTTCCTGGATCTCAGGGACCGCTTTCGGGGTGGTTCTCCATCTGCAGGGGGTGGGGTGCTGGTGTGGTGGTCCTGTGGCGGGGCGTCCTATCCACTAGCGCCGGTGGAGGTGGTGGGCAGTTCATCGTCCAGGCTAGTGTCAGGGGCCCCTTTGAGTGCCACAGTGTCCCTCATGGTCTTTTGTATGCCCTTCAGCACCCCTACGATGGTGCCCAGGGCAGAGCTGATGGTTCTGAGCTCCTCCCTGAAGCCCAAATACTGTTCGTCCTGCAGGCGCTGGGTCTCCTGAAACTTGGCCAGGACCGTAGCCATCGTCTCCTGGGAGTGGTGGTATGCTCCCATGATGGAGGAGAGGGCCTCGTGGAGAGTGGGTTCCCTTGGCCTGTCCGCCCCCTGTCGCACAGCAGTCCTCCCAGTTCCCCTGTGTTCCTGTGCCTCCGTCCCATGGACCGTGTGCCCACTACCACTGCCCCCAGGTCCCTATTGTTGTTGGGGTGGTGGGTTATCCTGGGTTCCCTGTAGTGGTGGACACACAGCTGATTGACGTGTCCTAGGGACGGAGGTATGGGCCCACTGGGTGGGTGCTGTGCTGGTGTTACCAGAGGGTGAAAGGTCAGTGTTGGGCTGTGTCTGTGCGAGGGGAACCGACTGTCCCGAGGCCCACGATGGTCCGGGCTGGTCATCTGGTTCCAGTTGGCCAGAGCTGCTGTCGTCACTGTGGGCCTCTTCTGTGGGTGGGGTGGAGATGTCTGGACCCTCCTGTCTGGTGACGTTACGTAGTGGTCCTGCAGGGGTATAAGAGCATGATTATTGCATGTGTGTGTGTCATGGTGTGCAATGGGTGGGTGTGCGTGTACCCCAGTGCAAGCATGCCTGTGTGGGGGCTTGTGTGATGATGGTTGGGGGGGTGTTATGGGTATGTGCAGTGAGCATGCTTTAGTGATGGGTGTCCATGCTTAGTTGTGTCATGCAGGGCTTGGTGTTGGGATGTGTGGTTTGTGATATTAGTACATTACTGAGGAGTTGGAGTGATAGGGGAGGGGGTGAGGGTGGGGGTGTGTGATAGCATGCAGGTAGGGTGGGGGATATGATAGTTAAGATTTGACTTACCAGTGTCCATTCCTCCACCAACTCCTCCGAGGCCCTCTGGATGCATGATGGTCAAGACTTGCTCCTCCCATGTTGTTAGTTGTGGTGGAGGAGGTGGGGGTCCACCGCCAGTCCGCTGAATCGTGATGTTGTGCCTGGAGACCACTGAACGCACCTTCCCCCGTAGGTCGTTCCACCTCTTCCTGATGTCCTCCCGATTTCTTGGATGCTGTCCCACAGCGTTGATCCTGTCGACGATTCTTCGCCATAGCTCCATCTTCCTGGCTATGGATGTGTGCTGCACCTGTGATCCAAATAGCTGTGGCTCTACCCGGATGATTTCCTCCAACATGACCCTGAGCTCCTCCTCGGAAAACCTGGGGTGTCTTTGGTGTGACATTGGGTGGTGTAGGTGATGTGTGGGGTGCTGTATGTGTTGATGAGTGTGGTGATGTGTGGTGGTGTGGGGTGTTTTGTGCGTGGATGTTGTATGGGTGATGGTGTTGTGTGCCTCTGTGTGGTGGGGTTGTCTATTGCTCTGCTCTCTGTCTGTCGCCTTCGTCTATAATTTTTGGTCGTAGGGGTTTGTGGGTGTGTGTTTTATATTGTGTTGGGTGTGTGGGAGTGGGGTTTCTATGTGTATCAGGTGTGTGTATTTTGAATTGTCCAATGTAGCGGTGTTTTGGAGATGTGTGTGTATTTTGAGCGCTGCGGTGTATAGCGCCAATGGAATACCGCGGTTGAAAGACCGCTGCTTGGATTCGTGGGTCGTGATAGCATGGGCGTGTTTCTTTTGGCTTGACGGTGGAGGATTTGTTTTCGCCAGTTTATCACTGACCTTTGGTGTGCCGGAGTTGTGTGGGTGTCTGAATTTCGGCGGTTTCCGAGATGTGGGTCATAATAGCTGTGGCGGAATTCTGCAGCCGCGGCGGTGTATTGGCGGTCTTCTGCACGGCGGTAAGCGGCTTTTACCGCCGATGTTGTAATGACCCCCTTAATCCTTTGAAAACAGTGAGAATGTTGTTGTTACCTGCTAAGCGTAAAAAATAAAGCCACGCAGGCGAGTGTGAGTCGGAAAAGACCAGTGACGCGTCAATTTCTCACACGCAAGTGAGACTGTGTGTCGTTCCTTCTCTGGTCAGGTCAGAGTGTGCCATTTTCTCTCTCCCCCAAGAGAGCGATCCCTTGATTCACAGACGTGCACCTCGGGTCCGGCCAGGCCTTGCATTGACTTTTCACACCTAGCGATGTTGCGTTTGAAATCCAGTCACTCGGTGCTAGGAAACCGCACTGTGTGGGTCTTGCTTCGTTATCAGCAAACACTAGTGGGTGTTGCGCATTGTTTCTCCAGCCAGGATGCATTGATCTTGCAGCCGCGATGCAGACGGAGCTTCGATTTTAGCCACGAGGCTGGCAGCGCGTCATTTATCATCCGTGTTGCAGATGGTGTGTCGAAAGTTTCCCCGCACAATGTTCTGTCCGTGGATTTTTGTCCTTTTCCACCAGCTTCACCATTCAAGGGCCAAGAGACAGGTTAGGGCACCACTTGGCAGGGCAGGAGTCTCAGCAGAGAGTCCAGGTGCTGGCAGAGAGAAGTCTTTGATGTCCCTGAGACTTCAACAACAGGAGACAAGCTCAGTTCAAGCCCTTGGAGATTCTTCACCAGTGGAAAGTCACACAAAAGTCAGTCTTTGTCAGTCTTTGTCCTCTCTCAGGCAGAAGCAGCTACTGCAGGCCAACCCAGCAAAGCACAGTCACAAGCAAAGGGGCAGTACCCCTCCTCCAGCTCTCCAGCTCTTCTCCTTGGCAGAGGTTCCTCTTGGTGCTAGAAGTAATCTGATTTTCAGGAGCTTTGGGTCAAATACTTATACCCCTTTCAGCCTTTGAAGTTGGTAAACTTAAAAGAGAGGTCTCTCTTGCCCAGGCTCCAGACTCACACCAGGGGGTTGGAGATTGCATTGTGGAAGGGCAGGCGCAGCCCATTCAGGTGTAAGGGACCACTCCTTCCTTTCCGTCCAGCCTAGCTGTCTCATCAGGATGTACAGGCTACATCCCAGCTCCCTTTTTGTCACTGTCTAGAAGAAATTCATAAACAGCCCAACGATCAGTCTGACCCAAAAAGGCAATACACAAACAAGCAGAGTCATAGAAGCAAGTTTTAAGCAAAAAAATGCCTGCTTTCTAAAAGTTGCATTTTTAAACAGACAATCTAAAAACAAACTTTGCTAAAATATGTATTTTTAAATTGTGAGTTCAGAGACCCTAAACTCCAAATTTCTATCTGCTCCCAAAGGAATCTACACTTTAATAACATTTAAAGGCAGCCCCCATGTTAATATATGAGAGAGATAGGCCTTGCAACAGTAAAACTGAATTTAACAGTATTTCATGGTTAAGACATGGAAAACACATGAGTACCTGTCCCACCTTTACCATACACTGCACCCAGCCCATGGGGCTATCTTGGGCCTACTTAGGGATGCCTTACTTGTAGAAAAAGTGGAAGATTTAGGCCTGGTAAGTGGGTACACTTGCCATGTCAAATTGACTGTTTCAAAATGCACATGCAGACACTGCAGTGGCAGGTCTTAGCCATGTTTACAGAACTACTCATGTGGGTGGCACAACCAGTGCTGCAGGCCCACTAGTAGCATTTGATATACAGGCCCTTGGCACCTCTAGTGCACTTTACTTGGGACTACTAGTAAAACAACTATGCCAATCATGGAAAATCCAATTACACATATAATTTACACAGGGAACACTTACACTTTAGCACTGGTCAGAGGTGGTAAAGTATCCAGAGCAAACAAAACAGCAAAAACAGAGTCCAGCACACAAAAAACAACATGGGAAGCAGATGCAAAAAGTTAGGGGAGACCACACTAAGGATGTCAAGTCTAACAATGTGGATGCCTGCAGATAAATCTGTGTGCTTTGGGTAGGTAGGGGAAGGGGGTATTTGGAATGGGAAGAGGGAGTTGGAGGGGCAACAGAAGGTGGAGGGTGACTGAAAGCCATCAGTGAGGAGGCCAGAGCCTGGAAAGACCTCTGTAGGCCGGACACTGCACCATGAATGCCTTCCAGTAATTCATTAGTCTGTTGTAGCTGAGTTGTCAATACCTGGCTGGCATTTACTACAATGGCTGACTGACCCACAGAGATACTTCTCAGGAGGTCAATAGCCTCCTCACTGAGGGCAGAAAGTGTAACAGGTGCTGGGGCGGAGGTGCCTGTGACAAAGGAGACACTCACCCTCTTGGTCGAACGGGCATGGCCAATTGGGTGGGGAGCAACAGGAAGGGTGGTGTTAGAACAGGGGTGGCAGTCAAGGATGGAACCGGGGGCATGCCCTGATGGGTCCACCACCACTAGGGAGTTGCCACTGGAGGAGGATTCTGATGATGTTGAGATGTAATCCGGTCTCCCCTGTGGAACTTCCCTCACCCTCCGGATGAATGGGTCCCTCTGTGTCTGTGGTGTCTTAACCCGAGGTCCCATGGTCAGATGCTACTCTACTCGGCTCTGCCACATTTCACCTGCTTGCCAGTACTGATGCTGCCAATGCAAAGAGGAATATGATCCTTCCATGCCCATGGTCACACTTGAACAATAGCTCTGATTAGCAGACATTACCATCATGTCAATTAGGCCCCAGCAATACACTCCACCTAAATGGCCCATCCATGTGCCATACCACTTCCATGCATGTCATCTGGAAAAAATAGATTTTACACAACTAGAATGGCATGGCTGAAGTTGTGCAGTCACTATAATTATTTAACAACTATGAGATCTCATCACCCTCAAAACTCTGCCCCATGGTGCAGACCAAAGTCATCTCTTGGCCTACAATTGTAGGCCAATGCAAAGTTCATTCCCAGAGATCCTACAAGGGCTCATGCACACATCTATTTGTTCCATACAAAATGACCCCAAAATATGAAATGATGCTCCAAAATTCAGCCATGTTGATGACATGTACTAGCCTGGAGAGGGTGACATGGAAATACTCATGTCACGCTGGAAAAATCTCAACAATGTACACTTCACCAAGTGATATTTAACCCAAAAGAGTCAAGGAGGTAGTATCAACATCATACAGATAGGCCACGCATGTGGCATAGAAATGAACACTGTACACATCATGTACAAGATGCCAGGAAGAGATGTCCCAAAATATACCACACAATGAATCAGCAAGCCCCACAGTACTCACCACTAATGTCTGGCACCCCTTAAAATGACATACTCTGAGTGCATCAGCAGAAATCATTATTCATTTGCATGTTGGAAAGACACAAAAGTTGTAAGGATCTATAGAAGGCCCACAACATGTTGCCCAATGGAAAACTAAATCACCGTCCCCATCTTGATCATGCAAACCCAGATGTCTATCTGTGCATGAATAACTGTACCCAAACATGTGTCTAAAACATGATTGCACATCACTCCATGATGCATGCCAACAGTCAGGGCACATACATTAACCTTTACACATGTGCAGTGCATTCACTTACCTGATGCCACATCAAGGTCATAGATATTCACGCTGTGGCTGAAAATTCTAGGCCTACCTGTCATGTACCTCATTGCTACTTCAGTTTGTTGGAAATGGACTCTCTGAAGGGTGACCCCAAAAATGTTTTGCCTTCCTCCTCTTCTTTTTCTGACCTCATTTTTGCTGGCTTCAGGACTCTGGACACTTTACCATTGCTACACAGTACTAAAGGGCATGTGCTCTCTCTCTAAAAACATGGTAACATTGGGTCTTACCCAATTGGCATATTTAAGTTACTTGTAAGTCCCCAGTAAAGTGCACTACATATGCCCAAGGCCTGTAAATTAAATGCTACTAGTGAGCCTGCAGCACTGATTGCGCAACCCATATAAGTAGCCCCTTAACTCTGTCTCAGGCCTGCCATTACAAGGCCTGTGTGTGCAGGTTCACTGCCACTTCGACTTGGCATTTAAAAGTACTTGCCAAGTCTCAAACTCCCATTTTTCTACATATGAGACACCCCTAATGTAGGCCATAGGTAACCCATAGGGCAGGGTGCTGTGTAGGTGAAAGGCAGGACATATGCCTGTGTGTTTTATATGTCCTGGTAGTGGAAAACTCCTAAATTTGTTTTTCTCTACTGTGAGGCCTGCTCCTTTCATAGGCTAGCATTAGGGCTACCCTCATATACGGTTTGAGTGGTAGATTCTGATTAGAAAGGGGTAACCAGGTCATATTTAATATGGCCAGAATTGTAATAGAAAATCCTGCTTAATGGTGATATTGTATTTCATATTACTATTTTAGGAATGTCACTTTTAGAAAGTGAGCATTTCTCTGCACTTAAAATCCATCTGTGCCTTACAGCCTGTCTCCAATCAATGTCTGGGCTGGGCTGGTAGACAGCTTCCTTGTGCATTTCACCCGGACAACCACAAACACAGGACACTCAGTCACACCTGCACTCATCTGCATACTGAATGGGTCTTCCTGGGCTGGAAGGGTGAAGGCCTGACACTTACATTGCAAAGGCTAGTGGCCTGCCCTCACACAAAGGACTACCAAACACCCTACTGGGACCCTGGCAGACAGACCTGTAATGAAAGGGGAACTTGTGCACTTCAAAACCACTCTTTGAAGTCTCCCACTCTTCAAATGCATTTTGGGCATATAAACTGGGTCTCTGACCCCACCAACTCAAAAACTTCTGGACCTGAACCTGCAACCTGTCAAGAGAAACTGCCTGGCTGCCAAAGGACTCATCTGGACTGCTTTTCTCAGAAAGACTGCTGCCCTGCTGTGCCCTGCTGCCCTCTGACTTTGCTGATCAGTGCTCTCCAAGGACTTGGATTGAGCTGGCTCCACACAGCCTGTCAGAAACGACACACAGCCATTTTGGGACCGAGAAATCACTTCACAGCCGAGCCCGACCAACACAGTTGACTTCCCGAGTGAAGATTCGATGCAGCGCCTGCCTTGTGACCGGAAATTCGACACACAACCCTACCGGAGCAATGCACAGCTGAACCAGAATGATGCAGCTGATTCCCAGAGAGGAAAATTGATGGAGTGCCTTCTGTGCGACACAAAACTTGACTCTTTGTCACATTAGATTGACGCAATGCCTGTGACTTCCTCTTGCATGCCCATGATTTCCTTGCATCGTCCATAGGCATCAGAAAGATCTCCTCATCGCAGTGAGGAACCAATACTGCGTGCCAAAAAACAACGCAAAGCCCCTTGCAGCATGGAAAGAAATCGTCTGTGCCGCTTTGGAAAATCCAATGCACACCCTATTTTTCCACGTATCTCCTCCTCTGTGGTCTCCGTGCGTGTTATTTTTTATGCAAACCAGGTACTTGTGTAAAAAAGAGACAATTGTTGATATCTAAGATTTAAGACTCTTTTTAAACCTGCAAAAGTGATGTGCCAACTTGTGCTTATTGTATCTTTACAGTTTTTACCTTCATTTATTCAGATAAATATCCTATATTTTCAAAGCATATGTGGTGTATTATTGTGGTGTTTTCACTGTGCTACTGTATGATTTATTGCACACATACTTTCCCATTGACTTCTAATGTAAGCCTGACTGCTCAGTGCAAAGCTACCAGAGGGTGGGCACAAGATAATTTGGATTGTGTGTGACTTACCCTGACTAGGATTGTGGTCCCTACTTGGACAAAGATATGTACCTCTGCCAACTAGAGAGCCCATTTCTAACACAGTTGTACATGCCAAATGACACACCGTGATGCATTAGGGAATGTGTCAACCAATCAACAATGGTGACACACTCCTGTGTATGGCACAGCATGAAATGTACCCCATTGTAAATGAATTATTCCACAAACAGCTTGCCATGCACATATATGTGAGGTAATACAGACATCATCCCATCAATATAGGTAGACATGTATGAAACTGCAGCGTACAAATGTTTCCTAAAGGGAAAGAGACACATGCTGACATGTGGGCACAAGTAATGTTGGCAACAATGATGGCACATTATTCATGTCAATTGACATTGCCTGCTCACCAAGGGAAAGTAGTGATCTATTGCTACACACAAAAACATGATCTATTGCTACACACAAATAACATAGTAGGTGCTGTCACATGTATGTTGGACATCTTCCCATCACAGACTGCAATGAGGCACCAGCAACCATCATACACTGAAAAACAAGTTTCTGGATGGCAGAAGCCAACATACACATTTACACAGACACATGGATGAAGATAGTGATCCATCACCTACTTACCTGTGGCCTGGAACACTGAGGAATAGTGATCTGCTGCACTGGAAATGCACACACTACAACAACAAACAGTACATGATTGATAATTATACACAGCCATATGTGGTCCTTTCAAAGCAAGTGGTGTGAGGATTCCACCCAGTGTTCTCTCAGGTCCCTGGTCCAATAGGCAATGCACATCAATACAAAACACATGACATGTCAACACAAAAAGCCTCTCCTCTACTGTGTGACACATGGCTCATCCCTAATTGTCACGGGGAGCAGTCAGAACCTCACTTAATAATTTTTCAGTTGGACAGTCAGGAATATGCCCTGTTCTCACCCCCTTGTAGCTGCTGTGCTGCCCTCCATTGTCCATCAAGCTCCAGGTAGGTCACCACCAGAATGCAGGCCATTAGGGGGCATCATAGTCCTTTGGGTACCCCACCCACATTGGCAGGACAGCCCCAGCATCAGCATTCTTCCAGGCCCAGCATCTCAGGTCATCCCACCTCTTTCTTCAGTGGATGCTCTGCCAGCTGTGGACCCCAGGGTCCACACATTCTTGGAGATGGCTCTCCATATCCCTTTATTTTGATGGACGTTGACCTGCAGGGATGCAAAAGACAAATCAGGAGATCATGATCACAATCTTCATCACAAATGGTTCAGTAACATACATGTCATATAAATCAAGCTGGAACTTTCCCATTTTGTCAATTCTTCCCAAGTGTCACACATACAAGCCAATACCTACAGGGACATGACTACAGACATATATTTCCAAGCCTGCAGACCAACCCATCACCCTGCTCAGGCTCTACAATGACTAGGAAAACTTACTGACATCTTGTCAGACATGCTCTAGCAAGCAGACTGAGATGTGAGCCACTCTGAGACACATTACACCTCTGAGGCTTCGGAAAGGTAGACTCCTTGGGCATGAATGGACCAACGCATTCACACTCTGTGAAAATGACTTTCTGCATACAGTCCCTACAGGCTACTGGCAGAGTACAAACTCAAACATCACACATAGGTAATAATGAAGAGTCTGACAAAGTGTATACAGAAAGTATCTACCATGTCCATGTACGGACATTTGCTATAACAAATGCAGACTCATACCATTTCAGGAGCTGGGATTCTGTGGAATGTATCTGTGCCACAGAACAAACTTTTGTATATTTGTGTCCATACTACAGAGATGACCTACAACACACAAAGGCATGCATTGACCAGTTTTTTCTATGTGACCAAGCTACTGAGTCAAGTATCATGGTCTCCCAGGAATTAACACACTGTCTGCACCGTGGAAATTCAGTTATGCAAAGAGCCTGCACAGGACAACTATGACCTGTATGAAGGTAACAACAGGGCTGTAGGAGTAAGGTACATGTCAAATGTCAGAGACATACATTGACAATGATGCTAAGTGCACATCTGGCACACATCTGTAGCCCACCCCGTACCCATTCCAAATCTGATCATGGAGAGAGGCATTGTGGCAGGTTTTTACACCAGAGCATCATATTGGCCACATGACAGGATCTTCTGGGGTACAGGGAGTGTGCACAGTGCCATGGTTACATAGTCACAGTGACTCCACCCCAGCTTAGACTTGGACCAATACTGAGAGATGCATGTGACAGGCCCTGGTCTCTGCAGGCTGAGCATACTGAACCTACATGACACTCTATTCCAAACACTTCCATGCGTGACAGTCCATCTCTTAGCCAACAGCAAATTGGCATGTGGTGTGTGTGGAAACCTAGAGGGTAGAGAAAGTGATGACATGCCTTACAAACAACTCTCTAGCAAGGGCAGATGTGTGAAGAAATCTCTGTGGCAACATACACAATGCTCACATTACTCACAGCTGACACATGCAAGATGTATACTCAGCTCATGCTGTCATTCTCATACATGTTGTCTCACATATACAATATTCATGAGGAAAGAGATGTCAGTGGATGGCTGTAATGTCACCTCACCTAGGTTTGTGCATCCAGCACAAGGTGGATCAGGAAACACAATATGCACACACACCACAATGTGAATGAACTCAACACGTGGTACTGGCCACCAATACGTGCACATTGACTCTCCTATTGATGCCACAAAGACCGTACCTACAGGAACATGAATATTCGATATAGCACACATGGGCACATTCGGGCCTGTGAGGATGGTAAGGATGATGAAGTGCAGAGAAAACTGTGCACATCAGGCACTTACCTGCTCCTCTGGTGCACAACAGAGCTGTTCATGCAGGGGCAGGACCTCGGTCACCTGCCTATTCAACTACTCTGGTGAGATGGCCGAGCCCCTATCACCTGCTGGATGTCGCATGATTGCTCCCAGAGGTAGTACACAGTAGCTCGGTAGTGGAGGTGTTGCTGACAGCAGTGTCAGGAGTCAAGTGAGAAATTTTGCAGAACATGGAGGTCACATCCACCACATACGCGGACACAGCCAGTGGTCCACCACTGCCCCTGGCAGTGACGTTAGCCTATGGTTGTGTCCACCACGGCTGCAAATGCATACTACCATGGGGACTTCCACCAGCGGTCACGGGCGGTTTTGAATGTCTAGTGGAGTAGTCAGGCAGGTGCCGTTTTAGTGGCATGAAATGCGGTATTGGGTTTTTAGCACTGGGTCACACCTCAGAAAATGTTGTTTAGTGCACAAAAACCTGCTCATCTTGTCTTGTTATGTAAGTCCTACTGCTTAAACACCATTGTTGTATGTTGCAGGGCACAGATGGCAATTTACAGTGGGGCCAGTCTACCTCGGTCAAAGGTAATTTTTGTGCTCATGACATCCAGTCACATCCTGAGTGACATTTGTGATGCACATTTTTGATTTAGGTCCAGATAGGTTATGTGCACACATGTGTGGCAAACCAAGGGGGCAACATGTGACCCTTGTGTCATTATCAGCTGTGATGGATGTGTGCTGCTTTCCATGTCCATCCCTTATCAATTGCCTTCTCACATGTTAACATTGACATGCATCATGTATGTTGCTGTAGACACAATGACTAATGTCAGAACTCATTTCCTGTCATATAAAGGTACCAAGGGAGAGGGAGGATATAAAAACCACCAGTCTATCGTTCACTGCCAAACCTTCAGGCCATGGAAGAAAGAGTATGAGACATGCATTGAAGATATGTGCAAGCGCTTTGAACAAAGGGGATACCACAAGCAGCTTATTAGTAAATCAAAACAGAGAGTTAATAAAATCCAAAGGGAATATACATTGAAGCCTAGGGTACATGACAACCAAAGTTAGATTAATAACAGACTACACTCAGAATTCAAAAACATTACGTAAGCTTGTATTTAGACATTGGCATACTCTGTTGCAGGACGAATCCTTAAAAGGTATTGTCGGTGCTAAACTGGAAATTACATTCCGTAGAGGTAAAAGCTTGAGAGGCACCTTAAGTCCGAGTTATCTCCTAGATCTCAATAAGGGGAACTGGCTGTCCAGCTACACAATAGGCTTTCAGAACTGTGGGCATTGTGGATTATGTAAATGGGCAAGCCGTAAAAGGATAGAATTTAGTGATAATTTGGGAAAGACCTTTAGGATCACAACACATATTAACTGTGGTACCCCGTTTGTGATATATATGGTGCTTTGTAAATGTAACCGGTACTATGTGGGGAGTACAATTCGTCCACTAAGGGCTAGGATAGGTGAGCATGCCAGGGGCACTTGCACGTGAGGATTGTAGATATCCTTTAGTAGAACATATAATATCATGTGAAGTTCAAGGACCTTACAAATCGTTTGAGTTTTTTGGTATTGAGCATGTAGGAATTGATCCTAGAGGAGGTAATAGAGAGTTGATACTAAGGAGGAAAGAGGCCATGTGGATATTACGATTGAAGGCAGTTGAGACAGGTTTAAATACGGATAGGGAACTTGAATACTTTCTTGGTGACTAGGGATAACATATTTTACATCTTAACAGTATTCAGCAGTGGTAACTTATCTCAATATTATCAATATGATATTTGACTAAATTTTGTCATTAATATAAGTTCATATAAATTTTGTAAACTGACATCATTTGGGTATATTGAGATTCTGGTCTAATATGAAATGTAATTCACTTTAACTAATGTATCTACTGGTCAATGATAGCACGTACTGGCGATGAAATTTGATTTTCTGTGAAAGTAGTGTACATTCAATTTTGTGATCCATGCTTTGTATTTGGTAGGATTATTAACGAAATGATGCAATGTAACAACCTCTGTAACCAATTACATTATGAAGGCCATCAATTTGGATGCGGCTGCTAAAATTTAAATAATAAGCTATATCATCCTTTGAAGAATATGATTGAACCTTGATTTGAGAAAATCTGGACTGGCTATCAATTTGGATGTGGCTGCTAAAGTTTAAATAATAAGCTATATCATCTTTTGAAGAATATGATTGAACTTTGATTAGAGAAATCTGGACTTGGACTTTGGATCATAGTAAACTTGGAACAACAGATCAATTAATTCTACTATTTGGATTTGGACAGTGATACTGTAATTGGGGATTATGTTGGAAATAATCCTATTCATTTTCAGAAATATATGACAAAACATTGCCTATGTATACTGACTCATGAGTACTATTATTTTTCATGTTATAATGAGTGCCTCTTGTATTATATGCATGGAAGAAAGAGACATCATCCTGCTGTATCAACTGAAACGGCAAACAATAGTGGATCTATGCCGTCAGCTGGAGCCAGATCTGATGCCAGCTAATGGTAATCCAAAAAGTATACCACCCATTGTACAAGTCATGTCAATGTTGCACTTCCTAGCCACAGGGTCCTTCCAACATACAGTGGCCCAAACTGGTGGCATGTCCCAACCTATGTTCAGTCTGGTTTTGAAGAATGTCCTCTTAGCAATGATAAAACACCTGGACAGCTACATCCAGTTTCCCCAAAGTGGGGATTTAGCCCATGTGAAGGCTGACTTTTATGGGTTTGCAAGCATCGCACATGGGGTGCGGGCTATTGATGGCACACATGTTGGCTTTGTAGCACCGCATGCCAATAAATAAGTGTACAGCAACAGAAAGAACTTCCATTTCATACACGTCCAAGTTGGATGTTTGGTGAACCTATATATTTCACGTTTCTGTCCTTTTTCCAGGTTGAGTCTATGATGCCTTCAAATGCAGAATAGCACAAACTCCCAGCTGATGTCATGACTGTACCAAGGGAGGGCTTGGCTTGTTAGTAAGTCACATCTGTCCTGTTTGTATTTGTGCAATGTCTTGGGAGAAATGTCTGATGAAAGGGACTCATTGTTGCTCATATCTCACATTCCTTAACAAGATACTCAGCATATCCAAAACACCCTTGGTTGTGGACGCTGGTGAAGAATCGAACTATGCCAGGGGAAGTCCACTTCAGTGAGACACATATAAGAACAATGTGGGTAATGGAGCGGGCAGCTAGACTCCTGAAGGCCAGGTATAGGTGTCTGGACCCTACTCTACTCACCTGGGAAAGTGTGTCAGATCATTGTGACCTGCTGCATGCTCCACAACATTGCCCTGAGGAGGGAAATCCCATATAGCCCAGAGGAGGGGCAGCCTGCAATGTCACCGGGTGAGACTCCTGAAATGCTAAGTGAGGATGACAGTGGAGAAGAGGAAGGAGCTGACTTGTGGGAAGATCTCATCAATAATTACTTTTTATGAGTGTAACTATGTCATATGATATAATGAATGTTACTGTAAGATGGTCTGTAGTTGGTAGAATATGTGAAGTAGAATGTTTTGGCATAACAGTGGAGCCAATGTTCAGCAATATTCAGCCAATGGGTGCTTGAAGAGTTAGGCTCTGACATATCCTCACCTTGATGTAGCTTTTTTATTTGTGTCAATCTCATTCGAAAGTAACTTCATTACCAGATGCTTGCTATGTGATTTATGTAATAGTTATGTTTTCAAATCAATGCTCCTTGTTTTGTCTTTGTACAGGTACCTTCACCCTGGCATCCTCATGTGGGCATTGCAGAGCTGTGACAGTGGCAGGTATCTGATGTGCTTCCAAAATAGGAAGTGGACAAGAATTGTTCCAGGTAATGTGGGTCACAGATTTGGGGTGTATGAGACCTGTGCCAACCCAGCCTGGACAGTGTGTGGGTGGAAGGACTGAAGTGCACATTGTACTTGTTTAGTGTGCTGTTGTGGACCAATTGCTTCATGTGTATGATCATGTAGCCATGAAATATGTTGTTATCAAGTGCAATTGAGACATTCATCCTTCACATAGGCTAAACACTCTTCTTGTATGACCTGCATGTAGCAGTAGGCATGTTTCATCATTTTAGACCACAGTGCCTGTGCCACAAGACTGACCAATGTTTGTGTCATACCACCAGAACCACGGTCATTGTGTTATGATGGACCTGTGATTAGGGACTGTTGTATTGCCACCTGTCTGTATCTTGGAGTATGTGATGTAGGATTACTTTATTTTGGTATGTGATAAAGCTCAAGCTGGGGACATCATCCACTTCACTGTTTGCCTATTCTACAGTACAAGGTCTGATAAGGCTCACCCTTCTGTGGTCTGGGGGACTGCACCTCCGTATCTCTACTTTGACATAGTATGAGTCAGCCATTCTTGGCTATTGCAGTCTCTGCTGCATAGTCAAATAAAATGGTTGATGTGAGCAGACACTTACACCAATGTGTTTGTGTGTGTTGGTTGTAATCCTTAGCAGGACACTGTACCTGTAACGCATCCCTCCTTGCACTAGTATATTGTGTCTTCATCATTAGCCTCACATGATCTTACATCTCTACTTAGCCACAATTGAAACAGAAGCAAGCAGAACACAAATATTGTGATAGGTGTTATTTATAGTGAATTTGTGCATAGAATAAAAATAAGGGACATGGTGGAACAGAATTATGAAGGATTCAGTCATGGTGGAGGAAATCGTTGTAGTAGATGCCACAGCATTGGAATTCTATAGTCCAATGTATTCCTCCCATAAGAAATGGAAGGCAGTTAAAGGACAGTCAACAGAATAAATATGTGGCACAAAAGGAGTTCCTTCAGGAAGAGATCGGTTGCTGGCAGTGGTCAAAGTCTGGCCATCTGCACCTCCATGATTCTTAGCTGGACATCCCCGCTTGCATTGGTGGGAGCTGTTACTACAGAGTCAGGGGTGTCTGTCCCAGTTTCTTCCCCTGACAGTGCCTCCTTTCCAGTGGCTGGCACCGATGAAGAAAGGCCTGGTGTTGCTGTACCAAAGGAAGGGGTATAGTGTTGCTGACTATCCCTGATCAAGGTACTACTAATGTCCCTCAACACCCTTGTTAGGGAGGCCAGGTTGGTATTGGTAGCCTCCCACTATTGAAGCATATCCCTATGGATGTCCCTCTACAGCTGCTTGATCTCCCAGAGTTCAGTCACTACGTGGCCCATCACTCCTTGGGACTCTTCATAGACCCCTAAGACTTGGCTGATGGCGTCCTAGTCAGGAGCATCCCCAGTGGCCTCACCCCTTTGCTCACAGCATCCCTCTCACACACCCTACCCCCACAGGCCTGTGACCTTGCCACAGGGGGCCCCCTACAACTGGTCCATGACCATTATTGTTTGAGGTAGTATTGTGTGACTCAGGATCCTGGACTGGGGGGCACAAGATGTTTGCCACTGTCCTCGAGACACAGGTTGGTGGCGAATGGCTGCCCATGAGAAGAAGCAACTGGGCTAGGAGGACCCTATGTGGGCACAGTGAGAATCACTGTAGGAATCTGACAAGGGTGTCCAGACAGGCCAGAACCATCCTCCATGTCCAGATGTCAAGTAATGTAATCATTACTGATGGCTAGTGACAGTGTTGTCTGTGGCCTTTGTGTGCCCTGTGGCAGCTCAACCTGTTGATGTGAAAGATACAATGTTACTGGTGGCATTGTGACATCAACCTCCAAAAGATTACAGTGACATTTTGCAAAGCCTATGTACATTGTTGATTTGCAGGTTATCCTAATGTGACAGGTAACCATGATATTAGTTGTAATGAGCTGACATTTGTGAAGCATGTCAATTCCATTTAAGTCAGGCAGCTGCTGAATTTAACAGTTCATTAGAACTTGGGAGGATGGGCAGAGATTTACATCTTGCCACCTGTACAGGCAAACCAGTGGCTGGACACAATGTGGCTTTGACCATTTTGAGGCCTATTTGAACTTTATGCAGGCTGACCCAGAGGTTTGTTGTATATGTGATTGTTGTCATCATGTGGTGAGTGCATTGTGAATGTGTCTGCAGCAAATTCCCTACTGGTGATGCCTCTTGATGCCTTGTTGATCATTTATGGTGCACACTGTGTGAGCAGTCCTTCCTGTCCTTAATAGTTTCATCTTGACTTAGCAGTTCAAGATTTAGCTAGGTGGCCAGCCACATCTCAGAGTTGAGCATGGTCTGTATCTTCGTCCCTCCCAGTTGAGTAAACATCATTTCAGGGTAGTTAAGCTAGGCATTTTGGACTAGTAACTCTTGCTCTGCCATTTGGAGTCACTTGAACAGTGTCTCCTGGGAGTTGCATTCAGGTCACTCCCCTAGTTCCCAACACTAGACAAATCCTCCCAGGTGAGTAAACTTCTTTTGAGAGTTCATTCACAGATGCATTAGGGCAAGTGTACACTGGGCTGGTGATTAGAATTAGCAACACAGGGTTAATTGGGCTGTATATTCAGGTCACTCCAACTAGTTCCCAACACTAGACAAATGTGATCCTCCCAGGAGAGTAAACTTCCATTGTGAGTTAACGAACAAGGGTATTTGGACAGGTGTACACTGGGCTTGTGTTTTAAGTTGGACAGACAGAGCCTCCTGGCCTTAGCAGTCATGCCACTCCCTCTACTTCATAAACTTTAGAAATGTCACCCCTGCCCCCCAGGTGCGTACACTTTTTTTGTGATTTCCCAAACAAGAGTATTTGGAGAAGAGGACACTGGACTGGTGGTTGGAGGGACAGTAAGAGAGCCTCCTGTGAGTTGCAGTCATGTAACTCCCTGTACTAAACACACTATACAAAGGGCATCCTCTCAGGTGAGTCCAGTTCAATTGGGAGTTGTCAAGCTAGGGTCTGTGGAGCAGAGGCACGGGTCTGGCTAAGTGGAGTAACAGTGCCTCCTGGACTTAGCAGTCATGTCAGTCCCTGTAATACACACACTATGTAAAAGTTATCCTCCCAGGTGAGTGCACTACAATTGGGACTTTGCATACAAGGGTATTTGGAGAAGGGACCACTGTTTTGGTGTTTGGAGTTACAGAAACAGTGCCTTCTGAGAGTTGTAGTCATGTCTGTCCCTGTACTTCACCCGCTATACACAGATGTTGTTCCCCCAGGCAGGTGAGTCTACGTCAATTGTGAAATACCAGACAGGGGGATTTGAGCTGAAAAGTGGAGTGACAGTGAAGTTGCACAAGGTGAGCAGTGAGCATGCAGGACATGGTATTTTGGTGACATTTGATTACATTTTTCTTGTTGTGACTTACCAAACTCCACTCCCCCAGGTATCCCTGTGAAGCCCTCAGGATGCATGATGGCCAAGAACAGAGTTATAACTTGGTTTGTTAGAACAAAAACACATACAGGGACAGAGTTATAAGGGAGGAGTGAAAGTGTCACTGACAGTCTTCTTAGCCTGCAGCTGGTGCATGGAGAACAGGTAACTGACCTTGCCCCTGAGGTCATTCCAACTCTTCCTGACGTCATCCCTTGTGCACAGGGTGGTGCCTAAAGCATTGACTCTGTTGACTATCCTGTCCCACAGTTCCATTTTTCTACTGAGAGTAGAGTGCTGGACTTGGGCTCTGGACAATTGTGGCTCTATTCTTATGATTTCATCTGCCATGGCTTAACGGTTCATCAGTGAAATGGGATTTTTATTACGTGTCATGTTGGAAAAAAGTCAAAATATGGTATATGTTGGAAATGGGGTCTTTGGTTGGCAGTCAGGTTACCCCCTGTCCAAGCAAGGACCCTCACTCTAGTCAGGGTAAGTCACACACAATCCAAATTATCCTGTGCCCACCCTCTGGTAGCTTGGCACTGAGCAGTCACGCTTAACTTAGAAGGCAATGTGTAAAGTATTTGTGTAATAAATCATACAATAAAACAATATAGCACCACAAAAATACACCACACAATGTTTAGAAAAATATATAATATTTATCTGGATATTTGCAGGTCAAAACGATAAAAGATGCAATATGAAATAGTAGAGATATCACTGAACAGTGATATAAAGGGCCTCATTCTGACCCCGGCGGTCCTTGACCGCCGGGGCCGGGGTCGGCGGGAGCACCGCCAACAGGCTGGCGGTGCCCCGCAGGGCATTCTGACCGCAGCGGTTTGGCCGCGGTCAGAAGAGCAAAACCGGCGGTCTCCCGCCGGTTTTCCACTGCCCTGCTGAATCCTCCATGGCGGCGCAGCTTGCTGCGCCGCCATGGGGATTCAGACACCCCCTACCGCCATCCTGTTCCTGGCGGTTCGCCCGCCAGGAACAGGATGGCGGTATGGGGTGTCGTGGGGCCCCCGTAAGAGGGCCCCACAAAGAATTTCAGTGTCTGCTGTGCAGACACTGAAATTCGCGACGGGTGCAACTGCACCCGTCGCACCTTCCCACTCCGCCGGCTCCATTCGGAGCTGGCTTCCTCGTGGGAAGGGGTTTCCCGCTGGGCTGGCGGGCGGCCTCCTGGCGGTCGCCCGCCAGCCCAGCGGGAAACACAGAATAACCGCAGCGGTCTTCTGACCGCGGTGCGGTATTCTGGAGGAAGGAACTCTGGAGGGCGGCCTACGCCGCCCGCCAGAGTTAGAATGACCCCCAAAGTGTCTTAAGCCTTAAAAAATCAAACAAAGTCTCTTTCAAGCACAAAGTACCTGGTTTGGAGTGGAAAATCTCCGCAAAGGGCTGCAGAGGAGGAGATGCATGGAAAAATGGTGTGTGCGTCGGTTTCGCCCCTTCACACACAGACTTGCGTCTTTATTTTTCACGTGGGGAAGACGTGTGTCGTTTTCCGGCACACGGACAGTCTCCTTCTGTGGGTCGCTGGATTACCAGATGCCCCGGGGTCTGTGCGTGGAATCCTGGGCTTGTTATCCGGCTGTGCATCGTTCCAGTGGGCTGTGCATGGAATTTTCTCCCTCACGGCAGGCGTTGCATCGATTTCCTCTCTGGAAGTCGGGCGGCGTTGCCCAGGCGGCCTTTTCCTTGCGGGGTCAAGCAGCGTCTTTCCGGATCGGCGTGCGGTGAATTTTTCACTGCGGAGCAAGCTGTGCAGCGAATTTTTCGGCACACAAGGAGTCCAGTTGAAAAAGAGAAGTCTTTTTGGTCCTGAGACTTCAGGGAACAGGAGGCAAGCTCTATCTAAGCCCTTGGAGAACACTTCTGTAGCAAGGCAAGAGTTCAGCAAGGCAGCAGGCCAACAGCAAGGCAGCAGTCCTTTGTAGAAAGCAGTCAGGAGAGTCCTTTGAGCAGCCAGACAGTTCTGCTTGGCAGGATGCAGGTTCTGGTTCAGGTGTCTTCTCCAGCAGTGTCTGAGGTGGTAGGGCAGAGGCCCTGTTTTATACCCAAATGTGCTGTTGAAGTGGGGGAGACTTCAAAGAGTGGATAAGAAGTGCACCAGTTCCCCTTTCAGTTCAATCCTGTCTGCCAGGGTCCCAGTAGGGGGTGTGGCAGTCCTTTGTGGGAGAGCAGGCACTCCACCCTCCCAGCCCAGGAAGACCCATTTAAAATGCAGATGTATGCAAGTGAGGCTGAGTACCCTGTGTTTGAGGTGTGTCTGAGTGTATGCACAAGGAGCTGTCAACTAAACCTAGCCAGACGTGGATTGTAAGGCACAGAAAGATTTAAGTGCAGAGAAATGCTCACTTTCTAAAAGTGGCATTTCTATAACAGTAATATTAAATCCAACTTCACCAGTCAGCAGGATTTTGAATTACCATTCTGGCCATACTAAATATGACCTTCCTATTCCCTTCAGATCAGCAGCTACCACTTCAACAATGTATGAGGGCAGCCCCAATGTTAGCGTATGAAGGGAGCAGGCCTCACAGTAGTGTAAAAACGAATGTAGGAGTTTTACACTACCAGGACATGTAAACTACACAGGTACATGTCCTGCCTTTCACCCACACAGAACCCTGCCCTAGGGGTTTCCTAGGGCACCCATTAGAGGTGACATATATGTAGAAAAAGGGGAGGTTTAGACTTTTAAATGCCAAGTCGAGGTGACAGTGAAACTGCACACACAGGCCTTGCAATGGCAGGCCTGAGACAAGGTAAAGGGGCTTCTTAAGTGGGTGGCACAACCAGTGCTGCAGGCCCACTAGCAGCATTTAATCTATAGGCCCTAGGCACATATAGTGCACATTACTAGGGACTTATAAGTAGATTAAATAGTCCAATTGGGTATGATCCAAAGTTACCATGTTTAAAGGGAGAGAGCACATGCACTTTATCACTGGTTAGCAGTGGTAAAGTGCGCAGAGTCTAAAAACCAGCAAACATGAGGTCAGAAAAAGAGAAGGAGGAAGGCAAAAAGTCTGGGAATAACTCAGCAGAAAGGCCATTTCCAACAGTATAGGTGACAGTGACTTACTAAAGAGGGGTAGCACCAAAATGTGCGACTGGACAAAAGTGTGTGCAGGGTGTTGTATGGAATGGTGAAAAAAGATAATGCTGCCTAGTACCTGTGCAGTGTGTGAAAATGTTGCTGTATCTTGCTGTGAAAATGTAGAAGATTGTGGCGTGTGAAGGGGTAGTGTCCTTTGCAGGTATGTTGAGTGTAGCAATGTGTGTCAGCTGTGTTGTTTTCAAATCCATCCAATGTGCTGTTGTGTATTACTCTGGTGACTGTGAACCACCATGGGCGGACCGCCATGGGTGCCCACCACTGTGACTTTGGACTTGTAATACAGGTAGTGGTTGGTCGCAGGGCTGTCGGTGCTGGAGTTCAAACAGCCTATTTCTGGGCCTCCGTGCCGCTGATGACTACCGTTTTTGGTTGGAGGTCAGTAGTCCTGCCTGTGTACCTCATAATAACGTGGTCTGTGAGACTCCGAACATGGTGGTCTTTTCAGGACCATTAACAATGCAGTCTGACTGGCAAACTCATAATGAGACCCTAAGGGGCATATTTATAGGCCCCTAGCGCCACCTTGTGCCACATTAACGTCATTTATTTTAAAGTTAATGTGGCCCAACAAGGCCAAAATCACTACACCAGATTTACAGAGGGGCACAATGCA